>NC_057854.1:90135670-90442649 GCF_015237465.2 Chelonia mydas
GTGCAGCTAAAAGAGGTTAACAGAAAGTCTACCATTAGTTTTCCACTAAAATCTACCATTAGTTTTCCATTCTGCAACTACTACACTAAGTGATGTACAAAAGCAATGAGTATCAAAGGTACTCAGGAAAATATCAACAGGAAGTGGAGACTGCTCTACAGGTGGAGGTATTTAAATAGTGTTTTAATAAACTAGAAATGCGTTACGGCTGTATTTCTTCACACGCAGAAAACACTGTTAACAAAAGAGCAATTTTTCTAATGACAACAAAAGAAAACCTTCCTAACAGCACATCCAAGCCAGAATTAACAATGCTGTCTGGAGCTACAGTTTCATTTTTAATAGCTTCTTAAACATTTTAACCTCCACTCTGTGTTTTCAGAGTCTTTGATGCAGAGCACCAAGAAAGCTGAATGCAGATGCATTTAATGAACAGGTCATCTGAATTATGCTTTGACTCAGAGGAGCTCTAACTTCTCTTCCTCTGTGCAAGGTGACATCCTCCAGTTAGAGAGGGTCACAGAATAGACACGGGATGGCAGCTGATGACATTTGTGGCAACAAAGCTGGCCAGGAGGCCACGGCTGGGGGAGGCAGTGTCTCAGAGGAGCATGGAGACTGAGCTTACTTAATCACATTATTAAGATACTAATCAACAATAGCACTTAGCACATGGAAATAGCCAGTTTACAATATCTAAAGAGAGCAATCTGTATATTAAGCCCAGGACATTACACTACAAGGAAATATGTAAATGTCATCATCTTAAAAGATAAAGACATGCACAGAGTGGGGTTTTTTTTAGTTAAAGGAAATGAGATGAATGAATAAAGCTGATCAAATGATTAATAGAATCCATGATCTTAATCAAATTATTTCCGAAGAAGAAAAGGCTGCTCTGTTAAGAGCTAGTTGTCTCCATTTCATTAAGAACAATGATATTCTAACAGACCAAGATTTACCCAGTACATTATTCAGAGCAGACATATTTTTATGTTTCCTGTCCCTGCAGCAAGACGAACAAAGTTGTTGGCGGTCTGCAGCACTAAAACCTTAGAAGTAGATGAAAACAACTTATAAACAACAGATTCTATTGCGACAATGGAGAGAAACCCCAAAACACAATGAAATGCAAACGTATGCTTGTTTCAAGATGTCTAAACTCCAACCACACAGTCATTCCACAAGGGAAAAAAAATCTTATAAAAAGTTTTCACACCCTGCTGGGTTAAGAGACAGTGGGTATTAATCCGATGCCTGCCATGCCAAGCTTCCTTTTTGTGGTCAGTGGAGAAGCTGTGTGGTTGGTCTCAAGCAGTCCAAAGTCTTTTTTTTTCTCCTGTGTTAAAACAAGAGAAAGTGGGTCGGTAACACAGTTAAGGAGAAACCACAGCCAGCCCTCTCTGCTGTTGCTTTCCCCCTAAATGTGGCCTACAGCTATTCGGCTTTCCAAAAAAAGGTTTAATTTAAACCATACACGGTGCTGCAAGCTGCCACGTTTCCAAACTCCACATTCCTTTCTAATCTGTGCACTTCAGAACTGACATATTCTGTTTGCAATGGTACCCAGACTAAATGCAATGAATAAATTATTGCTAACCAACGATCACTTGATTTGATAATAACAGATCTTTTTTTTCCCCCTCTCATCCTGGGGCTAATGTAGTTTTCTGAAATTTTATATTGCTTTTAAGGAACCAGATTCATTTTTTTAGCATCACAATCTGTTCTGAGAGATTTTTCACAAAGCAAGCAGTGCTTTTCCAGGACCTCGGGACAAAACCTCAGCCAGTGTAAATTGACAAAGCTTCACTGACTGCAGTAGAATGATGCTGATTTACACCATCTGAGAATCTGGCCCATCAGCTCCATTTCCACAAGCCCAGATGCACAGCAGTCCTTGTTTTTCATTCATTATGCACCCGCAAAATGTGCAACGCAGAAGAGCACTTATTTATTTGAAGTTAAGCAAGATCCTTTGGGGCAGTTCCTGCTCTCTTCTCCATGAGTGTGGAGAGTTCCATGGCAGCAGCACCAGCGAGGTTATCCAGCGGTGGGCAACCTGCAGGCCACGGGCAACCTGCAGCCCATCAGGGTAATCTGATTGCGAGACATTTTGCTGAGGTTGACCATCTGCAGGCACGGACCCCCCGCAGCTCCCAGTGGCTGCAGTTTGCTGTTCCCGGCCCATGGGAGCTGCGGGAAACGGCAGCCAGCAGGTCCCTTTGCGCAAGAGCCAAAGGATCCACAGCTATGCAGGTTCTCTAGCCTTCCCACAAGAAGAGGCTGCACACGAAGGAATATTAGGCTACAGCAGCCCTTCAAGAGTAACATCCAGACCTCTCATGCATTTCCACGGTGCCTGACTCAGAGACACGAGGCAAGCACTTGGGGCAGTTGCAGCCCACAGTGCATAAAATCTGCTGGTATATGTTGTCTGGGGGATGTGTTAATTTCTGCACCAACAATTTATTTGAATTTTATGCAGCTAGACTATATATAAACGTATGACCATCTTTTTGTTCTGTGTTTGTACAGCACCTAGTACAATGGAGTCTTGGTGCATGACTAGGGCTCCTATACACTACAGTAATACAAATAATAAATAATTATGACATAGCTAATTACTTACACAAATATAACCCGATCCTTCCAGGTGCCGAACACCATCATCTCCCTCTGATGTCAAAATACTCTTATAGTATTATGACATATATATTAATATTACTATTTACTATATTCTCTAAAATCAAGCTGTCACCCTAGGATCTGTACGTAACTAAGTAACAATGGATTCTTTTTGTGTCACTGAAAAATTCCAAACTGGTACACTGCAGCCTATTTTGGCTATGTTTTCTGTCTAACCTAAAACCAACATAAAATTACTGTTGTTACCTCCCAAAATTACAAAATCATGAGTCAGGCCTTCAAAATCACAATTTATTTTCTCCATAACCATGAGAGCTAAAATCTGACCATTAAGAAAAAAGGAAGAGCTGAGATTCTCATATAATCACTCAATTCCTGGAGCTGGGACTTTAAGAGAAACACTAAATGTTGTGAGATTCACAATAAAATGGCAAGAGGTGACAACAGTGTGTGATGTCAGAAGTATGGCTGTATTTAAACACAGAGGGCCAGATCATTAGCTACTGTAAATTGGTACAGCTCCTCTGAAGTCATAGGCTCCTCTTCTGGCCGGAAGAGTTCTGTGTATGTTCATACAATGCACTAGCCAAGACACCAGATGAAGTTCTTTAGCATCAGCTCAGTGACTTGCGTGGAAATGGAAAGAACTTAAAATGAGGTCCAGTGCCATGATAAAGTAATATTTTTAGCGTTGGGATTTTCAAAAGAATGAAAGGGAGTTGGATGCCCAATGCCCACTGAATTTCAATGTGCCTGACTTCTTTATACTCCTTTGAAAATCCCAGCCTACTTTAACAACCTTGATAGAGTCCTTTTAAAAAACTGGTATAGTATAAAAATTGGTACTGAATAAAATAACATATGGATGCAATACATGCCTTAGTAAGTCACTGAAATATTCATATTTCATATAAGTCTAAACCTGAGTTATTATTTATTATTATTATTGTTCTTGTTGCTGCTGTTGCTGCCAGGAAGTCCAATAAGGCCTGAAGGATGAGCAAATGTCCATCATCTTCACTTGTCCAACTAGTAATCCCCTGTGATGGGGTATACCAGGCCCTCTGAGGCCCCCCATACCCCTAGTGTTGCCAACCCTCCAGAACTGCCCTAGAGTCTCTGGGAATTAAAGATTAATCTTTAATTAAAGATTATGTCATGTGATGAAACCTCCAGAAATAAGTCCAACCAAATTGGCAATGCTACACACCCCGCCCCAGGAAAAAGGGCAGTAGAGGTGAGTCCTCCAAGCTGCCTAGCGCGGCTGCAGGGAAGCAGCCAATCATCGATGCTGCAGGGACCAGCCAATCAGAGTGTTTCAGGCCCATATAAAAGGAGCTGCAGTACCAGAGCAGAGTCAGTTGCTGCCTGGAGCTAGAGATGTGAGACTGGTGCTCCTGACTGTCTGCTGGGAGTCAGACAGAGCAGTTACTAGTGTATGTATGTAGGTGTATGTAGTTACTGGTGCAGCGAGGAAGGTCCTAGCTGGCTGCTGTGACTCAGACAGAAGAGTTACTGGCAGGGGCTGTGGGAAAGTGGCCCAGGGAAACACTAGCAATCAGTTAGAGGGATGCGGAATATGACTGCTACTTATAGGGTCCCTGGGTTAGGACCTGGAGTAGTGGGCAGGCCCTGGTTCTCCCCAATGGCCACAGGCAGAATGGCCTAACCCCAGAGAGGGGAGTTTAATTAAGCCCTGAAGAAAGGAGTTAAAACAGACCCAGACAATGGGCTGAATACTAAACTTTGATACGTCCCCAGAAGGGAATTGAACTGATAGTGACTCAGCTGGAGAGCTGGGATCCTCAAGGCCCAGACAGTGAAAGAGGGTGAAGAGTCTCCAGGGAGGAAACCCTGCGGGCACTGCTCCATTCCAGACAGGGAAAGATACACATAAAGCCATGACCAACTGAGAGCACTGTGATAAGCTTCATTGGTCAGATAGAGGACTGAGCCCAGGGAGAGCTACAGGAAGACAATACCAGGACTGTATCCCCCAGAAAGGATGTGTTTGTTTCTCATATGGACTCTGTGTGACTCGGCTGGAGGGCTGAGTCGCTAAAGACCTACTGGAATCAGAGAGATAGTGCAGGTACATGCACTCAGTCAGCAGGCAGCATTCACCCCGTTACACCACCATAATAGGATAATGCAGCCAAAAAATGGAAAGATAGCACAGCATCTAGCCACAGTACGTTGAATTTATTTTTGCATTTCGGCGAGTTGTCCCAAGAGAATTAATGTTTTTAAATGGCTGCATCTTTTTAGGGCAACTGGCTGTCCTTTACTACAATATCAAGGACATGTGCATGTGAATTTCTGGAGATGGACCAATTTGCCTTAGCAATCTGAGAGGTGTATGTATGGCAACTTTATATGTTTAGGACTTTGAACATATTTTTAGAGTGAAATTCCCTTGTTTCGCTCAAAGGAAACTCTACACTACACAACAATGATGAGGAAAAGGATTTCTCCCTTCAATGCAGCCATAATTGTCATTAACATGAATGGGAATTAATGCATATGGATCACTGAGAGAAGAATAAATCCCTAAGTATGTAACTTAACCCTGTAAAAAAGCAAGGCAATTCAGTGCAAAGGCTAAAACTAATCATACGGAGTTACTCTGGATTTAGACAGGGGTAACAGAGCTGAATCAGACCATTGTGTTTAATTCCTCCTGCACAGATGGGGCAAAAGCCTGATGTTTGAACAGATGCACTGAGGGGCAAAAAGGAACAGGGGGGCCTTTTCTCTGCTCTCCAGAAGAGGGGCAGAGCAGGCCAGAGGCCAAGTGCTCCCTGGAGCATTCAACAGAGGGATCCAGCTATTGCACCCAGTAATGAACCCGGTAGGAGCCCATTCTGCTCCTTTGTGGAGCAGCCGTAAGTAATGCAGCCGGAAAATACTTCACTCTGCTGTGTGCAGGCTGGATGGCCCAGGAACACTCCACTAGACTCTATGGAAGATCAGCCATTCCACTGTATGAAGATCCTTGTAATATATAGCTCAGAGTATACAGTCTTTGCCACAATGATATGCAATTTTGTATTGAAAGTGTCTATGAAAAATAAATACTGCACAATGTAAAAGTATAAAAACTCAACCATTTTAAAGCTGTGAATACTTGTGAATACTTGTGAATTTAAAATGCTAATTTCACTGTAATAATAAGCTGCTTGTTTGAGAGGTAAAAAAGCTTCAGAAACTCAAATGAGCACGTGTGTTGCCATAACTAAAAGATGACCAATCAGTATTTTTTTAAATACAATTTGGTAGCAGAAAAAATTGGTCCCATGCTGGGACTCTTTATGCCAAGTCTTAACCAGAGCAAAATTTCATGGCTGAGTTATAAACTCCTGAAAATAAGGGCTTATAATAGAAATGCTTACAGACCCTTAATTATAGCAGCACTAGTGGGCACTGCTATAATAAAGCCCACATATTTTCCCTTTGATCAGTATTTACAGAATGCATTGGAAATCATCTTATTTACAAGTGCATGCACACTCAACTAGGTGGAGATTTATACATCAAACAAAACAACAACAACAACAAAAAGGAAGTACAAAGTACACCGTTCAAAAACCAGGGGATTTACCTCCTGGTGTTCAAGCAGCATACCAACCAGAAGCTCCAGGCATTGACTAATGTTTTTACTCTTCCAGTTTGTATAAAAGGTTGAAGTTCAATCTGGTGCAGTGCAGCATTCCACAAGACCTGCTGCCTCTTTAGGCAGGCGATTAATCACATGATCGATAGACCATATGATTAGGCACTAATAGCTGATAGGAGGAGAGAATAAACAACCATAAATTCGCTTTGTACTGAGTAATCCAAGTGTAAGAGAGGTCAGATAATGGCCACATAAGGTCATGTTGCCTAAGGAGCCCATATGGGAAAGATGGAAGATACATACATTTTTAAATATGTTCAATTATTATTGTATTGCTGAGCAGGGCTATTCTGGCTAATGCACCTCTATTATTTTCGCATTATTAGGGGATATAGGCAGCTTCAATGCTCCAAATTAGTCATTATATTAAAAAATGAGAGCCCCTCCCACACACACAAAACTTTATTATAGCAATAATTTTGTACAAAACACTACCCTTGGTAGAATTTAGCAGTTCACAGGGTGATTCAGTTGATCAGCCTGTAAAAAGGTTCTTTAACAGAAATTAAATGAACATGGAAGCATCCAGAGTTTGGTTTGTTGTTGTTATTGTTGTGCTTTTTCTCTGTTGTCAAAGCACTAGGTGGACTGTTTAATTTCTCTTTGCACATTACAGCTGGGAGTTCTGCTGCTCTTATGAACTCACACTATCAAGGCTGGATGCTCAGCATAAAAGCTTGGTTTCAAAGGGTCATAAATCTCTGCCTCCTCCCCACCCCCGCCTTCTTCTTCCTTTTCTAAGGCTCTTCCCTTCCCCACACACAGCCTTCTCTGTCATAAAAAATGGTCTCTTCAGGACTCAGATTCAAGCCAGGCTTATGGCCTTTATTTTACAGTAAACATATCCTTTGTCTCTGTCAACAAGCTCCAGAAGAAACAAGAGTGGCCGGATGGGAGGAAGAGGGGGGAGCTTCATCCATTCCATACAAAAGCAAGGAGTTCACAAATACTCCCTGTCAATTATTGGAATTAGGCACAATAAGTTATTTCCTATCATTTAAATAAAAACCTTACTGGTAAAGAAGTCACTGAATGCTGCCTTGGTAAGAGATGGCCAACAGTTGGGCATCCTTCGTTGCCCACTGGCAGACTTTGCAAATCACTTTTATCTGCCAAATTATAAGTGGGACAACCACCATCCCTTATCTCTTTTGCTACTTCTGAAAAGCATTTGCCCCCCTTCTCAATGACATGACATTCTTGGGATGCAATCTTCTTTTGTTATTTCCTAGCGTTAATGATGGGTAAGACTGATCATGCCTAGCGAAGCTCTTCTGTCTGTTCTAATTTATCTGTATTCATATATAGAATGTTTAAATCAGGTCAGTGTGTCTTAAACTACTACATGAAGATGCTGTTCAACTCAGTCTGAAAATGAAGCTCTGCTTCCGATACCGTGTAAGCTCTTGACTTGCAAAGAGACTGTGGATTATGTGCTTGCACAATGTAGAGCAATTCAAAATCATTCGATTGCTGAAAGAACTGTACATGTCCTTGAGTTTGTGAGTGACCAGGAGTCTGACGATGTGTGGTGTAGTCCTATGTAAAATTACTGTCGTTTTCCTAATTTATTTTTATTTTAAGAGACATTTCGAACACCTCACTGGGCCCCTTACCAGTCTTCAGCTGGAACCCACCTGATAACCCACCATAACATAACCTGATGTTCTGAACCATGCAGTCTTGAGGCTTGGTAAGGAAACAGTTCTTCCAGTTCTACTATGCACCATAGTTTAATGTCCTGCAACCTCTTCTCTTTTGGGGGAATCACTTCTACCTTTCCAAATAGGGATGCCAGCTTTTCATCTTGAAGGCCCCACATGCACAATAAATACAAAAAGGAAGGGCCCACAAATAATCTGGAGCCATCCAATTTTTGAATGGCTTAATACCAAACACAGACTAAACCTACATGAGTAGATCTTAAGCTTTTTGGCACAGGGATGATATCTTTTTATTTATTCTCTAGTGCACCAAACAAACTTTTGGGAGCAGCATTGATAATAATAGCTAATAGTAATAATAAGTAATATTTTGCTTTGAGCTAACAAGAACAATATTTTCTTTGTTTAAATTTTTTCATTATAAAACACTTTCTTTGTGAAACAATGATCTCTCTTCCTCCAGCCATGGGATACCAACACGTAAGTGCTCTATGCAGAAAACTCTCATTGACCAAGAACTACCTTGTTGAGCATAGCCTCAGGTGCTATGACTGAACAGAAGACTTCCTTCTAAGAAATAGCTAAAGGTTTGAAATAAACAATACATTTCCCTCATATACTTGTTCGTCTTAGCATTATTTGTGCAATCATCAGCTATTTTTGCTGTGAAGTCAAAGCCACATGAAATCTACATAGCCATTTCGTTGAAAAAAACATTTTATAGCCATCACTTATTCTTACAAAATACTATCAGATCTAATTACATTTCAGTCCACTACTGCAACAGCTAACTTACCCAGCGCTGCGTCTCTTGCCCTTTACTCAAAAACAATTTAAGCATTAAAAGTTTCTGAACCACCCTGAACAATTTCATTTTCATCATAAAGAAAAGCAAAGAATTAACTATGGCGATTAACAAAGAATAGGTTAAAAAAAAAAGGGAATCTATATGACTGGACTGAATTCTACCTCGCTACAAGTAATTTATCCATTCAGTTGTTGTTAAAAACTCATTTTGAAGTAAGTGATGGAATTTACATATGTGTACATAGCCTGCCCCGTTTACACCCCCCCCCCCATGTTTAAAAGGGAAGGGAGTAGTTATTCTGCCATGTGAAATCTCAGATGCTCTTCAAGGATGCTAACATTTATTTAATTAATTTCCCTCCCCAACTTACACAATGGCCCTGTATTCAAAACCATGCATGAATAATTCAGATCTGAAAACCACATTATTACAAAAGATGTCAAATTCACACACTGTCAGCACTAATAAACTCCACAACCTGCTAAACCTGAGACACTGTCCCCCTTCCTCATCCCTCAGTTCACGCCCCCCCAAAGAAAGCCTTGGGCAAAACCAGCTAGACGTGCTGTGTGCCCTGAGTGTCAGCAAACTCAGCCTCTTGGGGCCACAAGGGAGTAGGTTCCAGAGTTAAGGACCATCCTCTGAGAATGTCGGCTCCTACTACAAAGGAGGTATGCAGGACCCCCATTTTGTTGGGCTTTATAGACCAAAACCAGCACTTTATTATTATTTATTGTTACTGGAAGAACACCACAGGACCGGGAAGCTCATTATGCTGGGTGCTATACAAACACACAGGAAGTCACGCCCCCTTCCCTGAGCAGTTTCCAATCTAATTTAAGACACAGTGCAAGTGAATGAGAAAACCACTCAGAAAATGAGGGTAATGGCAATTAAATCATATTGTTACATAAATAGTTACCGTAAAACTTTCTCTCTCTCTCCCTCTTTGTATATAACCAAAATGAGCTGCCCCTCTTTGCCATATAATCTAGCCATCACTGGTAAGCTAATTTCTTGCAGACTGTACAGTGGAAGCGGGTTTTGGGTAGATCTGCAGGAGGTGGGGAAAGTGACTTTAAGGACTGTACTAGAAATGAAGTGGAAGCCGGTGCACTTTGCGGCACACAGATGGAATATGCTCCATACAAGAAGTAGGTAGGCAACCACATCCCTCACTAGCTGAGGTTTCCAAGTGGTCTTCAGGTACATACCCAAATAGGGGCTTCATTGACATGCCAGCAAGATTTTAATAAGAATGCAACAAGGCTAGTGATACTGGTATGGTGTCCTTTCATCTGATGATGCTCAAATGTATGATCAATGTTTCCTGCTGTGGAGGTGGAATTCATCAAAATAATCACATAGAAAACTCTAGAAAACAAAATCTGTCCTGGCAAGGTGCTAAATGCTCCCTGCAAGGCTCTTACCATTCTTAGTTCATGCTGCAGCTAATGAGTAAAATGAGCTGAGCACCTTGCAGGATCAATCCCTATATACATATATTTGAGACAAACTGTTATCTGATGTCCTCTGCAGGACCCAACAAAAGATCATCCACCCTAGGTACCACTGTGAATGAAAGCAAACAGCAGAGGGAAATCATTACAGATGGTACAACTATTTATAAGGGGTGTGTGGAAAGCACCATTAATACTCAGGTCCTTGTATTCCACTCGCATACCTGAGACATGCATTAATGGCCCAAAGCAGACTCTAACATGGTCTCATCCTAAAGAATTACAACACCTGAAAGTATTTGGTTCGCTCACATTTAATATAAATTAAACAATTATTTCAAACAGAAGATAACACAATGCAGAATCCTTGGGCAAAATTCTCCCCAGAGATACTCATATGCAACTTCCACTGAAGTCAATGGGAATCACACACACAAAAGGCTTTTGCACCAAGTCCCACCCAAAACAAGGCTTAAGTGAGACTGACATTCTGCAGGAGCTGAAGACAGATGAAGTATTTGCAGAGAGTATGGAGAACTGAGCTATTTGACAGAGGACAGGGCTTTTGTGCTGGCCTAATGTTGCACCTAATTAACATAGTTGTTGGACATAATCAACCTTCCCGACACATTTAAGAGCATCGTGTAATCAAGTTCTGGGTTGTACTAGTTGGGTCCTTTAAGTCTTGGGAATAAGTGGAAGGTCTTGTGTTCTCAGTGTGGTGGTAGCATATAAACTAGTCACAGAGAGAGAGAGAGGAAGTCTTACCACAATGTGAACAAGTAAATGGTGTGCAATGTGAGAATTTCTATTATGATGCATCTGTGATCCTCAGAGGGTCGATTCATGATTTCAGATTGTCAATACCCAGCTACGTGTTTAAGTTTTCACCACCCAATGCTCTCATTCTCCTCTACACACAGATGTTCTGGGGGAACCCTGCCAAAGGAAACGGGAGCGGAGGGAAGCCAGGCTGTTGTCAAGGATGAACCCCAGAGTTGGCATATGAGATCAGAGGCAGCTGCCCTCACAGATACATATGGTTAAATCACTTGTGCCTGAGGGCAGGCTGGATGGTAGGCAGCCAATCAGCTTAGAATGGGCAAAGATAATTAAATCATCTTATTGCTGGGCAGGCCACATTCAGAAGCTCCTTGGGCTGTATGTGACCCCTTGCTGTGGCCACGCATGAGCTAAGTCTTGCCTAGATGCTAGCACACAGTTAAGACAAATTGTACAGCTGAAGATCAGACTAGAGCATTGTCAGTGTCTGGAAGCTCTACTGAAGAATGAAGGGCACCTGTGGGAACTAAAGCGTGAAACAGTGCATTTAAGGTGAAGTGTGCCAGTATTTGTCACCAGAACATGCTCTTCCTTTCATTTCTTGAAGAAAACAACCCCCAAAAAACTATCGTTTACTACATTTCACCGACCTCCAATATGGCTAGAACTTCAGAACATTCCTCCTCAAGCTAAGTTTGTCTCACTGAAAATATGCTTCTTGTTAAAGAAACTACTTAAAATGTAGAAACTAAAATTAAGCAAAAATAGCAGACAGTATGTTCAACTTCGAAATTTGCCTGTACTCAGCCAAGTATACCATAAACAGAAGGCAGAACTGAATATTTTTAACTTAGCAGCCCTTGGGTGATCAAAATTTGGGGCCAAAATAAACAATCTTTCTCTTCTCCCTGCAACAAAATATCTGACCAGGGTTTGGAGTCCCTTTTCATTTTTAAACTCGCATTTTAATTATTACTTGTTTGTTTTAGAATAGTGCCCAGAGGTCCCAAGCAGATTAGGACTCCATTGTGCTGAGCACTGTCTAAACGCATAGGAAGACACAGCCCCTTGCCCTGAGTGGGTGTAAGAAACAAAAGGAGGGAGAGGGAGAAAAAGCACAAGGGTAACAGTGAAAAGAGCATGTGATTATACGGTAGCTATGTGAATAATCTGCAGGTTTAAAATCTTATTTTTTAAGTATAAGTATATAGTAGATATTAATGAGGTCAGTAAACCCTGCTCACCACCTGCCTAGCCATTTATGGAGACAATTAACCATAGACATTGCTGTAGAAATGGGAATTAGGTAGCATGAAGTATCTGAAAGCAGACAACGTAGTGGCTTTATGGATTAGCTCAGGGAAGATGGTCCATGGAAGAAGGCAGTGAGATGCCTGCAGGAGAAGGGGACAAAGAGGCAATAAAGGCTGGGGGTGGAATCGTGGGGGAAGGAAAAGGGACACAATAGAATACAAATGCACATAAGTAGAGATGGGCTAAGTTGTGAATGGTTGTTAAAAGTTCAGACTAGAAGGCTGTATTGGATGCTGCGGAGAAGGGGGAGTCAGTGGACGCAGGGAAGGGATGATGTGGTCAGAACCCAGGCCAGGAAGACGATCTTAGTAGCAGTGTTTTGAGTCAACCTCAGAGGAAGGAGGGAGTCATCAGGAAGGTCAGAGGGGAGGAGGACGCAGACCAATGAGTTTACAGCATTTTAGCAGCAGGGACTAGAGAAAAATGTGGAATCCCAGAAAAGTTATAGAGAAAAAAGAGACAACATTTAGGAATAATTTGGATATGGAGGCTAGAGAGAGGCAGGAGTCAAAAATAACATCTGGTTATGGACGTGAGCAACTGAAAGAATAGTGGCGTTATCAATGGTGACAGAGAAGAACGGGGGAGGAGACAACATGCTCCGTTTTGGCCATGTTAAACTTATGCTGATGGCATGACATCTAGGAGGAGATGTCATAGAGAGAGGCTGAGTTGCAGGACTGGATAGTGGGAGACAGGTCAGGAATGGAGAGGTAGATTTGTAAGTTAAGGCAGCTGAAGCCACGTGACAAGATATGATCACCTAGACAAAGAGTACAGAGAAAAAGGAGGAGAACACCTAGGATAGAGTAATGTTAATTAAAATGTGATGCAAAAGGCATATATATATGATCCTCAGCAGCGAAACCTATAGCAAAGGCCACCTCCAACAGTGAACGACTTCTTTATTTATATAAGATCTGATCCAACTTCCAATGAAAAGACTCCAGCAGGAGCTGGATCAGTGCCTAAAATGTACTTTACAGAGAATAAGGCAGTCTCCTGCCTCACGGAGCTTACATTCAAGGGGTCAATCCTGCAAGCATCTGCACATGTGAATAACTTTATTCCTGGGAGTTCAATGGACAACACATAGACGAAGGAGACAGGAAAGGAAACAAATGAGATTTGAAGGTGGGAAAGCAACCATTTAAAAGTATCTCCTATAAGATTTCCAGCACAGTTTCTTTGATCTTTCATTAAAGTCCACTTATATGAGGAAACTGACTTTGTTGGCCACTTAAGATCAGTTTCACTGTATAAAGAATAACCATTCCTGCAAGCCCAATAAAGACTATTTATCCAACCCTCCCTCCCCCATTTCTGCCCTACCATGCTATTTAACTCTGATCACCTTTCACCATCTATGTTCAAGAAGACACAAGCCTATTCTCATTATTTTAGCATCAGCTAGGTGGAATCGTTCATAATTTGCAGGCACTGACCAGATTATCAGTTATATTACTTTAGTTTAGCATGTTTCCATGCACACTGTGTCAGCAGAAAGCATTTCTTACTATGGAAAGACAGTTGTATGTACAACAAACAAATAGCCTTTGACAGCCGGTTAATTACATCAGTTAGCTACTATCGCACATGCGTGAATGCATGTGCGTGAATGAAAACACTTTGGCATACAAAATGGAATAGATCAAGAAGTCGAGATGCCTGATCCTGCAACTATTCCACTTACGCAGTCCCCATTAAATGCAGCAGCAGTCTGTAGTTATTCCCACATGGATTCCAACAGAATTAAATGGGATACCAGGCAGTAGGAATTGCACTTGCCGACATTATCATTTGTAGGATCAAGCCCTACATAATGTCAGCTATCAGTTTCAGTCTTGGGATAGTTTCGTCTCAATGTAGAGGGGGTTAATACATTAGGAGCCTAATCCTGTACCCTGAAGTCAATGTGAGCTTTGCTGTTAACTTCAGTGGGTAAAGGGATCGAGTCCTAGTGCCCCTTATTTAGCAAGGCACTTAAATACAGCTTAACTTTAAGCACTTGCTTAAAGCATGTGATTTAAGGTAAGTGTGTGCTTAGTATTCTGCTGAATCACTGCCCATTTTATCCATTTTTCAGCACTCCACCCCAGTAGATGCAAGGGAGGCTATGCTTCATGGAGGTTACTTAGCCCTCTGGCCCTGTTCCGACCCCTCCTTCAGCCACCCCTACTGATTCCCCATGTGCTCCCTTTCAGGAGCCCCCAAAGTGCTGGGTTCCATCCCTGAGTGGGCCGACTGCAACAATTCCACTACCAGGGACTCCACCTGGGCAGCTGCAGATGTAGGAGCTCAACCTGCGCCATAATTAATACATGAAGCCCCTCATGCATCAAGAAGATATGACCAACCCACACCTCAACCCCTTGGCACTTACACAGGACAAGTCGCTAGGGAAGAGCCCTACACCATGCACTCTATGGCCTGATAGATCTTTTCCATCTCTAACTTTTATGATTCTATACCTCTTTAAAAGTGTTGATTTTCCCGTGCCCCATATGTAGCTACTTACACCTGCACAAAGTGTGTACAAAATGCCACCATTCTTTTCTGGTAGTATTTGAAGCCCACTTTCCATGTGCTTTGCAGTGTAAATGGCTATGCACAAAGTGCAAGGAAATGGTGACCTTTATTTTTTATCTCATAAACTTAAATTCTCTTCTTTCAGCTACCTGGCCTCATTATTCCCGCCAAGCTCTTAAAACACTCCATGACTATCCATAAAGAAAGAGGGGGAAAAATCATCTCCAAACACCATTTTCATTGCCAGTCACTAGCAGCACACGGAGCTAACCGCAGCCTTACTGCACTGACAGTTAAACGGCTTTTACGCTTCTATTTTCCACAAAGCTCTCACACAGTAATCCATTTAGTCATATTTTGACCAATAAAATGTATGAATAGCTAATCTAGTGGCTAACTTTAAAATGATACAAGAAAAGGAGTACTTGTGACACCTTAGAGACTAACCAATTTATTTGAGCATAAGCTTTTGTGAGCCACAGCTCGCTGTAGCTCACGAAAGCTTATGCTCAAATAAATTGGTTAGTCTCTAAGGTGCCACAAGTACTCCTTTTCTTTTTGCGAATACAGACTAACACGGCTGTTACTCTGAAACCTTTAAAATGATATGAGATCTTGCCTTGTAATTACTTCCTCGGCTAAACAGCAAATTCCTATCTAATTCTAATCTTTCTATGGGTGCTGGAAAAATTTGTCTCCAGCCATATAATGACCACCAACTCACTTGTTCCTTTGCATGACTGAGAAGGTGCCTTAACCCTGGTTTAGCATAAAGACTAAAATAATGCCAGACATTTGCTTAAAGAAAAGCTCCACCTATTTTGTTCAGCCCAGAAACCTTGCCGTTCAAAAGGTAAGGAGCACTTTTCTTTTTTTAACATGAATAAAAACTGTGTTGGAAAATAAAAGTTTTTAATTAAAATGGGCCTTTCTCAGCTTGAAGTGGGTAGAAGGCCTCTTGTTAAAACTATTACATCATCTTTTACCCTGGCAGCATGGAATCGTCATGAAAGACTGTGAGCAAGTGTGGTTTGGCTCTGGCACTGGTTTAGCAATCATAAAAAGAACTGTAATGTTTACAAATTAAGGGCACGATTGTACTTGAAGGCTCAGTTCTGCTTTGGGCGGGAAAGTGGAAACACCAAGACACATTCTCTCCAGGAGAGCACAATGCCAGGCCTCCTACAAGGAGCAGCCCCTATTTCTGCTTCTACTATGTTCCTGTAGAAGACACAGCATCCAGCAGATGGCAGAAACTCCACTCCTGCCCCTCCTTCATAGTACTATTACCCACCCACATCATCCCACAGGGGTTACCTTGGGGAGGCCTTAATCATTTGCTCCTACAGTCGCTTCCTACCTCCTGAAGCCTGAGTAATAGTACACAATTTTGGGATGCAACCCTGGACTCTCCCCATTTCCCTTTACATGGCAGTGTAATGAAGGCATTCAGTTGCAAAAGGAGTTTCATCAGGGTCTATGGGACCCTGATTGATCTCATCAGACTGCTTTCTGCTGTTTTCACACAGGACATTCTCTCCCTTGTACTGATTGGTTGTTCTCTCCAAATCCCTCCCTTCTTTCATCATTCCGAATAGCTAATCTCTTCCTAACTAAACCTCAACCTCAGGATTTAAATAATCCCCTAACCACCACCGCCTCCAAAAAATCAGGGTACTCACATTGCTGTCTGCTCATTCTGCATGTGCGTTACGCATCCTTCCCTTATCCTTTCTTGACTATTTATATTGTAAGATCTTCGGGGCGGGACTGTCTAGGTTTCCACTGCACCTACCACAATGGGGCCCCATTCTCAGTTGTCCCCTAAGCACTACAACAATAAACACGATAAATGATAATAATAATAAACTACACATAGGGCAGTGGGACCTTAAATTGTAAATTTGTTGGGGCAGGGACAGTCTTCAATTCTGTATTCCTACAGTGCCCTGACTGAACCCAGGAAAGCAGATGTCTTCCTATCCACCAAGATCTTGACAATGCCCTCCTGCCCCTGCAACGTCTTCAGTCCCCCAAGCCTTTCTGGGAACATTTGTTTAGCCTCATGCAATCAGGCTACGATCAGAAGGAGGCTTGGAAAGCAGATTGTGCTAAACAAGACTTAAAAAGTAAGCATCTAGTGCCGGATCCCACACAAAAGGTTCCTGGGTTTGACCTTCCACAGTCATCTTGGTCAGCTCTGAACCAAATTCAAACCAAACCTGGTAGATGCAGATATCTAATGCACAAATGGAAAATCAAGGGCTCCCCAGTGTGCAAATGTGGTTCCCCACAACAGACCTTCGAACATATCACTACCCACTGCCCAATTTATAAATATGAAGGTGGCATCACTGCAACACATTCTGCTACTCCTGATGGAGCCATTTGGCTCCACCAGCGTCAGGTGAAATTGTAGTTGCTGCTCTACACCAGCCGTACGCAAGGAGAAGGGGACTCTAGGCACTACTGTGATAAATACATAATCATCGTAACGAATAATCCCAGAAACAATTTTTAAGATCTCTTTCTTAGCAGAAAGACAAAGTGGTAGCTGCCTGCAACTTGGGGGGGGGGGGAGGGAGGTATGGGAGAGGGGCTAGGCATAAGCGAAGACAAATGTCAACAACCAATAAAAAATGTAAAATTTTCCCTTAGTTCCATTTAAAATCCTCTTCACAGAATGAGACCCTAGACCAAACGCAACTCTGCAATGTCCTGTATTTAATTATAATTTACTGATTAACTGCTAGCCAGCAGCATCTATCACAACTGGGATCAAATTTCACTGTTTCCATTGTTTCTATCTCTGGATAAGCAATAAGACACTCCCAACACTAACAAATCATTTATTTACTTTAAACAGCCTTGGAGTTTACAATTTAGAGGCAGCCAAAATCCACCACATAGACCTACAGAGGGAAGCCGGAGTCCCTGAAAAATCTGTCAGGTTGAGCTAGAACACAGCCAGAAGCAAACACAAGAAAAAAACAGTATAAAAAGCAGTGGATTATATCCCTTCAGCAATCCTAATAAAGAAAGAGAGAGACAGAAAAAGCATAAACCACAGATTATGTCTGTTGGCTGTTTCGTTGATAAGCTCTGTTACAAGCACAATGCTAATGAGTATAAGGGACATCCTCTGGGTTGGGTGGCTGCTTGACCAGATTTTGTCGGCATGTGGCTGATTTCCTAACACACTGCCAAACCAGTGGCATCATTCACTGTTAGAGCTTTTTCCTTCATCTCTTCTCCTCTCCACTTGGCTGTCCAAGGCAGTCAATATTTCACTGAACCTGCATGAGTCAGCATTAACTGAAGGAAAGTACTGAAGAGAGAAAAAAAATGCAGTCACTTAAACTTTCCCTCACAAGTATTTCAGGGTCATCTTATAATGTGTGCGTGCAAGTCTCAGAGTGGGGGTGAGTTCCACAGTAACTCTTTTCTTATCTAGATCAACATCATATGATTATTTTTGTAATCGCTCCTGAAATCCATGGAGCTTCTGTGTTTGGCTCCTGGTGTTAATTTACTTCTCACTAAAAGTCTTACTGCCCCCCTTTATGCTCTCCAGACTCTTTATTAACCCTACTATTGATTGCATTCCCAGGGCATCTACTGGGTTGCGTATAATTTGTCTAATTAAATGTAAAGAAGAGAGGTTTGGTGGAGCACCATTTCATCATTTCCCCTCTACTTCATGCTGTGGACTTTAATGAGGACCTAAAACACCATCTTAACTTGGCTTTAGTTTCAGCCCAGATGAGCTTTCCTTGTTAAGACAGTCTTCACTTGTCAGGAAAAATAGCTTTATTAAGGTCATGGAATGCAGAGAGTTTGATTAAAGCTAATCAAGAAAGAAAGCCAGATTGTGAATCAAGCTTTCGTACAACATGTTTAACATAACTTAACCTAGCCTACCCTATCTGTTAAACACAGATATAAATAAGATTAAGATACCAAAAAGAATGCATGGACAACACAGGCATATACAGTAACTTGTATACTGCAATGTATCCCTTTAATTCAACTGAAGCCACACTTTATATAAACAAGCAAACTTTTCAGTCCTTTTATGATTATTTCTTTTAACTAGCATTTTAAACTTTGGAAGATAAGATGTGCCTTGAGTTTGTTCAGACCAGCCTGTCTGTATGTCTGAAAATATGTAAGTGGTAATCACTGTTACAGAATGCACATATCATTGATTTGTTAATATGAAGGGTTTTTTAAATCTAAATAAAAATGGATTACTGTGTATAACATGTTTCTGACTGATTTAATATCAAGCGGGTGGTGTTCACACCACTTCACAATGCCCTTCTGACGTTTTTTAATACAGTTTTAGAAAGGTGGGGAAGATTTACAAAAAGCGTAGCAACATTTTTAAATCTGAAGACATTTCTCATCAAACAGGAGATAATCACTCTGTCTCCTTATCATTTTCATCTGTTGCATTTACTTTGGGTACAAGCACCACTGTAACTGAGGTTTCAGGGCCAATTTTTCCCTCAGACATCTCATATAAATGTAAAGTAATATAGTGTTTCCTTCTTTCTTTCAGTTTCTATTCTGCCCGCTATTTCCTATTTACGCACTGATTTGTCCAAACAAAAATACAGATTTCAATGTATGCCGTTGCTAGAAATGAAAAGCTATTAAGTTAATATTATAATGGTAGAGTTATAATATATCTGTGCAGCACATGTAGTTTTATCATTTTGTGATGTCAAGAAATATGAATAATGTTATTTGATTGGATCATTTGGAAAAGCTGGGAAAAGTATAAACAACAGCTGCATGTCGAGAAGGCTGCTCTGTTGGGCCCCGATTCAGCAGTCTACCGCTAGCCAGCAAAGCACTTCCGCAAGTGCATAAATCCCAGTGACTTCAAAGAGTGCATGTAATTAAGTACTTTGCAAAACAGAGATGTATTTAAGCACATGCTTAGATGCTTAACTGAACTGGGACCTAAAGGCCTGTGACTGTGGGAGTTGGGGGCACTCAGCAACTTGCAAGATTGAACCCTTGAGCAGGGATGGGGAAGAGGAAGAGGCCACTGGAGCACTAAATCTGCACTGCTATGCCAGTGCAATCCTCTAGAATAGATGAATGGAAGTTAGCAGTGGCTGACTCAGCTGGAGGTGGGTCTTCAGCAGCCGAAAGATGGCTTGCTACTTTTTACTAATTGAACTGGAGGTAATGGAACACAGGAGCTATAGGGAAACAAGAGAGTTATACACACTGAGGTTTAAACAATCTGGTTTCAGCTGTGGGAACAGACTAGCTCTAACATAAAAAGCCAGGATCCTTTTCTTCACTATGGTTTCCTGTGTTAATTGTTTAATATAAAATTGTACAAATGAACTCTGCTAACTTTTTAATTACTACTTGTAAGTCACAGGGTCACTCTAACTGAAATGTCGGCAGCCTTTTTAAGGACTCAGGCAATAAACAGCAAGGTAACAGTTTGCAAAAGCACATGAGAATTTAAAAGGTTTCTGAGAGAAAGAGAGAGAGAGAGAGAGAGAAGAAACCGAGCATTACGGACAAGGCTTTTTAAGGATAATTTTCTCCAAAGAAGTTCAGGAACTCCAAACATATACAGGGGATATCCTGCTCAAGACAAGGCTTAAAAAAAAATCAAACACAGCCTAAACAAAAAAATTCAACTGCTCCCCAGCTCCAGCTCTGCTGCTCAGTGAAAGATAGACAGGAAATTAACAGCAGTGGCAAGGAGGTTCCTGCCAAGAGTGAATTCTGAAACAAAAGACCCTCTATTGTGTAAAAGAATCTGACATCTATACCCTTAGCTATATTCTAAACTCCTGGAGCCCTTTTATATGATCTATGAATTGTTAGATCTTTCCACATTTAAAATACCCTATTTCCCACCCCCCGGGAAAAAAAAAGAAACTGATCTGCAATTAGATCAGTTTTAACAACAGCAACATTATACTGTTAAATCTCTTACTGCTCCCATTTTATCACACTATTGGCCTGTCTACACGGTGGGGTAATGTGCTCTACAAGAGTGTGATTTCTAAAGCACACTAATGGGTTGCGCATTAATTGGCCCATGTAGACCCCACTGTTGCACTTGAACGTAGTGCTGTTTGAAACACTACTATGTTAAAGCGCACTAGGGAGCCTTTAGTGCACAACAGCAGGGTCTACCATGGACCAATTAATGCACACACCTTAGTGTGCTTTAGAAAACATCCATCCCTGAAGAACGCATTACCCCGCTGTGTAGACAAGTCCTAAGTTACTAGCCCTGCCTGCCTTTAGTGAAGTAAATGGGATTTTTGCCTTCGCTTCAATGAATGCAGGAACAGGACCAGACCAAACAAATGGTTTAGGGTACCCAATCTTATTCATTACCAGCTTGGTTTTACCAAGAAACCATCCATTAGAAAATGGATATTTGTGTATTTCACATAATACACTGTAATTATCATGGTACTAAGACTACCCATCAGTGTCAATTAATTATATTTAACAAGGAAGGAATACAGAGTTACAGTCCCACACAAAATTATGTTCTTCAGCTATTTAAATAAGTGCAAGTAAAGAGAAGGAAAAGAACGAGTCGCTAAAGTATCAGCTGCGTAAGTTTGTTGGGAACATTCCAAAATCCTACATCTGCTTGGCAACAGCTCAGAAAGAGATATGGTTACTCTTTTACCAGTAACAGAGCTTTCCCAGGGTACAATATATGAAAAACAGCTTATTCTATAGCAGAAAAGGGCCAAGCAGATCTGCACAAATATATACTATTCCCTTGCTCTGCAATAAAAATCACTGTCACGTCACCGGACCCAGTTCGACAGCCATGCAGCAGCATCGCATCATGCGCTTAAACACACACGTGATCCACCTAAGGTTTTTTGCAACATAAACAACTTGAGGATTTGGAGATAAAATACTGAAGTTTGTGGTCCCAGAGTGGAGGGGGACATGAGGCTGATGTAACACTGTGTATTGAAGAAAGGCGTCAGCTATGTTTAAAATGGAGTTCTGCTATAAACATTAGGAGGCCTCTTCTCCCTTCTGCGCACATGCATGATTCCTATTTGCCATTGGCGGGAGATAAATGTTAAGTATCACCAGCAGAATAGAGCCCCTGGGCCTGATGCTAATCTACACTAAGGCCCCTCTACATTATTCTGTCAGTGTGAAAGTGACTTAAAGTGGGTATAATTATTTAAGGCACCTTTACACTTTCAGAGAGGCATAAAGGGTCATAGCGTAACTGAGAACTAGGCCCTCTCAATTCTGTCGGGGGAAATACAACATCTCTCCATCAATGAACAAAGTAATTACCACATTTGTTCACCACAAACAACAGATCTAAAGACACTGTTTTTAATTATACCATTAATTGATCTTTTTTTCGGCTGCTAATTAGAGAGATAACATCAGGGTTACTTTCCAAGCATTAGAAGACTTTTGCTTGCGTGGAGATACTTCTGCTGTGGAAAACAGAGGGATTTAGCAGAGAGAGCAATCACTTTAGAAAAAGAAATGGTTTTACCACAGTTGGGTGCATTTTTATATTTTAATTAATCTTGTTTTAGTAAAAAAAAAACCTTCATGTGATCTATTTTGTGATTAGAGTTTAGGGCTGGAGTTAGAAAAATTCAGTGCCACTGTCAGGGGTAAGGGAGCAAGCGAAAAAGAAATAAAAACAACAACATGAAGCTTACAGAACTTTAAGAGAAACTGAATTCATGCCTGGCACTCTACTTAAAGCTTGTGATAAAGGGATCTGCAAGATGTCTTTCCGTCACAGGTAGGGCTGTGAAGCTAGTCCAGATAAAACGGTTTGCATTTTTTTAACACGGTGGTTTTCAACCTTTTTTCATTTGCAGACCCCTTAAAATTTTCAAATGGAGGTACGGACCCCTACGGACCCCCTTAGGTTGATAACCACTGGCTTAGCAGAAACAAACCCTTCTAAAGGCCAATCCTACTGTCTTTACACAGGCAAAACTCCCGCTGGCTTCAACTGGAGCTTTGTAACTCAAGGACTGTATGACTGGGCACTCAAATAATATACAAGGGACTAGGAGGCCAGTTCCCCAGGTGGTGTAAATCAGCGCAGCTTCACTAAAGTCAAGGATCTTTACAGTAAGATCAGATGAACACAAGCCTAGATGTCGTTTTACAACTAGGTAAAAGTTCTTGTAGCTGCAGGATACTCTGCTGGCATTGCCTAGTGTGACCCATTTCTCAAATGATTACAGCTTGAGTCAGAAACCTGTTAAGACCCAATTAACAAAAAGGTTATGCATCAGTGATGCATGTTTTGTCCGGAACTTTAATTCCACTGTTTCTCCAAGTAAATTCTCTCTCTTTATTTTCTAGTCATTAAGTCTCCCCCCTTGGGTGCCAGTGGTAGCTTTTCTATTGTGTTTTGAAAGAGTCTGCAGGCCAAAAAGTCAAAAGTAAAAGGGTGTTGTTACTAGTTGCTACTTCACGATGGGGAGAAGAAGAAAAACTCCAAAAAAAAAAAAACCTTGCTGCTTTTGAAATACAGAACAAGTATCAACTAGGGAAGCATTTGGGAACCCTGATTGAGGAGGGTGAGCTGGCTGGTTTCTGGGAGGCTGCTCTGCTGTAACAGCCATGTTCTCACCAGTGCAAGACATCCTTATTCAGCCAGGTCTCTGCTGACAATAGGAGGCAGTGAGGGTGATTGTATTTGGCAGATGGGTGCTGCTGTTGGAGCTTTTGCAGTGGTGGGCATTTGGCTGCCCAAGTGGGTAGCCTGTTGTTTACTGTTTATGGATTTGTCAGTTTTAATTCTTGTGACACGTCCAGATGCTCTAGTATCCAGAGTCCTAAGTGTTTAGGAGATAAATAATAAAATCCATTTTTTTTAAAGGCTGCTGCCTTTCAAAAGATATCGAGAAAGAGAGAGAGAGAGAAACCTCAATTGTGCAAAAATAAATTCAAACATTTGACAGTAAATCAGTACCTATCAATAGATACATATTTCGTGGTTACAAGGAGCGCCCTCACTATTTCCTTCTGGAATTGTAGCTACTTACTACTTCACAGAGGTACTTAAGTCCGTTACTGTATCCTGTGCTATGACTGGTCAGAAGTGTTTCACCATTCCATAACGATACTGGAGTGTCCTCTCCTTCCCTAAAGATAGGCTCAACAATGTCCTCTGTGAACTGTGAAGATGTGGAAACGACACATTTAACTCCTGCACAAAGTCCAAGTAAACAGGCCTTGCACAGGGGAGCTACATGCGTTGGGGGAACTGAATGGGGCCACGGGGTGTAGCACATTTGTCCATCCAGGCCATGGCACCTATATGGGATTAGTGTTCAGTGGCACTAACCAGTTTGTATATCATGGCCACACTGTAGCCATTCCCCAATATACCATCTCCATGCATGCTCCTGAAAAGTGGACCCTCTTTTTCTGATTTGACTCTTTGCAGACTGCCCCACCTCCCAGCTCTGTAGAGCTAAACCAGTTCCACATCTGTGAAGGGTGGAAAAGAATTTCACCCCAATAGGAATTAATTTATGATGTGGACATTTGGGGCCATATTATGCCCCAGAGACACATTTCACAGTTCCTGTTTATGTCCATGGGAATCAGGGGCATGCATATTTGGTGGCAGATTTTGGTTCCTTCCTTTCTCTTTTCACTCTGAGTCTTTTAAGGTTATTGAATTCTGCTCTTTAACAAGGTTACATGTACATCAGACACTGAAGATGTTCACCAGGCATAGACATTTAGCAATTCCTTTCACTTGGTTATGTACTTTTCATTTTCGTTGTACTGTTGCAACTGTATTCTTCTTTTCCTATCCACTGCATAGTCCACTTCTTACTGAATCCATTCCTTCTTATTATGTGTAATGCTCCCCTAGGTCGTTCCACTGTGTTTCAGAAAGTTTTCCACAGCCCCCTAAGTGTTTCCACATGACACCATATTCTACAGGTAACTTGAGTTAATGCCATTCCTTAAGCAAAACTCCCTGTAAAATTTTCCACTATCTCAGCAGTACTCTATGTGCTGTCATTAAAGCAAAACCCATATATATCTGAGCAGGATTCATGAGGATGTCAGACTGTTTGGCAAGTCCCAATTATGTTTTATATTTTGTTAAACTTCTTCACACAGGTTTCTTGCCTGCCCATTTACCATAGTGTTTTCACAACCAGAAATATACTTTTATGGAAAATAAACAGTGACAGCTTACAATACACCACAGGACAGGAGTAGTGTGTTTAACTCCATTCTTGTTCATGCTGTCTTCTTACTTTGTTTTGGAACGGTAGCTGTTGAGTTTTGCCATTGATTTCAATGAAAGCAGGAGTGAACCCTAAATTACAAACATCTGGTCAATGTACCAGCTATGAAAAAAATTTCAGTCCTGCTATCAGCAAAATGGTGGTGACGCTTCGTGCTCCTATGAAAAACTGTTTCAGTGCCTCAGCCCTGCATATGTACTACTGCACAATTACACAGCGGGTCTTTCTCTCTTTATCAATTGAGTATTCAATCTACACCCCAAATTCCAGCAACAAAACTGCAGAACGCGCATGGAGGAATTTCTTCTAACCTCTAAATATGATTGTATCATTAAAAGCTACATGAATGGCATGCAGATTTGTGCTCCAATAGTTGCGTAGTGCTGATGGAGACTATTTCAGGCAGAGCTAGAATGTGTATTTTTGATGTGACAGAACATTTTTTTTTTTGGGGGGGGGGGGGGGACTTGTATTTTGTAAAAAGAGGACCATTATTACAGTGAATATAAAACATCTGGCTGGATTCTCCCCTCTCAGATAGCGGATCAAAGATGGCACCACAGACAAATTATGTCACAACTATTCTGGTTTCAAAGAAATTCCTTTAAAAAGACCGTATAGATTCAAATATGGCAACTGTATGTTGGTTGGTCCTCCCTGCTTTGGAACACTACAAGCAATCAGACAAAAGCCAAATGCTGAACTGTAGTATTTTGTCTAGCATGCCCAATTGGCTGAAAGGGCTGTTTTGCCACTGGTTTAATTAATAAGCGATTTTATGATTGGTTAACTTTTTACCTTTTGCACTTCTATCTAGGAATAATGGTCAACTTTACACTAAACTGACATTGTTAGCCATTCCATTAGCTAGAATAAATAGCAAACTTTTAAAATAAAGAAGCTCACATGCACATTTTTGTTTAACTAAAAGATTTTCAAAATCCATATATATTTTAGAACTACAGAATTTTAAAAGTATCTATTACTACCAGACTTATCTTCAGGATTCCCCTGTTCCATAAAAAAGCAAAACAGTTTCCCTGCCCATTATCAAATTGCTTTTTAAAAAGCTGCTAAATGCTCTGCTCTGATTCAGAGGGTTTACACATCCAAATGCACCCCTACACAGTTTTAATTCTCTTATTTCCCTGATCTATATTCCTGCTTTCCAGATAGACCATCCGCTTTACACCAATGCCAGCAACAGCTTGTGTATTTTTGTTTAAAACAAAGATGATGGATTAAATAGCATATGCAATGTGAGCAAAGAGGTTAAGGATAATACTCTTCAACTGAAATGCACTGCTAAGCAAGTCTGAGACATGTCTGTAGTTTAAAAAGTTGAAAAAATACAAATAAAGATGGAATTCTAGAATTCGCAGCCATTAGGGAAAGCATTTATTTATCTGCCATGAGAATCCTCTCCAGCTAGAAAGGGTTAAAATTGTGCAAAGATATGATCATTCTCCAAATTATACAGACTAACTAACAATTATGTCATTTCACTCAAACATTCATTCACCCATCATGTGCCCAGATTAAACAGTAACACTTTGTTTTAAACATTCTGCTGAAATTAGCAAACCAGCATTTCCTTCACCTATATTTAAGCATTCGGCGCTGCTGAATGTAGCCTCATTTGAACTCAAATGAGTTCAACCAAGAGTTTGCCACTTTTATATAAAACAGAATCAAATGAACAGATATCAGGAATTTCCTTTTTGTACAGTGCTTATTTTTGTATGGTTATTAGACTTTGGCTGGCAGCATTGTCTATGTACAGAGATATTTACAGAGGTATTTAGATTCTGGGATTTAAAAGCAACGAATTACGAATTAGAGAGGGGGGCAGAGAGAGATGGAATTTATTTTATATGCTTGCTTATTTATACTAGGAAAAAAATGACAAAAAGGCTATTTTGAAGACAACATATAAAAAGAATCATGTATAAAATAAAGCTGTAATGTGGTCACACTAATTTGGAAATATAATATAATCTAATGGGATCTCCATCATGAATAGCAGAATACAAATTTTGGGCTAGTAACCAGTTAGTGGTTGTCTTCTTTAAAAACAGCAACTAGGGACATAGGCTGCCTTCTTTCTTTTTTTAATACTACATGCCCCTTGGAAACAGAATATCAACCTATCAGAGAGACACAAATGAAACAAAAAATATAAGCTCAGACATGCAGTGTGCATTGGCATAAACAAATTCTGCTGTTACTGTGCAGATTTTCCAGCTCACACAGCAATGGGAACACGTAAGATTAGAATTTGGGCCACTGAGATGCATCACAACCAGATAAGGTGGAGAAGTTTCATGATACCCATGTCTGGCATCAGTGTTAAAATCTGTAGTGCTAGCAACACTTCCAAGACGCCAGTTTGCTGCCATCCATTTCATATGACAGGATAGAATATAAGGCAGATTGTGTATCTAATGAGCTACACATACTGTAGATCCAAGGCAAACTCTGGAATACATGTGGAGTTGTCTAAAACTCTAAAATATGGCCCTTATGGTGTCTTGACTGCCAAAACCACAATTAATTCAATCTTACTGCCACTAATCTCCTTGTATATTACATATGGTTGACATTCTTCTTTAACTCTAGTATTTTTTGCATATGTGCGTACAAAAGTGCAGTGAGAGAGTACATGAACAGGCAGACAAACAAATAATAAGTTTTAATACAAAATGTCCCCATTAGTCACTAGAAAACCTACAACATTTAACAGAAGCAAGTAGAGTGTAGATAAACATTAGGACCCATGAACAGACAATAGCAGAACCTGGTCTATTCTGCATGCAGCATATTACATGCACTGTTATGTAAGAATGAAACAGATGGGCCTTTCTAATGCTATTTTCATACATTAAACTTAAAATTTAAAAAGCAAGACTTAATTTTAATTGATTCCTTTGTTCATTTGGCAGAGAAGTTCCTTTGCCATACTTTAGACTTTCATTCTAGATACTTTAACTTCTGTTGTATTTTTAGTAATTTTCCATATATATAAGAACATAGGAACTAAAGAATGGCCATACGGGGTCAGACCAATGGTCCATCTAGCCCAGTATCTTGTATTCCGACAGTGCCAGATGCTTTAGAGGGGATGAACAAAACCAGGCAATTTATCGAGTAATCCACCACATCATCCAGTCCCTGCATCAGGCACTTAGACAGTTCGCAATGCCCAGAGCAGGAGGTTGCATCCCAGACCATCTTGGTTAATAGACATTGATGGACCCATCCTCCATTAACTTATCTAATTCTTTTTGAACCTAGTTATGCTTTTGGCCCTCACAACATCCTCTGGCAACAAGTTCCATAGGTTGACTGTGCATTGTCTGACAAAGCACTTCCTTATGTTTGTTTTAAATTTGCTGCCTATTAATTTCATCGGGTGACCCGGCTTCTTGCATTATGCGAAGGGGTCAGTAACTCTTCCTTATTCACTGTCTCCATATGTCATACATATAAAGGGAAGGGTAAACACCTTTAAATCCCTCCTGGCCAGAGGAAAAACCCTTTCACCTGTAAAGGGTTAAGAAGCTAAGACAACCTCGCTGGCACCTGACCAAAATGACCAATGAGGAGACAAGATACTTTCAAAGCTGGGTGGGGGGGGAACAAAGGGTCCTCTCTGTCTGTGTTGTCTTTTGCTGGGACCAGAGCAGGAATGCAGGTCAGAACTCCTGTAAAGAGTTTATAAGCAGTCTAGTTAGATTCTGTTTTGTTTAAATGGCTGATAAAATAAGCTGTGCTGAATGGAATGGATATTCCTGTTTTTGTGTCTTTTTGTAACTTAAGGTTTTGCCTGGAGGGATTCTCTATGTTTTGAATCTGATTACCCTGTAAGGTATTTACCATCCTGATTTTACAGAGGTGATTCTTTTACTTTTTCTTTCATTAAAATTCTTCTTTTAAGAACCTGATTGCTTTTTCATTGTTCTTAAGATCCAAGGGTTTGGGTCTGTGTTCACCAATGCAAACTGGTGAGAATTTTTATCAAGCCTTCCCCAGGAAAGGGGGTGTAGGGCTTGGGGGGATTTTGGGGGGAAAGACATTTCCAAGTGGGCTCTTTCCCTGTTATTTTTGTTAGACGCTTGGTGGTGGCAGCAATAAGGTCCAGGGACAAAAAGTAAAACAGTTTGTACCTTGGGGAAGTTTAACCTAAACTGGTAAAAATAAGCTTAGGGGGGTTTTCCTGCAGGTCCCCACATCTGTACCCTAGAGTTCAGAGTGGGGAAGGAACCTTGACATGGTGGTAAAGCTGGGATTAACTTGAAATCATTTTGAGATCACTTTGAGATTTTTTGAACCAGAAGCACAGATTTTAAAAAAGGACATTTTTTTTTCCTTTGGGCTGCTGGAAAGCAGGCTATAAGCTGAAAGTAGTTAGAGGGTTTTTTTGCCTCTGCTTGGGGGCCAGAGCAGAGACAAAAGGGAATTGTCTTTTGTGAGCTGGATTTTTGTCTACCTAAAGGCAGGGTAATTAACCTCCTGCAGGGAAATTCACAACTCTTCACAGACCTGAAAAAGTGGGTTGTTGTTTTTGTTTTTTTTTACCTAAGAGCAACTAGAGGGGTTTTTTGTCTATTTGCTTGGAGACAAAGGTATTAGTTTTTTGTTGTTGTTTTTCAGGATTTTTCTGTAGGCTGACAATCACTATCAGAGAACATCGGTATCCGGTTACAGCACAACCTATTTTTTTTTTGACAAGCCAAGTTTTTTTTTGTTTGTTTGTTTTATTTCTAACTCTCGGGTGTAAAGTTAGTTAAAAACAGAGAGGCAAACATGACAGAACCCAAGGCAGAAACAGCCAAAGAGGCTGCCCACAGGAGAGAACCGGAGGCAGCAAGAGAGTCAGAAAAAACCAAGAGGCTGCCCACAGGACAGCTATGGAGGCAGCGAAAGAGGCAGAAAAAACCAAGAGGCTGCCCACAAATGAGCTATAGAGGCAGAAAAACACCAAGAGGCTGCTCACAGGAGAGCTATGGAGGCAGAGGAAAAAGAAATGGAGGCAAGGGAAAAAGAAATGGAGGAGAGAGAAAAAGAGAGGAAGCATGAACTGGAGTGGGAGAAGGTAAGGGCTCAGCGGAATCTACTGGATAACCCTAACCATCCTTCCCCAACAATCCACAAATGGGAGCGACTATGTCCACAGTATGATGAATCCAGTGATATTGCTGAATATTGTCTCACCTTTGAGAGACTGTGCACTCTCCATAAAATTCCTGAAGCTCACAAGATGACCACATTGGTCGCAAAATTGACTGGAAGAGCTCTGGACATATTCAATAAGATGCCTATTGATGAGGCTTCTGATGATAATAAGTTCAAGGATTTGGTTTCAAAGCAATTTCAAATTACATCTGAAACGTACAGAGTAAAATTTTGAACCCTTAAGAGAGGGCCTGGGCTAAGTAATGTGGCTTATCTAAACCAGATGAAGAATCTGTTAGAAAAATGGGTCCAAGGAAGGGGTGTCACTAGCTTTGACGGAATCTGTGATTTGATAGCTCAGGAGCAATTCCTGAATATGTCCAAGGAGGAAATAAAACAGTGTTTATGGGATAAGAAAATGGACTCAGCAGAAAGTCTTGCTTCTTATGCTGATCGATATGAGCAGTCCCAGACCTCCAGAGAGGCGGGGCAAGCCGGAACAAAACAGGTGGAGGGAGGAGAGAGGAACAACCCTGGTCACAGTTGGAGCACATACCAGAAGGGACACCCTCAGACCACACCCTACTACCGGGGGCAGCTCAAGGCCCCAACTACACACCAAGGAATACTCGAGACACCTTATTGTCCTGACACACCGTTCTCCAGCAACCCACCTCGCCTCAGTGACCCATCAGTTGGACAATGTTTTAAATGTAACGAGCCGGGGCATGTGAAGGCCAACTGCCCCAAGAACCCCAACATATTACAGTTCATTGCACCGGAATCACACCAGAGGTCCTCAAGCCCAGATACCTCCCAGATACCTTCAGAGCGGAGGGAAACTGTGAGTGTGGGCAGGAAGAAGGTCACCGCCAGGAAGGACACCGGAGCACAAGTGTCGGCTATCCATGCTTCCTTAGTGGACCCCAATTTAATCGACCCAGAGATCCAAAACACAATTCAACCCTTCAAGTCAAACTCTTTCAATTTGCCTATAGCCAAGTTGCCTGTCCAGTACAAGGGCTGGTCCGGAACGTGGACTTTTGCAGTCTATGATGATTATCCCATCCCCATGCTGTTGAGGGAAGACTTGGCCAATCATGTGAAGAAACCAAGAGGGTGGGAATGGTCACCCGCAGCCAGGCTAAGCAAGCCGTCACGCCTAGCTCTGTTCTGGAAACTTCTACCAGGACCCGGTCAGAGGTGATGGACCCGGATCCCATGCCAACGTCTGCAACAGCAGTACTGGATCCAGTCCCAGAGACCCAGACAGAGCCAGTCCCAGGACCGGAACCGGCAGAACAACCAGCACCAGACCCACTGCCGGCACTGAATCCAGTACTTGCAACCCCAAAACCAGAGGGCCCCACCGAACCCGAACTGGCAGCAGCCGATAACCCTACACAAGAGGCTCAGCCGGAGCCTGAAACACAACATAGTGCACCAGTGGAGAGTGGTTCACAGTCAATGGAAACAGCCCCATCCCCTACATCGCTTCCAGAGGGACCAAGCCTAGGTCCACAATCCAATGAGGAATGTCTCCAGCATCAAAGGAACAGTTCCAGACTGAACAGGAAGCAGATGAAAGCCTTCAGAGAGTTTGGACAGTGGCATAGAGCAACCCACCGCCTCTCAGCTCTTCTAATCAATCCAGGTTTGTTGTAGAAAGAGGACTTTTATACAAGGAAACTCTTTCTGGTGGACACCAGGAAGACTGGCATCCTCAGAGACAGTTGGTAATTCCAACTAAGTACCAGGTCAAGCTCTTGAGCTTAGCCCACGATCATCCTAGTGGCCATGCTGGGGTGAACAGGACAAAAGACCATTTGGGGAGGTCATTCCACTGGGAGGGAATGGGCAAGGATGTTTCTACCTATGTCCGGTCTTGTGAGGTATGCCAAAAAGAATGGGAAAACCCAAGACCAGGTCAAAGCCCCTCTCCAGCCACTCCCCATCACTGAAGTTCCATTTCAGAGAGTAGCTGTGGATATTCTGGGTCCTTTTCTGAAAAAGACACCCAGAGGAAAGCAGTACATACTGACTTTCATGGATTTTGCCATCTGATGGCTGGAAGCAGTAGCTCTAAGCAACACCAGGGCTAAAAGTGTGTGTCAGGCACTAACAGACATTTTTGCCAGGGTAGGTTGGCCCTCCAACATCCTCACAGATGCAGGAACTAATTTCCTGGCAGGAACTATGGAAAGCCTTTGGGAAGCTCATGGGGTGAATCACTTGGTTGCCACCCCTTACCATCATCAAACAAATAGCCTGGTGGAGAAATTTAATGGGACTTTGGGGGCCATGATACTTAAATTCGTAAATGAGCACTCCAATGATTGGGACCTAGTGTTGCAGCAGTTGCTCTTTGCCTACAGAGCTGTACCACATCCCAGTTTAGGGTTTTCACCATTTGAACTTGTATATGGCCGCGAGGTTAAGGGGCCATTACAGCTGGTGAAGCAGCAATGAGAGGGGTTTACACCTTCCCCAGGAACTAAAATTCTGGACTTTGTAACCAACCTACAAAACACCCTGCGAACCTCTTTACTCCTTGCTAAAAAAAACCTAAAGGATGCTCAAAAAGAGCAAAAAGCCTGGTATGATAAACATGCCAGAGAGCGTTCCTTCAAAGTAGGGGACCAGGTCATGGTCTTAAAGGCACTCCCAGGCCCATAAAATGGAAGCCTCGTGGGAAGGGCCATTCACGGTCCCGGAGTACCTGGGAGCTGTTAATTATCTCATAGCATTCCCCGCCTCCAACCAAAAGCATAAGATGTACCATATTAATTCTCTAAAGCCCTTTTATTCCAGAAAATTAAAGGTTTGTCAGTTTACAGCCCATGGAGGAGATGACACTGAGTGGCCTGAAGGTGTCTACTACAAAGGGAAAAGTGCTGGTGGCGTGGAAGAGGTGAACCTCTCCATGACCTTGGGGTATGCAGCGACAGCAGATCAAGGAGCTGTGCACTAGCTACGCGCCGACGTTCTCAGCCACCCCAGGACTGACTGAACGGGCATACCACTCCATTGACACAGGTAATACTCACCCAATTAAAGTCCAACCTTACCGGGTGTCTCCTCAAGCTAAAACTGCTATAGAACTGGAGATCCAGGATATGCTACAGATGGGTGTAATCCACCCCTCTGGCAGTGCATGGGCATCTCCAGTGGTTCTAGTTCCCAAAACAGATGGGGAGATACATTTTTGTGTGGACTACTGCAAGCTAAATGCTGCAACTCGCCCAGACAACTATCCAATGCCACGCACAGATGAACTATTAGAGAAACTGGGATGGGCCCAATTCATCTCTACCTTGGACTTAACCAAGGGGTATTGGCAGGTACCACTAGACGAATCCGCCAAGGAAAGGTCAGCCTTCACCACACATGTCAGGCTGTATGAATTTAACGTACTCCCTTTCGGGCTGCGGAATGCACCCGCCACCTTCCAAAGACTTGCAGATGGTCTCCTAGCGGGATTAGGAGAATATGCATTCACCTACCTTGACGATGTGGCCATATTTTCGGATTCCTGGACACAACACCTGGAACTTACAAGAAGTGGAATATTGGACAAATGACCAGGGAAGAGTATAAAAATATTGCTTGGGCATGCAGGAGTGAAATCAGGAAGGCCAAATCACACTTGGAGGTGCAGCTAGCAAGAGATGTTAAGAGTAACAAGAAGGGTTTCTTCAGGTATGTTAGCAACAAGAAGAAAGTCAAGGAAAGTGTGGGCCCCTCACTGAATGAGGGAGGCAACCTAGTGACAGAGGATGTACTCAATCTACTAATGTACTCAATGCTTTTTTTGCCTCTGTCTTCACGAACAAGGTCAGCTCCCAGACTCCTGCACTGGGCAGCACAGCATGGGGAGGAGGTGACCAGCCCTCTGTGAAGAAAGAAGACGTTCAGGACTATTCAGAAAAGCTGGACAAGCACAAGTCCATGGGGGGACTATTCAGAAAAGCTGGACCAGCACAAGTCCATGGGGCCGGATGCGCTGTATCCGAGAGTGCTAAAGGAGTTGGCGGATGTGATTGCAGAGCCATTGGCCATTATCTTTGAAAACTCATGGTGATCGGGGGAGGTCCCGGACGACTGGAAAAAGGCTAATGTAGTGCCCATCTTTAAAAAAGAGAAGAAGGAGGATCCAGAGAACTACAGGCCAGTCAGCCTCACCTCAGTCCCTGGAAAAATCATGGAGCAGGTCCTCAAGGAATCAATTCTGAAGCACTTAGAGGAGAGGAAAGTGATCAGGAACAGTCAGCATGGATTCACCAAGGGCAAGGCATGCTTGACTAATCTAATTGCCTTCCATGACGAGATAGCTGGCTCTGTGGATGAGGGGAAAGCAGTGGATGTGTTGTTCCTTGACTTTAGCAAAGCTTTTGACACGGTCTCCCACAGTATTCTTGCCAGTAAGTTAAAGAAGTATGTGATGGATGAATGGACTATAAGGTAGATAGAAAGCTGGCTAGATTGTCAGGCTCAACGGGTAGTGATCAATGGCTCCATGTCTAGTTGTCAGCCGGTTTCAAGTGGAGTGCCCCAAGGGTTGGTCCTCGGGCCAGTTTTGTTCAGTATCTTCATTAATGATCTGGAGGATGGTGTGGACTGCACCCTCAGCAAGTTTGCAGATGACACTAAACTGGGAGAAGAGGTAGATTCGCTGGAGGGCAGGGATAGGATACAGAGGGACCTAGGCAAATTAGAGGATTGGGCCAAAAGAAATCTGATGAGGTTCAACAAGGACAAGTGCAGAGTCCTGCACTTAGGACGGAAGAATCCCATGCACCGCTACAGATTAGGGACCGAATGGCTCAGCAGCAGTCCTGCAGAAAAGGACCTACGGGTTACAGTGGACAAGAAGCTGGATATGAATCAACAGTGTGCCCTTGTTGCCAAGAAGGCCAATGGCATTTTGGGATGTATAAGTAGGGGCATTGCTAGCAGATCGAGGGACGTGATCGTTCCCCTCTATTCGACATTGGTGAAGCCTCATCTGGAGTACTATGTCCAGTTTTGGGCCCCACACTACAAGAAGGATGTGGATAAATTGGAAAACGTCCAGCGGAGCGCAACAAAAATGATTAGAGGACTGGAACACATGACTGATGAGGAGAGGCGGAGGGCACTGGGATTGTTTAGTCTGCAGAAAAGAAGAATGAGGGGGGATTTGATAGCTGCTTTCAACTACCTGAGGTGGTTCCAAAGAGGATGGATCTAGACTGTTCTCAGTGGTAGCAGATGACAGAATGAGGAGTAATGGTCTCAAGTTGCAGTGGGGGAGGTTTAGGTTGGATATTAGGAAAAACTTTTTCACTAGGAGGGTGGTGAAACACTAGAATGCATTACCTAGGGAGGTTGTGGAATCTCCTTCCTTAGAAGTTCTTAAGGTCAGGCTTGACAAAGCCCTGGCTGGGATGATTTAGTTGGGGATTGGTCCTGCTTTGGGCAGAGGGTTGAACTAGAGGACCTCCTGAGGTCCCTTCCAACCCTGATATTCTATGATTCTATGAACATCTACAAGAAGTCTTTGAGAGCATAAGGGTGGCAGGACTAACTGTTAAGGCTAAGAAGTGTCAAATAGGCCTAAACAGAGTGACTTACCTCGGACACCAGGTGGGTCAAGGAACGATCAACCCCCTACAGGCCAAAGTGGATGCTATCCAAAAGTGGCCTGTCCCAAAGTCAAAGAAACAGGTCCAATCCTTCTTAGGCTTAGCCAGATATTACTGGCGATTTATACCGCAATACAGCCAAATCACCGCCCCACTGACAGACCTAACCAAAAAGAAACAGCCAAATGCCGTTCAGTGGACCGAAGAGTGTCAGAAGGCCTTTAATCAACACTCATGTCTGACCCTGTGCTAAGGGCCCCAGACTTTGACAAACCGTTCCTAGTAACCACAGATGCGACCGAGCGTGGTGTGGGAGCAGTTTTAATGCAGGAAGGACCGGATCAAGAATTCCACCCTGTAGTGTTTCTCAGCAAGAAGCTGTCTGAGAGGGAAAGCAACTGGTCAGTCAGTGAAAAAGAATGTTACACCATTGCCAACGCTCTGGAAAAGCTACGCCCAAACGTTTGGGGACGGCGTTTCCACCTGCAAACCGACCATGCTGCGCTACAGTGGCTTCATACTGCCACGGGAAATAACAAAAAACTTATTCGGTGGGGTTTAGCTCTCCAAGATTTTGATTTTGACATACAACACATCTCAGGAGCTTCTAACAAAGGGGCTGATGCACGCTCCAGAGAAAGTTTCCCAGAATCAACTGGTTAAAATCGTCCTTGAGATGTGAAAAATATTGTTAGTCTTTATATACTTGGAAGTATATTTAAAGGTGCATGTGTCTTATTAACTCTGTTTTTTCCTAGAGCTCCAGGAAGAAATCACAGCCAGTGTTTCACCCTATCTGTGATTTGGGGGGCGTGTCATAAATATAAAGGGAAGGGTAAACACCTTTAAATCCCTCCTGGCCAGAGGAAAAACCCTTTCACCTGTAAAGGGTTAAGAAGCTAAGATAACCTCGCTGGCACCTGACCAAAATGACCAATGAGGAGACAAGATACTTTCAAAGCTGGAGGGGGGGAAACAAAGGGTTCTCTCTGTCTGTGTTGTCTTTTGCTGGGACCAGAGCAGGAATGCAGGTCAGAACTCCTGTAAAGGGTTATAAACAATCTAGTTAGATATGCGTCAGATTCTGTTTTGTTTAAATGGCTGATAAAATAAGCTGTGCTGAATGGAATGGATATTCCTGTTTTTGTGTCTTTTTGTAACTTAAGGTTTTGCCTGGAGGGATTCTCTATGTTTTGAATCTGATTACCCTGTAAGGTATTTACCATCCTGATTTTACAGAGGTGATTCTTTTACTTTTTCTTTCATTAAAATTCTTCTTTTAAGAACCTGATTGCTTTTTCATTGTTCTTAAGATCCAAGGGTTTGGGTCTGTGTTCACCAATGCAAACTGGTGAGAATTTTTATCAAGCCTTCCCCAGGAAAGGGGGTGTAGGGCTTGGGGGGATTTTGGGGGGAAAGACATTTCCAAGTGGGCTCTTTCCCTGTTATTTTTGTTAGACGCTTGGTGGTGGCAGCAAAAGGTAAAATAATTTGTACCTTGGGGAAGTTTTAACCTAAGCTGGTAAAAATAAGCTTAGGGGGGTTTTCCTGCAGGTCCCCACATCTGTACCCTAGAGTTCAGAGTGGGGAAGGAACCTTGACACCATACCATTCAGGATTTTACAGACATTTATCATACCCCCACTTAGTTGTCTCTTTCCTAAGCTAAACAATCTCAGTCTTTTTACTCTCTCCTCATATAGAAGCTGTACCGTATTTCTAGTTTCCCCCCCCCCCTTCTCTGCACTTTTGCCAATTCTAATGTATCTTTTTTGAGTAAGGGAAACAGGAACTGCATGCATTATTGAAGGCATGGGCCTACTATAGATTTATATAGTGGCATTATGATTTTTTCTGTCTTGCTATCTATTCTTTTCCTAATGATTCCCCACATTCTGTTTGCTTTTTTGACAGCCACTGCACACTGAGCAGATGTTTTCAGAGAACTCTCCACAACAACTGCAAAATCTCTTTCTTGAGTGGTAACAGCTAATTTAGACCCCATCATTTTGTATGTAGAGGTGGGATAATTTTTTCCAACGTACATTACTTTGCATTTATCAACACTGAAGTTCATCTGCCATTTTTTTGCCCAGTGACTCACTTTTGTGAGATCCTGTCCACGCTTCTCCCCAGCTCCAAAGCATGTGCTGCCACGCCCAGTCTTTTGGAAGGAGTTTTATTTCCTTAACAGAGCTTAGCCAACAAATGGAACAACGGTCTTAACTCCTTCCTTGGCCTAGGCTTCAGGGCCACCCCTTCCACAGATCTCCAGCACTCCTGCTCCTGGCAGTTTCCAAATCTCAGTCAGTTCTGCTCCTTCCTTAAAGCAACAGCCCCAGGGTTGCTTCCCTGAGCCCCTGATCCCTTGCTCCACAGGCACTAGCTCCACTCCTGTGTGGCTTTCCCTCCCCAGGGCACAGCCTGTCTCAGCCCATCCCCCAGCTGCCCTTTAGCAGCCCTTAATTGGCTCAGGTGCAGCCCAGCCCTCTTTAATTGGCTGGACTATGCTCAATTGGGCTTAGTCTTGTATCATCTGCAAACTTTTCCATCTCACTGTTTACCCCTTTTTTCAGATAATTTATGAATGTGTTGAACAGCACTAGTCCCAGTACAAAACCTTGGGGGACCCCCGCTATTTCCCTTTGTCTTCTGTGAAAACTGCAGTTCATTCATACCCTTTGTTTCCTATCTTTTAACCCAGAGGTGGGCAAACTACGGCCCGCAGGCCACATCCGGCCCGCGGGACCATCCTGCCCGGCCCCTGAGCTCCCAGCCAGGGAGGCTCGCCCCTCCCCCGCTGTTCCACCTCCCCCACAGCCTGAGCGTGCTGCTAGCGCTCTGACCCACCACTCTTGTCGGGCAGCGCAGCGGCGTGGCTGGCTCCGGCATGGTAAGGGGGCGGGGAGTGGGAGGTCCCAGGGCAGCAGTCAGGGAAGAGGGAGCAGTTGGATGGGTCAGGGGTTCTGGGGGGGCAGTCAGGGGACAGGGAGCAGGGGGCGGTTGGATGGGGCAAAGGTTTTGGGGGGGCGGTCAGGGGACAGGGAACGGGGGGGGGGGGGGGTTGGATAGAATGTGGGAGTCACAGGGGGCCTGTCAGGGGTTGGGGGTGTAGACAGGGGTTGGGACACTCAGGGGACAGGGAGGGTTGGATGGGGGTGGGGTTCCAGGGGGCAGTTAGGGGCGGGGGTCCCAGGAGGGGGCGATCAGGGGACAAGGAGCGGGGGGGGGGGGATTGGATGGGTCAGGGATTCGGGGGGGGGGGCGGGAAGTGGGAGGGGGCAGATGGGGGCAGGGGCCAGGCTGTTTGGGGAGGCACAGCCTCCCTACCTGGCCCTCCATATAGTTTTGCAACCCCGATGTGGCCCTCAGGCCAAAAAGTTTGCCCACCCCTGTTTTAACCAGTTACTGATCCATGAGACGACCTTCCCAGGACTGCTTACTTTGCTTAAGAACCTTTGGCAAGGTACCTCGTCAAAGGCTTTCTGAAAGTCCAAGTACACTATACCCACTGGGTCACCTTTGTCCACAAATTCCTTTACACCATCAAAGAATTCTAATAGATTGGTGAGGCATGATTTCTCTTTACAAAAACCGTGTTGACGCTTCCCCCAACATATCATGTTATTCTATGTGTCTGATAATTCTGTTCTTTACTATAGTTTCAACCAATTTGCCTGATACTGAAGTTAGGCTCACTGGCCTGCAATTGACAGGATCACCTCCGGTACCTTTTTTTTAAAATCAGTATTACATTTGCTATCCACCCGTCATTGGTACAGAGGCTGATTTAAGCAATAGGCTTACATACCACAGTTAGCAGTTCTTGTTTATACTGCTCTATATATTATACACTGAAATGTAACTACAATACTTATATTCCCGTTGATTTATTGTATAATTCTATGGTAAAAATAAGAAAGTAAGCAATTTTTCTGTAATAGTGTGCTCTGACACTTTTTTATTTTTATGTCTGATTTTGTAAGCAAGTAGTTTTTAAGTGAGGTGAAAGTTGCAGGTATGCAAGACAAATCAAACTCCCGAAAGGGGTAAAGTAGTCTGGAAAGGTTGAGAGCCACTGATGGATGATACACTGACGATACACCTCACTTTATGACACACAAATTATTTGTAAATGTAAATAGAGCCCCACCTATTGGATATGCTGCTTGTGAATTCACCATTTCCTGTTAATAACAATTAATAATTAAAACTGGCTCCAGATTAGAAGGCATCTTTTAATTTTTTTTTTTAACTTTTCAGTAAATCAAAGGAGGAAAAAACCTCAAGAAACATCTTAAAATTTGCAACTGGATATTTCTTTGATGGTATTTTATTGGTAGTTCCATTTTGTTCCCTTAAACTTTTTCATTTTTCAATTTCAGCTATTCTTAATTTAGTATTTGTTTTGTATAAAGACCTACGTAAGTTCAATCACTACCTATACCAAATTCACTCTACTTCTTTCTTAGTGCCATCTCATCACCACCAGTGAAGTGATGGAGTTGTGCATGTGGCACAATACAACTGTTAACAGCCATAAGGAAACTCAGAAATTGGCATGGATTACAGACCTAGATATGTAGTAAAACAGCATGAAGTCAAAGATTAAGTTCCCAATCCAGCTCCACTTGAAGTCATCAGGATCGTTTCCCTATATACACTTACTCCCATTGCTGTGATTAGCTATTACCTCCTTTCTGGGAACTGTCTCATCCCGTTCTCATTTCCTTCCAAATGCCTAAGCTTTAAGTAACAAAAATAAAAATCTCAAGAGGACTCCAACAGGCTAAAAATCATATTTTACAGAAGCACTATCCCCATCTTTGTTATTCTTAATAGTGTATGGCCAGATAATACCCCCCCAGATTGGTGCTGCCCCCAAGGCAGGATAGAGCCCTTAGTTATTTTTATTTACTTCTTTTAAATCTGACATTGAGATTTTACACAGGGCACTATTAATGGTTATCTGCTACACACTGAGGATAGGATTTCCAAAATAATGCTGAGTAATGGCCCAACTCTTCTCCCACTGAAGTCACTGGGAGTTTTAATATTGACTTCAGTGCGATCAGAGTTAGGCTAATACTGAGCATTTTGGAAAACCCAACCATTAAAGGCTAACATTTTTTTAATTGTATGTTAGGTTAGGTTTGGTTTGGAATTAGGAGATTGCAAACAGAAGTAGCCAAACCAAAGAATTTGGTCTTTATTACTACTTTTTAAACCTCTTATAGCTCAAAAACAGCCAGAGTTGTTGAAAACTAAAATTGCTAATAAAAAGTTGTTCTGTGGGGTGACTTTCTACGCATGTTTCAGTGTAAAGTAAAATCTTACAGCATTTCTGAAACCCTATAAAGTGGGGGGTTAATAACAGTGGTGTGAGACCCTCTCCCCTAAAACCGTAGCACTACTATAACACTTAAAAGACTTCCTTCCTAAAAGGACAGGTCATCGGCAAATGGCACAAGAAATCTCTTATTTACTTGCAAGTCCATTCAGAAAGCTGTCGGTGCTAATAAGTACAAGTCTGTTTATCACTGAAAACTGCCACCTTAATGGGAAAGCTTAATGAAGACCAAGGGTAGTGTTACTCCAAATGTGTGAAGCTCTTTCCGAATGGCTGGACTGCTGAGGACCGAATGTCAGATTATTTTCTTTCATTTTTGAAAATGCTATGTAGTTTTATAGTTTCTTAAATGTGATAAATGCTTTGCGTCTCAAATGAGGAAATTCAGAGCATTCACATTGGTAAGTATGTTCTTCTTCCACCTATGTTTAGAAGGCCTCCCTTGCCTCATTTTTATTATTATTATTATTATTATTATTAAACATATAAATATAAACATATAAATTAATAATTTATATTATGGCAGTGCTCAGAGGCCCTGTTGCACTAGGCACTGTGCAAATATAGTCTGTGTCCCAGACTACCTGCAGTCTAAGTAGACAAGACAGACAAAGGGTGGGAGAAATAAAATAACATTATCCCCATTTTACAGATGGAGAACTGCACCACAAAGTTAGTTATATGACTTGCCCAAGGTCACACGAGAAGTCTGTGGCAAACTGGGAACTGAATGCAGACCTCTTGAGTCCCAGTTCAGCGTTTTAACCACTAGACCACCTTCTCTATCGGATATCTCTTTCAATATTCTTTTGAGTTTTCTGGATAGTCATATCCATGCACTTATTTTCAACTAAACTCATTGCAGCAAGCTTCAGGATCTGTTGGTTAGATTTTGGTTTGTTTTTTCTCTTCAGAAATAAATGTATTTGGAAAGAGAAGGAACAAAGCGTGAAGCTGCTAAATGCGCTAAAAAGTTAAAAACACTGTTTTACAAAGATAGTCATAAAGTTATATGTGGTCAAAGCCGTCTTGCATTGCTAAAAGGTAGGGAGGAAGAAAAATAACCACAGTTCTAAGGCATCACAACTTATCTGACAGAACTACAGTATATCTACTGTGGTTTTGTGGCCATGGTGAGTCCACTACTTTACAGTGGAGGGTCAGAACCTACAGCTTCTGTGGTTTCAATGAAAGCTGAGGGAGCTCAGCACTTCACAGGATGGGGCCCATCTGCGAAGTTGTTAATTAAAGGGAAAATGTATTTTTTTAAAAAAAGATGACTGATGCAACTTCTTGGTGATCTTATCTTTACTGATAAATACCTAAAATGGATAAAAGAAACAGACATGCCATGAAAGGGCAAAGTCAAAAAACCAAGAAATAACCCATGGTTTATTTTTACTTTTTAAAGACTACGCTGTAATGTCTTTTCTCATATTTGGTTGCACCTTGCTCTGCAGACAATCCCATGGATTCCAAAGGGACTTTATACAGGGTAACGGAATAACAATCTGCCCCTTAACTTTAATAAACTTAAACCATTGTTAAAAAAAAACAAACTCAACCTTTAGAACTAATTAAATATCAGCAAGAGTTATTTCAGATATACTAATTATTTAAATTAATGAATGCCATCCAATCTATGCCAAATAAAAATGAGGAATGTAATGTAATGCCAATTCTTCTGATTAATGTGATCATAGCTTATATTTCTTTACAGTTTCCCTTAATGAAGGACAAACAGAAGTTTCTCCCCGCTAAACACTTTCCAGCTTCACTGTACTTTCTAGTGCTTTCCCTTGTAGTCTACATCTTTCATTCTGCTGAGCAACTATATTCACTTCTGTTACACAGCTATTAATTATCTAGCCTGGTGGCAAGGTGACTGTGCTTTGCCCTGCCAACCAGCGGAACAGATCTGAAAGTTTAGGAGTGTTAAAAGATTTAGGGCCCAGATAAGAGCTAGGTATACATGTGCAACTCCCACTAGCCTCAGCAGGAATGACTGTGGAATAAAACTATCACAAAATATCACATGCTCATGTTTCAGATTTCTGAACCCATTTAGCTAAAGGAGTCAGCTGCCAAAATGTGTTTCCCAGTCTTATCCAGAGTGTCTATATGTGGTAAGGAGTCCGGTGGCACCTTAAAGACTAACAGATTTATTTGAGCATAAGCTTTTGTGGGTAAAAACCTCACTTCTTCACATGCAGACGAAGAAGTGAGGTTTTTACCCACGAAAGCTTATGCTCAAATAAATCTGTTAGTCTTTAAGGTGCCACCAGACTCCTTGTCATTTTTGTGGATACAGACTAACACGGCTACCCCCTGATATATGTGGTAGTTACTTATGGAGTCCCACCTGTATCAATGGAGGATTATATACATCCTCACTCATTTCTGAATGAGAAGGGCAGGGATAATTTAGCATATCTGATATCCCAAGCATAACTCAGCTATAGTGGCGAATAAGTGGGTAACAGATTGGAATAAAAGCTTAAACATTTCACTTAATCTGAGAGCAACGATGCCTGTATAAATACATCTTCTTGGGATGGCCAAGGAGTAGATTGTAAGTGCAGTGTCCTAGAATGAGAAAATCAGCACTCAAGACTCAAGCCTTGTCCTCCACTCAGGGGCTGAGAATACAGTAAAAGCAGACTGGGATAGGCAAAGGAGTCCCTTACTTTGCTGTCTAACCCATACAACTGGATCAGAAGTAGTGCTGACAGGCTCTTGCTGAGGCAGAGGAGTACAAACAAAAGAAGGGGGCAAATCCAATGGGTCCAAAGGTCCTCTGAAAAGCAAAAAAAAAAAAGATGTGCTATCCTCTCCTTGTCACATTAGGAGATACTTATCCTCAATGTCATTGACCTGCACGCCTAGGGAGTGATGGTCAAAAATGTAGGAACTTGGGTACTTCCTGGCAAGCAGCATTTGAAAGGTAATGGGACAGAAGTGAACAGTGACTTTTGTGGGAGATAAATCTGCCCACAGCATCCACCTGTGAATGCCCTTTCTATCTTAATGCTTTATGCAGCTTCTTCTTTCAAGTGCCTTTAAGGAAGGCTCTAGATAAAGGAGCATAGTGCTCTGTCCTTAAAATGCTTTTCCACATGGAACTATGGAGAACTGGTTGAAAGCCCAATACCTAAAGTTAAATCTTCACATTTCTGGAACAGATGCCACAGTGACCAACTAACTCACACACTTCTATTCATTCCCTTTAAGCACTTTTCTCTTAAAGGCATGAAGGCATCTGGGGTCCATTCGGCCATCAACATGCAGGGATTTATGTACATTAGCTTTAATGGTAGTTAGGCACATACAGTAATTTCCCCTATGCTTCAAGAAGAAAATAGACCCTTATGGATGAAAAGTTTGCTATTAAGAATTCCTAATTCAATGGAAACATTCTGTTTCTTTTCATTGCAATTTACTTCTAAGTGATACTTCTTTGGGTGTGGGAAACCAGGATGCAGTCCAATTCAATTATGCAATCCTTGCCACCTGGTAAGCCTTATTTTGTAAAGAGTAGCGTACTAGCACTGGCAGACTCATTCATGTTCAGAATGTAGGCTTTGTCTATTGTATAATTATTGTTTTATGAAAAAGAAGGAAGGGTATAAGTCAGCTACTCAATTATAATGCAATCTATGCAAGAGAATATGAAAATCTTATATATATATCATGAACATATATACATATAAAATGGCTGTACTAAATAGTGGTCATATATTTAGTACAGCAGTTTTATTATTATAAATTCATTATGGTCTCTAGCTTACAGAGCTTTTCAACAGAATTAAATGTAGAGTTTAAAACTAGTACAATATGTGATTTTATTCTGTCCTCCAAGCTGATGCAACTGATCAGCATCCTCATTCTCTTACAAACACAAGTAATAATTTACATCTGGGGTCGGTCCACTGATTGGATGGGATGTTAAATCACTTTGATGCATAAAGATTTTCATTGGGAGAAACGCACATTCACTTTGACTTAACTAATGAAGCTCTAACAACATAATAGAGCATATGAAAATTTGTAGGTAGCACTGCTGATTGGTACCACTTTCATTAGTGACTAGAAACACCTACAGCTGACATCTTATCAAAACTGCATGCCATCACTAGTAAATAACATTCCAGAATAAGTTATCTGCTCCTGGAGGCTAATAAACTTTATCTGAGTCCAAAGACACCCAGACTTCACTTCTCTCTATTTCAATTTAAGAACAAACCACTTGAACATTTACTATAAATCTGAGGTTATTCAAATCATCCTTGACATGTGTGCGGATGCTAACGAAAGGTATAATATACAGGTTAATGATGGCATAGGTCACACAAATGCTACTTTCTGATGCAGAATAAACCGTTAATACTTTAGTTTCATAATATTCATAAAACTCTGCCACCACCTTGATCTTTGTTTTGGTGAGTAAAATAGCAATAATCTCAATCACCTTAATGCTGACATCTACCCATTCTTTCCACAGTTAACCTACCTAGGCATACACCCAGGGTCTAAACACGAACAAAACCACCATAATATTTATACAAATTGCAATAATTATTTTTCATATAATCATAGAAGATTAGGGTTGGAAGAGACCTCAGGAGGTCATCTAGTCCAACCCCCTGCTCAAAGCAAGACCAACCCCAACTAAATCATCCCAGCCAGGACTTTGTCATATATTAGCTACATAAAGATCTTGTAACTTGCCAGTGAACTTGCCTTAATGTAACCAAGGAAACAAGTACCTGAGGGAAAGACTCGCACTAAATCAGTCACTTTGGTTCAAGCCCTAACAATTCCCCTGCACTTTGCCAGGTAATAACCAAAAGTCATATGTGCAGCTGCAACGGTGCTAGTCAACTCCTTCCTGATCATGTCATTGGACAAGGTCTTTCTAACAGGCACCATCAAGATTTAGTTATAAGCCTAAAAGACCTTGAAGCCAAAGTACTGAAATGGGAAAGGTCAATTGTATTTCCACTGAATATAATGTTAAAACTTTATTTGCAGCAATTTTTGTTTGTACTTCTTCAGGTAATATATTTGGCACTATTAAATATAGTACAGCTAAATACACTGACATATTATTCCAAACCGGCACATGATACAGAACTATTTAACTGCTGAAAGCCAGATGCATTCCTTAGTTTTCCCTGAGTTTATTAGGCTACAGCATCAGACCAAATGTTTACTGTGACCTTGGAAAGTCTGAAAACACTTGGAGTATCAAAAGAGGACCAGTCAACTCTGCTGTATGTGTATTACTTAAAGTGAGTGCTGAGAAAGGATAAAATGTCTCTCATCTGTGCAATTTTAAGTGCTATACTTTAGCCTCTTTACATTACTTTGCAAGCCCTCTTTTTGAGAAAACAGCTTTCAAACATATTAGATATGATCCTCCTCTTCCAACAATTTTATTCTAGTAGAGTGACTCTAGATGTGCACAAGTGTAAGTAAGAGAAGAATCAGCCCCACCAATCAGATAAGTTTTAGTAACTGTGGAAAATGATGCTGAATCACTCTTTGACAGTTTTATGAACTGGATGTTTTGAAATGTTATATCCCATAAATAAAAGGGGCACATCCTATTACAAAAATATAAAGTATTAATTGATAGTATAACTTCAGCTTCTATTATAGCTGAGAGACATAATGAACCTGCCAATTTTTACTGCAAAGTGAAAACTCATTTCTCTATTTTGGACAAACAGGGTTAAGCTTCTTAAATAATTCTTTGTTGTTTTGACTTCAACAATTTATGCAAATCAGATGTTAATTAGGGTAATTGTAACTTAAATTATGCTTGTGTAAACCTCGCCATTGGTAGGAAAGTGTGGGAATCCAGACAACTGGTATTTAAAGCAGCTGTACTAACTCACTTCTGAAAGCAAAGCATACCAAGATCACTTTCATGTCTTTACAATTTGTTTTTATGAGGTGATAACATTTTTACAAATACCATCATTTTTGCTTTTTTATATTGTAAGTGACAGTCTGACATTTTACAACTGGCTTATTGAAAACAAGAATTGAACACTCTAGCTGTAACGGACATTAACTGCTGAATAGAGATTCAGATGCTAATGAGGTGAGAGGGGCTCCAGAAAGTTTTGATAAATGCTACACACACTCTAACTAGCAGTGAATGTGGGTTGACAAAGAACATCTACACCAGGGTTCAATAAAATGTAACCCTTTAAATTAATCATACTGGCAGTATTTAATAGAATGCACAACAATCTCCTTTCTGAAGGCTATAAAGCTGAAGAAATGCAAAGTTTCAACAAATGAATGTTCCCACATTTCCCTCTTCACACTGCTACCTTAATTTGAACTTGCACCACTGTTAAAAAAGGGTAGTTACTGTAAATAACAAAGTAGGTTTAATTGTATCTTTGAAAGCACTTTTTTCACATTTATTTGTCTAGATTCTACTGAGCAAACACTCCTGAGCCCAAAACTTTATCATCAAAAAGCATAACCAATCATGCCAAAAGGAAAGTCTAAGAATATACAGTATGCAGCAAGAGGACCTTCAATCAACAATTTTCTGCTAGGCCTTTTTTCAGCCATACTTGGTTATTTTTTCCTCCCATAGGTTTTACTGAATTTTAAAAATAGCTGAAAGGAAAATACAACATGATTCTAAATCAAAATCCTACCCTGGACTAAAACCTGCACTCCTCACTCAGGCAAAAGCCCCATCAACTTCACTGAAACGTTGTCAAGGTAAGGACTGCAGGTTTGGGCTTTACGCTCCCAGACTTCACAGTATAGTGATGTAAAAAGTTTCATGTAAGTTAACTTGTTGATTTATTTTTACTCTCCCAAGTTGTAAGTATCTAACATTCACAACTCAATCAGATTGATTACTACACATTAGCTTGTAGGATTCCAGGGGGTAAGATGGTTCAAAGGATCATCACATTTCTTAAACCGGTGCAATACACCAACATGTTATTTCTTCTTAAAGTGACAATCCCTAATATCCTTTTTGGTTTTAGCCAATTTTAATCTTGGCAGGAAGTGTAAATCTGTGCACTCAGCAGCATTACAGGCTTGCTGGCTGTCAAAATTTTGTCTCAGCCAATGCTTAAGTGGTATTCTTGTCATTTCACTGAGGTAAGATACTTCTCAGGCTGACATATAAAGTCTCCTAAAATAGTGAGTTATGCTGAAACGTAGACAAACTTACCCTACTAAGTGAATTTCAAATACTTTTTAAAACACACATAACTATACAGTCTTATTCGATAATAATGACTGAGTTGTTAAAACAGAACTAATTCAGCTCAAGCAATTTTATAGATCAATTTAGATATCAGAATAAATAAAACATGTATCTATGAATGAACACGGAAAAGAATTCCACGTACACTATGTCTCTTACTGTTTCTATATCTTGTAAGCTTACTACAATAAGCACTTTCAAATTGAGTCACTCCTACCATTCACTACTTTGAGACTGATTATTTAAACTGATATCTTTACCCTTCTGTAGGCATCAGTTATTATTCAACTTGTTGTGTGTTCAGAACTTCTACTTCTCAAAAAAGGAACAAGTCGAGAAATGTAGGCCGAGGTTTAAAAATGGCCATTTAGCCAAATTGCATACCTGTGCTGTGTCAGCTATATAGTAGATTCATCTCATTCCATTGGTCTAATGGATGGCAATTGAATTTAATTAGCAAAACTACTCTGACTTAGTCTCATACTGTGCTGAATGTAATGAAATCTTTCTCCTTTTTTCCCCCTTAAATAAAGAATGTCCTTAACTCCACTCTACTGTTAGAATATTAAAAGCTATATATGTTACACTTAAGGACAGAGTACTACCATTCCCTTTCACAAGACTTAAATTTAGTTATTGTATTACACCACATAAAATAATATAAAAGATACTTTGGTAGTTACACACAGTATAGATTCAATTACCACGATGGCACCATTAAAAGCACTTTTATAGTATGAATAAAATGCAAATCCTCTTTATGGATCAATACCAGAAGCATAATTCTAGACTTCATCCTGAGCAGGAAGTTAGCCTTAATAAATCATCTTTATATACTAAAAAAAGTACAAAAGATATTTCTTTGGAAGTATTTCTTTAAAACGTACATTACACTCAGACTGCCGTAGTTCTTTTTAACTATACAAGTACAGTCCTTCCAATGTTGCCTGGGCAAGGCTCCCTCTGAAATTGATGGGAGCCTAGCAAACAAAAAGACTGCAAGACTGGGGCCTATATATTTAAATACACCTTTAAGATGAGAACTAACAACAAGAAAATGAACCAAGGCAATATTAAGCTGCACAATTCTGTGCATGCAACTCTGCCTTTATTTATCTAAATGTTGTGAATCTGACAAAAAGAAGTTTTCAGTAACTAAATAATCTCACCAAAATAAAATGTAGAGAAAAAAAATTCTTCCGAATAGATTTTGAGAGACTATTACCACTAGGTCTAACTTTTGCCTGGCCGGGCACAGTGAGAGAAGTTCCTATGATTGATTATTGTGGTATCTCTGTATCTTTGACTTTGAACCATAACCTTTTTTAACGCACAATGACAGTTGGGACCTACCATTTGCCATCTGTAGAGATGGAGGGGGAGAAAAGGACTTAGCTTACATTAATCAACCAATTAAGAACAGACTTAAACAAAACACTAAAGCATAATAAAAACCTGACTGCTTAATAGCCTTGTACTTTTAATAGTTGTCTTCCTGCCGTCTGCTTCACAAGAGTAGCACTGTTCTATTTGAGCCTTAAAATACTTGTGGGGGAGGGGGGGAATGGAACGGGGGACAGCAACTTGCGGGGGACAGCAACCGATTCTGCAAGCCATTTAGCAATCTGAAGTGAAGATGAGGGACCTCAGTATCTCGCAGGATCACGCTCTCTGTGGAAAAAAGCTATGTTTGGAAACAGCAGCTGTAAATCATACTGATATAACAGGAGACCTACCTCTCACCTTAATTACAATCATTACAGAATTTTGCTTATACATAAAATTAGTAACTAGTCAAAAGATACAAATCACTGCTTCAATGTTTTCTTTCAAATCTCTCAGCACTGTCTAGGCATGTAATATATTTTGTCTCCACATTCTTCATCTCACACACAGTAGCACAACAGTACACACCGAACACGAGACTGGTCGCTGAGGGCCTAATTCTGCTCTCAGCTACACTGACATAGTTAGAGTAAATCAGCCAAGCCCAAGGTATTTGGAGCCAAATTCTGCTCTGAGTCACAATGATTTCAATCTGGGGTAAATCCAGACCTCCAGAATTTACACCAGCGTAACTGAGAGCAGAATTAGGCCTCAGATGCTCAGACGCAGGTAAGTGGAGAGTTGAGCACTGCGGAAGTAGTACGCTCTGTGTTGAAGGTGGAGGGCGACCCAACCTTCTCAATAGCAAACTTAGGGCAGGTCTACACCTAAAATGCTGCAGCAGCACAGCTGTACCATTTCAGTGAAGACACTACTATGCCAACAGGAGAGCTTCTCCCATCAGCATAGTTAACCCAGCTCCATGAGAGGCAGTAGCTATGTCAGTGGCAGACGCCCTCCCGTCAACACAGCGTTGTCGACACCGGGGGTTAGGTCGGTAGAACTGCATCGCTCAAGGATGTGGATTTTTCACACCTCTGAATGACGCAGTTATAGCGGTGTAAGTTTATAGTGTAGAGCTGGCCTTAAACCAATGGGAGAGAGGAGAGAGAGGGAACATCAGAGACAAAAATAATACAGTGTAATCTAATCTGGACTTGCAAGGTGTTTCGCTTTGATTTATATTTGGAAACAAGGATCAGCTAACATGTGGAACTCTTCATATTCACAGGGAAACATTTCGTGATGGAGAGATTAGTGAAGTGTCCTTATCCAGATCTAACACTAGTTAAAAAAAAAAAAGAGAGAGAGAGAGAGAGAGAGAGAGAGAGAGAGACAATTCTTTTGTTCCCAGACATTTTCAAGGCCAGGCATAAAGCTGACTGCTATGAGAAATATCTATAATCAATGAAAACTAGTTCTCTCCACTGTCTCTCTAGTACCCATCAAAGCAACTTTTAGTCACTGGAGCTTTAGGACTTCTGTACTCAGTGGAATGATACTACAGGGAAGCTGATTAATAACAAATATTGATAAAAAATAAAACACTTATATAAGAATGAATCATCTTTGAACCAAACCATTTTATATGTACCCAAATAATCCCCTTTAACACATAAGAAATTGTAAATAAAACTGACTATTTTCTTTGTGGGAGGTAAAATAAATGTGTGGGATATCTGTTAAAAAGATAAATTACTCAAATTCTGCTCATTACAAAAATATGCCATGCTCCTAAAATAAGTGCTTTTTTGTAATTATAATAACTGAAATTTGGAACAAACTTGCATGACTTGGCCAACATGATCTCTCTCTCACACACACACACCGTCTGTAGTTCTTTTTTTATTACTTTGTGTCTTTTTTTAAAAAAATAACATCTTACTTTTGGGAAATTATTGCATGGAAATCCAGGGTAATTTATCAAGCTGTCACACATTTTCCCCTTATCAAACCTTTCCTCCCTTTTAACATTCCAAGAAAATGCAGAGAGAAATTTGCTTGGTCACAAGAAGGATCTTTATTTGAACTTGATAAAACTTTACCAATGTGATTTCACAATTTCTTTATGAAATCATGTGATCCCGTATCAGGATAGTTAAGAATTACAAAAATAACAATAAACTAAGAGTTTTAGAAGGTTTATTAATCTTCATGGTTCAGGGCATGAGGCAACCTCTAAGTAATGGAGTGGGGAAATTGTTTTCCTTTATATTCCTCTGAATTAAAACATTAAATTAATAAAAGGAAAATCAGTGGGGGTTTTGCCACTGTCTTCAATGAAGTCAGGATTTCACCCAAAGAGACTGAAATATGTTGTCTACAGGGGAGACGCCCTTGAGTTCAGATGGTTTCTATCTCTTCTTGAAAGGCTCAGTTTCCCTACAATCAGAGGGCTATGACTGAAACAAAATATTCACATGCAAAGGCCTAACAGAACTATCAGAACCAATATGGCACAGGCAGGAACTGAGCTAAGTTTCACATCCAATTCTATCAATGCAGCCCGACTTTTTACGTCTTTTACTCCTCCTGAGCAGAGGCTGACTCAGTCGTCCCAAATTACACCACTCTGTGCATGTGACAGTTTTGTGCTGTAGACCCCTCTAGAGACAAGGATAACACTATGAGACTCAAGGAATGATTTAAACTGAGGTCCTCAGAGGGGAAAGCCTAGATTTTAAAAAAATATTTTATTCAATAAGGAGGGGCAGGGCTTTTTCGAGAGGCTACATAGTTACAAAGAAACCAGTCCTTCTCTCTATGAAGTTCTGCTGTTTACTTCGGTGGGAGCAGGTTGGGCACCAAATAAATAGACATAGCAAGTTAACAGCTGGTAAACCATGAAATAAATGAAAAATTCTTCACATAGTAAAATGTCGACTTATACAAGGGCTACATACCTTTTTTTATTATCATATAAATATTTAGGGCCCAATCTTGCATTTTTTCCACATGGAAAACTCCCCTCCTTGCATGGGCCCCTCCTAAATTCTTTATCGGGACATAGGAATTGCCAGACTGAATCAGACAAATGGTTCATCTAGTCTAGCATCCTGGCTCTGACTGTGGCCAGTATCAGATGCTTCAGAGGAAGCAGAGGACGGTCCAGTGGTTAAGGTACTAGCCCAGGACCATACAAGTACCTTAGATATATAACTGTCCCAGTTTTGTGTATAAGAACATAAAGAATGCCCATATTGGGTCAGACCAATGGTCTTTTTAAACCAGTATCCTGTCTTTCGACAGTGGCCAGTGACAGCTGCTTCAGAGGGAGTGAAAGGGAACTGGACAATTTATTGAGTGATCCATTCCCTTTCGTCCAGTCCCAGCTTCTAGCACTATTTTGCATTTTTTCCTTGTTCCTTGTCCCATTGTCATGTGCAGCCTAAGGTGACTCTAAAACAATTCCTCTTTATCCCACCTGTCAAGTCCGCATTTTGAACATGGCTATAAGTGCTGCAGGATCATTTATACTTCATTTGTCCTACCTGCAGAGGTGCAATTAGGATCTATATCAATAATGAATTGGACACTTGAGCCAGCATAACTGAAATTCAGCATCTCGCTCCAAACTCACATTTTTAATCCCTATCTGTGACTTGAACTCATAGTACCAGAGATCAGGAAGTCAAAGCACTAAAGCTGATGCATTAGTATATTGAACTGGCTTGCTGGCAAGCAGCACAATTTAGGATGGATTCCAATTTAAAAAACAAGCAATCAATTCCCAGGTGCTAGGCAGGGAGTCAGAGATGAGGGTATTCTAAAGCAACTCACTCCCAAGCAAAGAGAGAGGAAACAGAAGAGGAACAGAATGACATCATTGAGGCTCGCAGTGTGGCTGGACAGTAAGTTTGTTTGTGGAAAAGCACAGCATTACTGAAGCCTATTTATTATTAAGGCAAGTGCTTTCATCTACTGATGGTATCTAGAAACAGTGAGCAGAAACACCAAGTAATGGATGAACAGGGGGAACTGAATGAGGACAAAAGCTATAATGATGTCAGTTGGGAACTAGATGAGATGCTCAGGAAAACGTCGTCCTGCCTAAGGTTAAAAATGTTAAGGGTCGTATTCAGCAGTACCCTTGAGTTGAGGCTTTCAGAACCTGGGCGGTTTTCTCTATTTTATGATACTGTGGCATATTCTGCCCTAAGATCCACTGGCCATTGGTGGGGAAAGACGCGGATAACACACCTGGTAACGTTCCGCTGAGCAAGGAAGGGCTGGATTTGGGGGGAGCTGCACTTCCTGTATGGCAGAGCCCAGACCCACATACGCTTCCTGCGGAACTGCATATATGAATGTTTTCAGATGAGTCTAAAAGATCTGCCTCTGCGTGGCTTTTCCAGGCCTTCAATCCCCATCTGTAGAGGCAGCTCTGTGGGATATCTGCCCTGTGGATCTCCCTAGATACTCAGGCTGGGTGCCAGGGACTGGATTTACCACAAGGTACAGAATCATTACGTGTTTTTAAATGAATGTAAAATGTCAAATGTTTTTCCTGTCTCAGTGGAGTTTTTGAAATGATGACACCCCACAAGCTGAATCCAGTTTACTCTGTCATTCCCACTTCTTGAAAAACAAAGAAATCTGTTTTAGATTTCATGAAATTCGACGTGTTACTGTGACTAACTCGGACCCAATTTCATTTGGAGTACTGCAAAGTCTTTATGACAATCACATGCCACTGGAAATATAACAAAAAACATGTGCTTAATTATCTTCTTTAATAATTCCATGACATATAATTTATTAAGCAATGTCTTTAAGTGTAATCAAAATCAGAACTACGAATATGCAAAGACAGTTGCACTTTCTGGCTAAATAGGAGGCAGAAAGCAAGCACTAATGATGCACCAACCAAAAATACACTACTTAGTAAGATCACCTCTACCCAAAAATACACTGCTTAGTAAGATCACCAATTTAATGATTTTTGTATTTCATTTACCAGCCATGCAGTCGTCATTCTCCTCCCTATCACCATCTGTACACACTTTCCCTATAGACCATCACAGCTGTCCTGTTTCTCACACACAGTACCTTTTATATTCTTCCCAACTGTTTTTAATAATTGTTCTGTGCATAGCACTGTACTTCCTTTGTTTTCTTTTTTTTTTTTAATACAAAAAAGAGATATAATCCAAACAAACAGGTCACCACAGCAAACAGCATTTGGTAAAGGCAGACAATTAAAATGTTAAATGACTCAATGTTCATTGATCTCCCTTCAAGTTGGACTGGCCCTAGAGTAGCCTAATGTAGGGCTAGTATTAAGAAAATAGTTCCTTAAAAAGCTGAAAAGTTAAAAGGTGGGTCACTAAAAATATATACTAGAGTATGTAATGATGATGGATTTGTGAGAGAGCTCTGCCTCATCCCCCTTTAGGAAATTATTGTTACTAATAATAAATCTTGCTTTACACTTTTACAGTGCCATCTCAAAACACAGTTACTGTGTCAGAAGGTATTACTGAAGCCATTTCACAGAGGTGCAAACAGAGACACAGAAAAATCTAGTGATCAGCCTCCCAGTGCGTCCTGACTTCCACTCCCTTGCTTGACAGCTAAACTACCTTGACCGCTAATACTAACTACATCAAATGGATGTAGCTAGTATTAGCTAAACAACTGCTAAACAACCAGGGGCCACTAGATAATCTAGATGCTAAAGGAGCACTCAAGGACAATAAGGCCATTGCGGAGAAACTAAATGAATTCTTTGCATCAGTCTTCACTGATGAGGATGTGAGGGAAATTCCCAAACCTAAGCCATTCTTTTTAGGCGACAAATCTGAGAAACTGTCCCAGACTGAGGTGTCATTAGAGGAGGTTTTGGAACAAACTGATAAACTAAACAATAAGTCACCAGGACCAGATGGTGTTCACCCAAGAGTTCTGAAGGAAATCAAATATGAAATTGCAGAACTACTAACTGTAGTTTGTAACCTATCATTTAAATCAGCTTCTGTACCAAATGACTGGAGGATAGCTAATGTGATGCCAATTTTTTAAAAGGGCTCCAGAGGTGATCCCGGCAATTACAGGCCAGTAAACCTGACTTCAGTACCGGGCAAACTGGTTGAAACTATAGTAAAGAACAAACTTGTCAGACACACAGATGAACATAATTTGTTGTGCAAGAGTCAACATGGTTTTTGTAGAGGGAAATCATGCCTCACTAATCTACTAGAATTATTTGAGGGAGTCAACAACCATGTGGACAAGGGGGGATACAGTGGATATACTGTACTTAGATTTTCAGAAAACCTTTGACAAAGTCCCTCACCAAAGGCTCTTAAGCAAAGTAAGCTTTCCTGGGATAAGAGGGAAGGTCCTCTCATGGATTGGTAACTGGTTAAAAGATAGGAAACAAAGGGTAGGAATAAATGGTCAGTTTTCAGAATGGAGAGAGGTAAATAGTGGTGTCCCTCAGGGGTCTGTACTGGGACCAGTCCTATTCAACATATTCATAAATGATCTGGAAACACAGTGAGGTGGCAAAATTTGCGGATGATACAAAACTACTCAAGATAGTTAAGTCCCAAGCAGACTGCGAAGAGCTACAAAAGATTCTCACAAAACTTGGTGACTGGGCAACAAAATGGCAGATGAAATTCAATGTGGATAAATGCAAAGTAATGCACATTAGAAAACATCATCCCAACTATACATATAAAATTATGTGGTCTAAATTAGCTGTTACCACTCAAGAAAGAGATCTTGGAGTCACTGTGGATAGTTCTCTGAAAACATCCACTCAATGTGCAGCAGCTGTCAAAAAACAAACAGAATGTTGGGAATCATTAAGAAAGGGATAGATAATAAAACAGAAAATATCACATTGCCTTTATATAAATCCATGGTATGCCCACATCTTGAATACTGCGTGCAGATGTGGTTGCCCCATCTCTAAAAGATATACTGGAACTGGAAAAGGTTCAGAAAAGGGCGACAGAAATTATTAGGGGTATGGAACCGCTTTCGTATGAGGAGAGATTAATAAAACTGGGAGTTTTGATCTTGGAAAAGAGATGACGAAGGAGGGACACGATAGAGGTCTATAAAGTCATGACTGCTGTAGAAAAAGTAAATAAGGAAGTGTTATTTACTCCATCTTATAACACAAGAACTAGGAGTCACCAAATGAAATTAATAGGCAGCAGGTTTAAAACGAATAAGAGAAAGTATTTTTTCAAGCAACGCACAGTCAACCTGTAGAACTCCTTGCCAGAGGATGTTGTGAAGGCCAAGATTATAACGAGGTTCAAAAAAGAACTAGATAAGTTCATGGAGGAAAAGTCCATCAATGGCTATTAGCCAGAATGGGCAGGGTTGGTGTCCCGTGCCTCTGTTTGCCAGAAGCTGGGAATGGGCGTCAGGGGATGGATCACTTGATGATTGCCTGTTCTGTTCATTCCCTCTGGGGCCCCTGGCATTGGCCACTGTCAGAAGACAGGATATTGGGCTAGACGGTCCTTTGGTCTGACCCAATATAGCCGTTCATCTCAAAGGATCCAAGAGCATTTCAAAGACTCGACGCATATGGTATCCCTGAAATGCAACCATAAAACAAACAGTCACAGCACCTGAATGATGGAGGAATTTGGGCCCAGGACCCTGGAACAAATGTTTACTCTTGCAAAAGGCGGTGTGGTATTTTTATGTCCATGTAGAGTCATTATAGAGTCTCTCTTTCCTTATTTTTGTTATCATGAGAATCATTACAAAATAATAACCCAACTGAATTGGGGAGGAGGTGTAAAAAGACCCACATGAAATAAAATTCATGGAACTCAATATAAGTAATTAAGGAGGAAGAAGGGCTGAGCTGGTTCTTCTGGGATTCAAACTAGTGATTCCATGGACTCTTAGGGTATGTCTATGCTGCAATTAGATACCTGCAGCTGGCCTGTGGCAGCTGACTCCAGCTTGGGCTAAGGGGCTGTTTAATTGCAGTGTAGACATTTGTGCTCGAGCTGCAGCCCAAGCTCTGGGACCCCTCCCACTTCGCAGGGTTCTAGACCCCAGGCTCCAGCCCAAGTGCCGATATCTCAGTTAAACAGCTCCTTACCCTGAGCCCCACAAGCCCAAGTCAGCTGGCACAGACCAGCCACAGGTGTCTAACTGCAGTGCAGACATACCCTGAGTGATTCAGACCTGAAGCCTGGCCCACTAAAATGGTCCTATTAGAAAAAGAAAGAACATTTATCTTTCAATAGGAAAAAAAATAAATAAACCTTCAGCAGTGCTTAAGCCAAGAAACAGCTACGATAGAAAACCTTCAGGAAAAAGAGGAAACAGAGACTCTTCTGAAGAGCCACTGGAATCCAGGTACTGCAACATCTATTCAGTGGAACAATCTATTAGGAACCTGCCATTGGAGATGATGCACAAGAATCAAACTTGCAACTTCTGGTAAGTGAGATAAAAGGGAATGTTCAGGTTATTAAAAAAAATAACAGAGGATGACTAAAAGTGGACATAAAAAATGTTCATGCTCCGACAGAAATTAGAGGGAGCTAAGCAATATGGACAATAAAGGAATACGTATTACAGATGACAGATCTGCGATCAGACTCTGGCAAATAGCAGAACTAAGTTGGAAAGTGGACTGTCTCACAGAAACTTAAGATGATGGTCCTGAGATTTACAGGGTTATTCAAAAAAAGATTACTCTGAATTTTTCTTTGCACTGGGTACGTTTTTACATGTAGATACTGTCCAGAGCACACCCAAGCATATTGCGAAGGGGATGTGCATGTATCATCCAACAGCTTGCACACATGTTCCAGGCATCAGCAGCGAAGAGTCCTTATTCAGAGCCCAGTCTGCATACAGAGTGATCTCTGTGCCCCTGTAGAACCTCAATGACTGCAATGTGACAGCATGGACATTGATGTCGGCCCACATGTTCAGGGTTTGAACAGGTATAGGGACCAATGCCTCAGGGTCAGGATTTAAGCACGATTGTGGGGGAATGCAGGGGAGCTTGCACTGTTACTGCCCTTGCTGTTCCTATTCTATGGAAAGAGGGTTTCAATCTCCAGGGTTCTCCATTTCACAGCATAAAAAATCACTTTTTAAATAAGAGGATATAATTATATCATATATTTAAAATAATTATTCCACTCTGTAAATAAATACTGAGATTGTGATCTGTAACATTTGAGCAGAATAGCTTTAGAACTTAAAATGGGTTCTGAGTATGTTATTTTGTCCAGGTATCACACTTACATATCCTTTGCCATGTCGCAGAGAATGTGCATCCTGAGGACATTCTTCTCAGACTGGGGTGAAAATCCCTAGAACAGCATCTGTCTCTATAACATGCATATTAATAAATGAGCCAACCACCATAGAATCTAGGTACTAATAAGCACTGGAGTTAGCTAAAGTGTCAGTTGATATCAGTGATGCATCTCCAAAGAGCAGTGATATCCTGACCATGAAAATACCACCTCCTACCTAGCCAGCCCTGTGGTCTTTCCAACTTATCTTACTTTTCAAAGGACATTTTTATCTCCAAGTATAAATTACCACCAACTGAAAAAAATTCAAAAGACCTTTACATAAACACTATGGAGCAGATGCTCAGCTGGTGTAAATCAGCACAGCTTCATTGAGGTCAATAAGTCAACTCTAATGTACAACAGTTGAGGATCTGACCTTAGAAATGGTCAGCAGAGAATAAAACTAACCCCTCTACATTTGTACCAGACACTCACAATGCCTTAAAGTAATGTAGGAACTGACTTTCCAGCAAAGCAATCAATGAAAACTGGTTTGCCAGATATTTTTAATGAAGTCACTGTAACATGAAGAGAAGTCCTCATCACAACACAATCTTTCCCCAACAGGGATTACAACAACAGCAATACTTTTGAACAGCATCCAGCTACAAAGAATTCATTCTTATAAGTTACTTGAAACTACTTTGCTTAAATAGTAAAATCTACCACTTAACAACAGCGATCCAACTGAATTAAATTGAAATTTCACCCTGTGTAGTACCAGACAGAGATTTTGCTATAGCTCTTCTGTTCCGAACTAAAATTCTCTTGTCTACTGCTTTAGGCAAAAAGAGAACACCAAAATCCAGCAATCCTCTTTGGGATGAAATGTGACAGACATCATATTTCTGTCCTAAAACTTCTCTTAGATTTTTGCCTTGACAATAACATATCAAGATCAGACTTTCCTTTTGATGCCTCTGCAGAGGTTCATCAGGTTTCTTTCAATGGTATAGAGTATATTTTCTAATCTGTAGATTGGCCTTAAGCAGAAATATTCAAGTGGTAGTTTGACCAGTCGTAATTTCAGTTACAAAGCTTAGAGCTGTAGTTCATAGCAAGTGTATTCAACTGAAAAAAAAAAAAAAAAAAAAAAAAAGCAAGCTACATGCATAAAGCTATCTCAACATTTCATGCCGCACTTAGTTTTTCATCAGGATCATCCCGCATTTTCTCCTTGCAGGCCCCTAACACGCTGTTCACAGTGCCTGCACTTCACAAACCTGAGCATGTCAACCTTCCATTCACGGAACTCCTCACTATCGGGAGTATATCTATTGACTTCACTGGCCTTTAGATCAGGCCCCAAGAGTTCCCTTTGGGAGTTCCGCGCTTGGAGGGCTTGCCACATGAGATGGCAAATTCCCAAATTTGCAGATGCACTCTGCCCCAAGGAGTAATCTGTGCCAGGGCACTTTTCCCAATGTGATCTTTATGCATCCAGTGCTTGAGTTAAGGGATACAACAGGGGAGGTCAATGGTTATGATTAGAGAAGACACATAGGGTGACAAAAAATGGGTGCATAGCAGACATATTGTCAAATAATAATCAGTCCTTGCTTAGATACCAGTGTGACAGGCACATTATAAATATGATCGATGGATAGATGGAACCAAAGAACAAGAGTAACAGTAGCTACAAAAGTTAGCAAGTAACAGGGATGGCAGAGTCAAGGGATCTTGCTAATATCACACATGATTACAAGGCATACAGTGTCAGTTTTATAGCTCATAGAATGGTGTACCACTGACGATATTCATTCTTTTGCCTGTCTTAAGTCTCAACATGCCCAACTAAAAGAATCATGAGTAATAAAATAATAATACTTATCTCTTATATAGCACTTTTCACAAGTAGATCTCAAGTAGGTCCAATATATGCTTTCCACACATACCACTCAGGCTCTCATCCTTACATGGAACACAGGCCCCTCATCTTGCAACTATTTTAACGGTTTAGGAATAACTAAACACCATGGAATAGGTGCTACTGTCAATGCATGAAGCTCCCAATAGCTTCAATGAGAGTTTTGAGAAGGAATGAACTAAAGAACTGGGTCCAACATGTGTATTTATGTAATAGCCATTATAAATGGCATGGGATAAAACTGACCTAACTTTTGTTAGATTATACTGGTGTGTCTATTCCATTTTATTTTGCCTCTTCAGAGTTCAACTGGAGGATACTGTTGGGCTCTGTTTTCCTATATGTAAAAACATGCCTCTGTGGTATTTTTAACCAGCGCCATCCAAGTTACTATGTCATCAACCACCAAATAACCCTTCATCATAATCGACTCACCTGTTTGAATAATCCTACTTTTTAAATCCACCAATCAAATGACAATTTTGTGACTCACTATAGATACATCTCGCCCAATAACGGGATCATGCTGAACCATCCAGTGATGTTCTGGCACACATGCAATAAAAACCATGGCAACAAAGACGAGAGCTTGCCAATGGCAGCTGCTGCACGCACACACAAAATTAAACTATATTCTTCTGAAAAGGGATATTATTATGGCATTTGTTTCCCTCCTCCCACCTCCCCCAGATCACAAAATAAAGGAGAAAATATCCAATATATACTAAACGCTGAAAGAGAGAGAGAGAGAGAGAGAGATTTCAGTGGAATTGTGATGGGGTGCAAGGATTCATGACGGAAAATCCAACTGGAGGGGTGTGGTTGGCTGCAAACATCAGCCTTGAATATTTTGTTCGCCGTAAGCACGTAGTAGTTAATGTGTGAATAAAATTGGGGGTGGAATATCATCATCAATGGACAAACAAGCATATTTTGACAAATGCTGGTCAATTTTCACAACAGTTTTGCAAGACTGATTTTCAATCTAAAGTACAAACGCACATGCATGCATCTTGTCTTGTGTATTACTGGCTGACAATTATCTTCACTTTCCTTCTCTTGTGAAGCACTATCTGATCCCTTGCATGCAGTTATGTAACTCGCAAGTTATCAGTCTCCTCACTTGTGAAGATAAACGCTGTATCAAACCTCTGACATCATGTGTTCGCCAAGCAATTATTTTTGATATCGTAAGAGTTATACAGGGTGCACAATAAAATTTAAAAGTAGAAAGCAAGGTTAATAAGATTATCGTGTCGGTATAACAGATAATGAGTTTTGCAGTATATCTTCATATCTGCCCTCTGAAAACATAATTAAATGACTGAGATTTATATTTTAAAGGAATGCAGACATACTGTCTATATCATCCTGACCAAATATGCTAATTGCTTTCCACTCCAAAATCACACAGTTGTTTGGAGCTTTTCAGTCCCAGAGTGTGAAGAACTAAATTCAAATCTAGATTTTGAGTGACAGACATTTTTCAGTAAAGCCATGAAAACTTCAAAATAGCTCAGAATTAAATCTAACCTGATCTAAATTTTACTCAGCTCGTATCACTACCATATAAAGGCTTTATGAAGAAAGAGCACTCTCCCTGAGCCCAAGGCAGTGCCCAATTGGCCATTTTAAATCCTGCCATGGCACCTGATTGGTCAGCCAGAATGGGCTGGAGATAGGGATGGAGGTTATTTAGAAACTGGAGAGCATACTTCAGTCTCTTCAGATGGGGAAATTTTTTCCTTCACCCTCCCAACACATGGATCAGTTACACCTTATTGCCATGGCTGGATGCAGATTTGCCTCTGTGTTTGCTTTAGGTCTCCTTAGAGTTGCACCAGATTTTACTGTCTACCACGTATGGGATTAGGAAGGCATTTTCCCTCTTTGGTAAATTGACCCAAATCAGGGTCACCTTTCCATGGGATTCTTCCCTTCCCTCTTTTCTGGTATATGATCAGAACTAAACTTCATCCCCAAGGTCTGGTTAGGCAGTGCCCTCAGCAGTCCACATCAGGAGAGCTTTTGCAACACTCAACACTAAAGGTTATAGGATAATCTGTGGCAACTACAAGATCCCTGGTGGTGTGTAACATGTTTCTTGGCCCCAAAGGCGCTCACAGACAACAGCAGTATGGGGACAAGCCTCGCACTGAACACAAGTATGGTGTGGCTGGTTCCTTTCATGAGTCTAGAGCTATGAGTGGGGCCTGCTATAGTTCTGTACTGAGTCCCAATGGTTGGTTGTCACAATGGCCCAAATGAGTTTAGATATTTACCTGGCAGGTTTAATTAACATTTCAATGAAGTTGCAGCCACAGGCCTTTACAATGTAACAAGATTGTCTGTCTTTATTTAGGGCTTCGATTGGAGGCATATGATGACACTGGGCGGCATCCATTCTTAGTAAAGGATCACATGAATCGTTTTTTCCCTCAAATTTTAAGGATTCAAAGAGGTTTCTAAATATAGGGCTCAAAGGGCCAAATCTTCAGCCAGCCTTCACCAATACACATGTAGAATATGAAGGAGCAGCCCATTTGCACAGGCAAAACCCAAGTTTACACACACAAAACACAGCTCAAAGCAGTTTATACTGCACCATTCTCCATTTTACACATGCACTTGTGGGTTTAGTAAACACAAAATGGATGCATGTATAGATTGTATGGAGGATAGCTATAAATTTGACCCAAATAAATGTAATTTGCTTTAAAATAGCTAAATCCTGCCATGAGATATATGCATTACTCTCAGTGAGTTACATGAATGTATCTACAGACAGAATTGAGCTCAAATAGCCAAATTCATTGACTTATGTCAACAGAGTTACACAGTTATTAAATACTGCCCAAAGCATATAAATACATTATTTTTCTCTACACCAGTGGAGACTCCATTGCACTCTTGCTAGTGATGGGAGAATATGATCCACTGAATAGAATAATATAGTAAACACTAGAGCTGGTCAGAAAACTCTCTGACTCCTGGCAGAACCAATCAGCATTAACTTACTTGGGCAAAACTCCCCTTGAAATCAATGGCAGGTGCTCAGTGCTTTTGAAAATCAAGTCATTTAATTAGGAGTCCACAGTATGAATGTGCGTGCTTAACCTTCAGCACCTCAGGTTTGAACATTTGGAAAACTTGTCTGGAGAATCTGGATCAAGCCAGCCAAAGCTTCAGATTGTAAACTTTTGGGGGCAGGAACCTCATCTACCTCTATGTTCGCACAGTGCCTAGTACAACAGTGCTCTGAAACTGATCATGGACTCAGGGTGCTACCATAATACAAATAATTAACGAATACTCAAACAAATTAAATGAATCAAAGGGTATCTTTGTATCTGTCTGGGATTAAAACTATCCCATTTATTTCACAAAGAACTCCATCTGCTTCAAGCTCTCTCTGTGATAAGTCACAGAGCCAACCATAGTGACTGCTATGGCAATGATAAAACAAGTGGTCCTGAATTTTCAATTTGCATATTTAAACTGTAATTACAATCCTCCAATTCATTTTAAATAATCCAGAATGGGTGATATAGCCGCAGCTGTGGCTAGCGAGGCTACGTGAGCTGGAACCCCCTTAATACAGAACCCATGAGCAGGGAGTTCTCCAGAAAGGATACTTTGGTCTGGAATTTATTCCTACCTACCCAGCTCTAAACAGCCCCAAACTGTTGATGTTTAGGACGTGCTGCGAAGAACATCTCTTTGCTAGAGCTCTGGGGATGGTTGAGGGTGAGGGAGTTGATGGAGTTGGGTTTATTTTGCTGCTTTGAATTACTGGCTGGTTATGTTAATTTAATTTGCTTGTGTGTGTGTGGTTTCAGTACACTGCTGGGTGGTTATTCTTGTAAGGAATGTTCTTTGCAATAACTGTTTGAACGCACAGAGCCATGGATAGGCATCCCCTCCGTTACATTGAAATAAAAAAAAACCCAAATAGTCATAATAATAAATATCGCCATTTCTGACGAATCAGAGTTTCCACTGCTTCTCTGCAGGGCTTGAAAGGCTGACATGCTGTTTTGGGTCCTCTAGAATCTGCTTTGAGGCCTCAACCAAATGAAACATTCAGCCCTGCTGTGTACAGCAGGGACCACAACAAAGATTGTGGTTTCTCCCACACTCGCCTTAAATAGATTTAAATTAATGCTATTCATCATTGGGTGGAAAAGAGGGAAATATAAAAATGCAGTAACTGTAGACAAGTCAAAACCCAGCCAGCAGCATTGGGTGACTTTCTTACCAACACACAAACCTCACAACTATAAAGGCACTAACCTCCATTCAAAGACTTCTCCTAATTTTTTACCCAGACTATCTACTGTCTCACTCCAGATCACTTCTGCTTGTAGAATAACACATGTAAATAATATTATATTACTTACTTCAAAAATCACCTGGCAAATATCCTAGCCACATTAAAAGCATATTTAGCCAGTGTTTGTTTGGTTGTTGGTGGGGAAAGGAGAAAGCTAAACCACATGAGTGAACTGCCAATGGTTCATGATATAGCAAACAGTCACAAGCTTCTCTTTAGCTAGGGTCAGAATTAACACAGCCACTTACCATCTCAGTTACAACAGCAGGGTGAAAGCAGTTGTCCCAACCTAAATCCTGCTTCTGTCAACTACTGTTTGCTCCCGCAAGGAGCAGAGACTGACTATTCCACTTTCCAAAAGAGAATTTTTTGATGGGCAAAGATATCTTTCTACACCATAGACTGTGTGTGTATGTGTGCGCATGCGTACATGTGTGTTTGTGATATAAAACTATGGTCATCCAGAGATTTTAGTCTTTGTATTCTAAATCCAGTTGTGAGTACTTATGTTTTCTGCAGGCTTCTTAATGGGAGCCTTTTATGGGCTTGAAATTATACAAGATCTGATCATCATTGATGGTGGAAATAGGTTGAGAGCACTACATCTCATATTACTTTTAACCCATAGATGTTTCTCTATGGCAAGAAGACCCATGAAAAACAAACATATAAATATTGAGACATTAAGAGATTTTCTGAATATTGATGTAGCCAGGTTCCTTTGGATCTGCACACGCAGCCCTGTGTGTGTGTGTTTGTGTATACACACACACACATATATATACACATTTTTTCTGCATATCTGTTTTAAGTATCAATGTAACTGCATGTTCTGAAGTAATGCATGTGTGTCATTAACATCCAGCCTCACGTGTGAAACGTTTAAGATTGCTTTTGACATACACTGGACTTCAACAGCCATGTACTAGAAGTCAATTTCCAACAGTCTTATAGTGAGGATATGCTTAAAATATCTCCAGATATACATATAAATTGCACAGAGCATTACACATTGACTTCATGACAGATATGATGGTATGTTGAAATGTGGCCTTTTTAAAAATCATTAAACACTATTCTAATGAGCATTTGGTATGAATCTTGGGAGGAAAAAAAAAACCCTACTGATCTTACACCTGCTCTTTAGCAGTGGGAAGTGGGTTCTCAATCTGTTAACACGACCATCTGGCCAATCTGCATATCGTGGCTATCTGTATGATGGAATGGCAATAATGGAGCCAAAATAAAAACAAAATGCATCAAAAACTAACAGTGGATTCTGTCTTTTGATTTAAATTAAATAATAAATGCGGTCTCAGAGAAAACCAAGAAAGTACCCTAAGTAATTAAAAATGAGCTTTCACTACAACATAATTAAGGTAACAATATGGTGTATGTAATGTGGTAATCGGTAACACTTTACACAGTAAAACACTAGACTTTTGCAGAGCAGATATCAGGGGTTCAGGATGCTGCGACAGCTCTTTTCATGATGTACAGTATTGTTAGAACACCTTTCACATTACAGATACATACTGAACAACTGAAGCTATTAACAGGATTAATGCAGTAACAATCAATAACAATTGCACTAAAAGATGATGGCGCAAAGTGTTATGTACCTTTCTGACTTGGAACTAAAAGATACTTACACCGATATTCTGAATATATGCAAGTATGTTTCCTGTATGTGCATTATTTCAATTGATACTCCTTTATTATAGTGTAAGTATAAATATTAAAATGTCACCAATCATAGCATAAAATGTGTCTATTTTAAGTTTAAAGTCATGTGTACATACTATTGCATAGTAAATTATTCACAGAAGGTATTTCAATGCTAAGTAAACTTTCAGTTACACAAATACGTTAGACTTATTTCCACTTTGACTACATTTTTTAATATTATTAAAATCAGTAAAATGGTTTTATTGACATTAAAAAATCCCAGATTTATTAAAATTTAGCATTTTTAAATGTCCATCTTAAAGATTAAAAGATTCTAAGTGGCAAATTTCTAGCTAGCTTTAATTCTTGCCTAGAGTGGATAATGTCTGTCAAAAAATCAAGTATTGTGTTGTTATCACTTTGTGGCCTATAGATTACAACCTAGCTTTGTCCATTCAAGAAGTTTGTAAAAAAAACTGACCTCTCAGAAAATTTAACTACTTCAGCTGCGCATCTTTTCTACAATCTGATCACATTAGCAGAAGTAACTCTGAAGCAGTAAAAAACTCAAGAAAGTTCTTGGTTGAGTGCTTACTAATGAACAAAGGTTAACTTTATCTAAAAGGTCAAATGCCTGGTGGCTAAGGTTATGACCTTAACAACTTAAATTGTGACCTTGCCACGTGCCTGGTTTATTGTAGACTCTGATACAGATCATCTGGTAAAGGACTGGTCATAAATTAGCTTTACTGTTACACTCCCACAAAGAAAACGGTTTGCCACAGCGTTTTCCAAGTTGTCATTTGATACATGTGCAGAATAAATGAAAATTAAAAAGCCAACCCAAGTTAAGGGTATGAGAATACTTTTCTTAAACAGGTTAAAAACTGCAAATTGGAGCCGATGCTCTACAGTTCAATACATTTTTGGTCACCTTCTAATTCAGAAAACACTGATATTCCTTGTTTTCTTACAAAAATGGCATGCAGCTTGTCTATTCACATACTTGAGTTTTCTTGTTCTTTATTTAGTTGTTCTTAAAAGAGAATAATTCATTTCTGTCACTGAATCTGCTTTGTCAGAAGCATTATTTAAATTTGGGCACATGTATTCTCTTATAGATGACAGTGTCCAACTAAAGAGAAAGCCTGGACTCAAAGCAATAATTATCGTACACTTTTAGATGGAAAGGAACATCTCACTGTTGAAATCATCTAGAACAAGGCATAGTGGAACAGAATTAATTTATTAAATAAACAAATAAATAAATATTAAAAAGAAGCAAGCATTATGGGTGAAAAGGCCACAATGGTTTTGGCACATATCTGAAAGCACGTTTCAAAGTCTGCGCCTCCTGCCAATACTGGCAACTTCTCAAAACTTTTAAGGAGGTAAAAACATTGTTTAGTGTTTACAAATCTTCTGCACTATAGCAGATGCCTGTCAAATCAGCTACATGTAAGTTGACCAACCTACCTAATAATTGTGTTGGCAACTTCTTTGGAATAAATAACAGGTCTGTAAATCTCTGAAATCAAGTCTGAAATATTCTGAGACAAAGGAAGCTTACTATTTTCTTTTGTCATTTTCCTGTTGCGCACACAGCATTAGCTGCCATTACTGCGGTTCTGTGAGCACCAATCACCATTGACTTGGCCAGTGTTCAGGTGTAACAAAGAATTCTGGGATACATCAGAGGAAAACACAAAAGACCCAAAAGGTAGCCTGATCCATGATGCTTTCATTACATCTTTTTTAGACAAATACTACACTGCATGCTTCCTAAATATCATTTTATAACCATTTTGTCCCACCTTACGATTAGATTTACTAACATCCTAGCACAAACTAGTGCAATAACAGTGTAATGCAATATATATAATCAGTAAACAACAGGTAAAATATTAAATTGTATAGTTAGCGTGAGAGGTTTACAGTTTAAAAGAGGCTATAAATGTAAATAAAGATTAAGTCTAATGTTTAAGTTCCTGTGGCAAAGGTTTAGTCCAAAGAACAGTAAGTGCAACTGCGGTCTGTTTGTTACCACTGTCATAATGATAAGATGGTATGCCGCTAATCAAAATATTATTAGACTCTTTAAATATCTAATGTGTGACTGCCATAACAGAAAAAAAAACTATCACTTTAGGCCTCCTTATATTACATATGTACTTAGTTTGGCTGCTTGTCTCTCTCTGTCTCTCAACCATATTCTATCTAGACATATACAGAATGACAGACAAAAACGATAATGTGTTCAAGTTTTTAAGGTAGGAGGACACTGGTTTCTGCTGACACTTTACAGTGCTTTTCAGAAGCCTGCATTTAATTCATGAAACATAACACTAACTAAACAACATGAGTGCTAAACATAAGTCTACACGAATTGGTCATTCCCATTTCTCTATACCATGTAGTAAATAAATCACTCTTCCTGTAATAGTTGCCTACATTTTCTTCTCCAGAAATGTGAATTAATGAAATCACATCTAATTACAAAGTTTCACAGCTTAACTATGTAAAATACCACAATGTTAGCCAAAGGTGCCTTCTAACCATAGTGTATATCAATAAAGTTACTGAAGTGATACTATGTATCGCAACGAATACTGATTTATTGAAGACAACTTTCGGATAGTCAGCACTTTCTGTATCACCCAAAAAGAATGCTAGATAATAGATGTATTCTCTTCTTTTAGCAAGATTTATATTATTATTATTGTTATTATTATATATTTATTATGTTTCTATTGATAAGAGTCCACTGACTTCTCTTTGCCCCTCCCCCCCTCCGCCCCTCCCCCGGTTTCAACTCCCTTCAACCCCCTGGCTTAAATTACTGCTGTGAATGAAATCCAGTGAAACTAGTACGTATATATTAAAAGTCAACAAGCTCCAAAAACTTGGGCCTAATGTTTCATACACAGCAACTCTGTCAGAAACAAAATGATTGAAAAGAAATGCTACAGCATGTTATTTTATCCAGTTGACCTATTAGGTAGCCTCTGAATATACTAATATTCACAGGCAGGGTGTGGTCTGCATTGGAGTCAGAGACAAGATTGCGAATTTCATGACGTGTAAAAGCGTTTTCGCTCTCCTGAATGCAATATTGTCAAACAAGCCATCAGTTCTTAGTATCAGTCAGATTCTAAGTGTATTCATTTATTGTATGCAACTTCCATTTTTAACACTAACCTTACTTTCCTCATTTGATACCATAGGCCTTTATTTTAGCCACAATCCACACTGCACTGTTACATTTACATATTTGTGTGATTTCTTTGCTTTTCTTTCTGGGACCAATCCTGCAAGATGCTGAGTACCTTCACGTATCACCCACATCAATACGAGCTGAAGGCACTGACTGGGTCTTGCATTGGTCCTTACCACCACTGGGCTTTTGACACGTCTGTTTCCCTGAATTTATTCCTTACACGACACAACACACATACAAAGCTAGTTTAAAAAAAGGTTTAGCTACCTTCTTTCTCTTACCAACATTAAAATAAGGTCCATTTTAAACAGGCCTCTGGATAGTTCTAAAAGACAGCCTTTAACATTTCCTGTACTAATCTTAATGTCGGCCACTTCTGAAAGCAGTTTAGATGTGCCAAACATTTGACTGCTGTTAGTATTGGAAAACCAACATATCTTGACACTACTATTTCCTAAAGGCAACAAAAAAAGTGAGAACACCTGTTCATTCACAACTAGAGTATACTGGTGTAGATTCTCTTACTTGTCAGGCCTGGAACTGGCGATAAACCATGCTGCCAACCACATTTACAAGGCACATATTCTCCCAAGTTCAAACACTGACTCATACGGTCTCTGACTGGTCATAACACTCAACTCAGATGGTACAGCAGAGGACTGTAGATATACAGAAAGTTGGACAACTTTGTATAAATGCACTTACCTGCTGCGTGCACAAAGTATGCCAAATATAAATCGAGTTCCTTAACAGAAACTCCTATATGATGTGGCTGTACGCACAGCCCTGGGTTAGAGCACTGTGGGGACTTTACAAGGCGTTCGCCATCAGTACTTTCGAGCGGAATACCTTTAAATAAAATCACCATAACAAGGTCCAACCTCCAGACCTTATCTGCCTGGCGTAGGCAGTCAATTCTTCTCATCTTGCCCTTCTGGTCTGGATTGGAAAGAACACAACATGGAGGCTTTTTTCCTGTGACTGTGAGAACAAAATCCTCTCGGTACTCAGGCCTGATATCTTTCCGTAGCTTTGCCAGAAGTCTGGATGCCCATTTTTGTTTGACCTCAGGTTTTTCGCTCAGCAATTCGTCCTTCACTGCTCTCTCTTCCTCTTTTGACATGCGTTTTTCATGTTTTTTGAAGTATTTTCGTTTTCGGGCTTGCAAGTTGAACCATGTGTATGCAAATGCTCGGACGTGAGGCAGAAGTGCTTCGATGAAGGGATGAAATTCATCCTGGAAAAATGATAAAAAATTATATTGATGTCATGAAAACACAAACAAATCAGTCACAGAGTTCAAAACAACTCCTTAAAATACTACTTTAACACACAAGAAATTAATATCCTCTAGAAGTGAGAATTAAGTAATGACAATGTGTATATACTACGCGGTGCAGAAAACACAAGCAGCTTTGTAATCTCAGACACATATACTGTACATACTGTACATACACAGTCACACACATACTATACATACAGCTATACATATCTATATATAAACTCTTTCTCAATATTATATCAGCCTAAAGAATATGACACTGCTATCACAGAGGGTAGAGACCAACTAAAATACACATAAGTGTGAGGAAGATTCTGTAACTATTACACTCAGTCCTAAAACTTAAAATCATTAAAAAATAAAATAAAATAAAAGTTTAAAAATAAGTGAGTGTAGTGACCTTAATCCATTTTCAAAGAATGCATATCTTACTTTGCTCTCTCCCTGACCCCACTGCTTGTGGTGTGGCCAGCATATGCCCGCCAATTTGGCAAATTCTAAACATTTGGATGCCAATCAATGATTGTATGGGGAAGTCTGAAATACAGCAAAATTTTCCCTAAGACATATTTGGAAATGGCAATCTGCAGTGTAATAAAATTTCAGTATAAGTGATTTTATAACATAGTACAAGGTGCCTCTAATCTCTGTCTATTGCACCTCTAGAAACAGTAAATAATGTAACCAGTTTGCAAATTTCTCCAGCATGCCTAACAGTAAACAGTATTAAAAACTTAAACTCTACCCTTATAATTAAAAAAAAACTGTTTGGTTTATATGTAGCCTACCAAAAATAATAAATCTGATATTGTGCCATGGATACAAGACAAGTTCTGAGGGCCTTCTATTTAAAAAAAAAAAAGAGAGAGAGAGATAGAGGGAAGCTTATACGTAAATATTAAGGCACAAAATCTTAGCACTGCCAGAGTGATCCAAACTCAAAAAATGATTTATTTTTGTTAAGACATTTTGTTTTATTTTTGTTAATATATTTTAAAAGAATTTACCACATTTATAATACTTTTCTCCACCTGAAAACATTGCTTGCCTTCAGTAATAATATTTTAAGTTCACTCATCTTACTTGAGAGAGAAATATTCAGTACTGAAAAGTTTCTTGAACTTGAATAAATATGTTGCAAGAAAGATCTATATATTCAACTTTTTAAATAAATAAACATACCTAAAAAGTACTACATAAATCAGACAGGGAGATCAAATCATGTTATAATTCATTATATTCTGCTTGTTATGTTTCTCTATGTAATACTGTTACAGGATGTTACACTATCTATAGAAAAGCATATACACTTTAAGGACCCAGTTCTGCAAACATGTATGCAAAGGACTAATTTCACTCATGAGGTCGATGGGACTGTTCCCATGAATGAAGTTACTCCCATTTGTGGGACTGGGCCCTGCGGGGCAAAAAAAAAAAAAAACACCATGAAACTGCACAAAGCTTCCTACAGCATGTTAAACTCTAATTTATGTCCATTCTTCCAAGGTAAAAGGGTTGGTTTTTTTCAGTTCAACGGAATTTCTTCACTTACATTCACATGTAGGGTATGTCACGTATCAAAATAATTTCATAACCTTAAAATAATATTGTTAGAATATACTTATTCTACAGCTCCAATGGCTTTTTTTATTTTCTTTTTTTAAATAGGCTTTGCTGCTCAAACAAATATAGGCAAAACCAAGAAATCAGTGATAGGAACATTCTATTAGCAAATTCCTGTTACAATTCAAGACCTTGTATTAGCTTTCTAAATGGCTTAATTGCATGTATTCTCTGTGGTTCCTAAAATTTAAATATTAAAATTGGTAAACAGCATTAGATCATTTATACCAGAAAAAAATGGAGATTGTTAGAAACTACAGAAAATGAGAGACAGATATTTCAATGCAGCACGACAGTGCAGGCGTCATTACAAATATGACTGATAACTAAAATATAATATGTAAAAATACAATAAATTACTTTGGTGAGTGACACTTTTCCCCCCTCTGTTGGAAAAGATCCTGGTTTCAAATTTCAGTAAAGTAAAAAAAAAATAAAAATTGCTGCCAGGTTTCAGCCAGTAGATTGAAAAAGTAAGAAGAGAAGGCAGCAAACGTAACACGTGTAGCTGCACTTTCACAAATCAAAATGGGTTTAGAAGAAAAAAAGGTAAAAGCTGCAAGGCACCAGAAGCTATTAAAAATAACAAAAACACACTTCTGATCCTTAATGTTCTCCCCCACCCACCATTTTAGAAGAGCCGATAGTGCGAAAAGCCCTTCTGCAAAGTCAACGTTTATCTGCTAAGGTATACACACAATTCGCTGAAAAGACCTACATTGATATGGAGGATTGTTTTAAGCATTAATAAATTCTAAATACATCTTGATTTATCCAGAAATATTTAACTTTCTGCTTTCAACTGTACTTTTTATTGACTGATTCCATATGCCCATGACTTTTTTGGACCTAGGCTGGATGCTATCTAAAATACAGTTCCTTTAGTCTGTCTTAAAGATGAGCTACAGAGAACCTGAAAGGAGGGCAGGGGGAAAGGAACAGGACGGGGATGACTTTAAAAAAGCTCCGAACCATTATATGGCCAAAAGACCAGGATATAATTTTAAGCGGTTCTTTGTCTGTATTAAACTGCTACATGCTACACCACATATATATACACATAACATAATCATATAAATAGTCTAATGTGAGTTTTCAAAATGAGGTACTAAGCAAAAAGGTTAATGCAAGAACAGAAGACTGACAGACTAACTCATCCAGCATTTTGAAGTGTCTTCATAAACATATTCCCCTGTAAAATCAACCAACCTAAATCTCAGTGACAAGGTATTAGCAAAATATGAACAGGGATAAAGGAATCCACTACCAATCCAACCAAATTTGATGTTTTATTCTGCATAATAAAGTTATTTGTTTCAATGTTATAATTCTAAAAAACTTTCTGAAATGTAGCAATGCAAGAATGGGTATACATAAATGTGCAGGTCTGATCACATGATCACAGCAAACTATAAAAATTTAAAGAAAATAAGATTATTTTTGCCTTTTCTCAGTTAAAAAATATTTCAAAAGTTTACTTTAAAGGCACAGTTATCTCCTTTAACAATTAAAGGTTACTCTAAAAAAATAAAAGGCACCACTAATGTGTTTAATACATTTTTTTAAAAAGATAGTGATAAACAGTAAGCTTTATCATAAAACTTTCTCACAGTTTGTCGATATAGTGCTTCAAAGCGCATTCTGCTTCTAAAAGCTGGGCCTTAGAACTATATGTATATAAAAATTCTCACAAACTCTTAAAAAAACCTGTAAAATCTACTGACAAAAAAAGCCTTAAAATCCAGATCAGAGTAAAAGAAATAATGTAATGCTTTACAGTAATTGTTTTACACAATATATTTACGTGGATGTGTTTGAAAATAAGTCAGATATAGCAAGGGTAATATTTCTAAAACCCATGTTCCTAGAAATGTTTGGCTATAAATCTATAAAGAGAGGTACATGTATGCCCAAAATATATTCTCGATATGCAGCAGGGAAGTGAAACAAATGCTGTGCATATTTTCCTTATAGATGATTCAAATCTCTATGTCAGGTACATAGTCATGTCATTTCAGTTGCATTTCTTGGACTAATGTGCTTTATGACCATTTTTTTAAAATTCACTTTCTAATGTTTTGCCTCTAATACTGAGCCAACACTTTAAAAAGCATTTATTTCAAAACTTGTATAAATAAAAGGCTTATGTTAATTCTGACATGAAAAATATAAAACTACTTACGCCCTTATTAATGATTTTGCGTATGTTTTCTACATAAAATAACAGAACCACATAACTGTTCCGTTCTCAATGTCGAGTTTGTAAAGAGGGCTTTTGAATCCCTAAACTACTTTTCCAAATGTGCAACAAGAATGCAAGAATTCTGGAACAGAATGATACAATATTCAGCATTTTAAAATATCCCAAATTTGTCTTAAGTCTTCTTCTTAATGTCCCACTGGGCCTACTAAAATAGGATTACATGTGTGCCGTTTGAAAGGAGAATAGTATATAGCTGTTTCTATGAAAGTTATGTTATTACCAATCATCCAGTACAGGAAACAACAGACAATAGGTATTTCCAGTTCCATTAATAAACTGGCATAAATTTGACCAGAAAGGTACAAAGTTTGGAACGCGCCCCCCCGCCCCCCTTCACCCCTGCATTTCACTTCTGCTCACAAGCCCATTCCATTCACCATATCTACCTTCTGCCTATAATCAACTGTAAGATTATTACCACGGTAAAGTTCCAACCTATAGTCACTTTGGATACTATAACCACAAATTCATTGATTTATGGAAGGAAAAAATAAAACTTTTAAAGCTATTCAGGCTACTTCTAAGAGCTATCCATTCCCATGATCCAGAGTCATTCTCCAGCACATGGCTCTCTCTCTTTCTGTGTGTATATATATATATATATATAAACATAAAATAATAGGAATAATGCTCTCAGAATCCCATATAGGAGGAAATAATCTCTGGTGTGAGTCCACCACAAAGTATTTCCTAGTTCAAACGATTATCTCCTGCTAATTGAAAGTGTACAATTTAATGTCTGCAACAACCTGGATTAAAAGGGACGGAAGAAGGTACTTAATTGGAACTAAATACAAACTATCATCCTTATGAATAACAGTCAGACTGGAAGGCATCTAAATCCCAGACAGGATTACAGAGCTATATGGAGGGGAGGGGACGCTTTGGAGAGAACAAAAATCACATCTCACTTCAGCTTTATGCCTTTTAATAGTGAAAATTAATATGAAAAATGCCAGCACGGGATCTGTAGCAGCAAAAGCGCAATCCTTTGCCTCGGGAGGTACAGAGGGAGAGAGAGGGGTGGGAAGAAAAGTTGCCCGAAGTCCTGAGCAGTTAAGTGTAGCTGGAGCACCAGGAGCTAGAGCAGCAGCTGTGAAAGGAAGAGACCGTCCGGAATGGAGGGCAAGTCTAGGGCTGGGCGTCAACACACAAGCTTAAACTCCAGAGATCCATGGAAATGCAGTGGGGAGGGAGGCAGTATGTAGAGGGAAAAGGCATTTGAAATAATCATGTTAAAAAATAACACACAGGCAACTTTGCTGCCCTAAGGGCTCGAGCAACTTTGTGGAAAACACTGACGGAACTTGCAATCCAAACTTCCCCCACTCCCCAAACATCCAGGCAACTGTGACACCCGGGAAAGTGACAACGCGCGTCAAAGCAGTACATTTCCAGGGAGCAGGACAGAGCTAGACGTTCTTGACCATCGGAGGCTGCATCTACAGATCTGTGGATGGGGTCCAACGTACAGAGCTGTAGATCTCTGCACGGCTGCAGTGTACTTCCAGAGATACAGATCTGGGCACGAGAGCACAATGTATGTACAGATGTAGATCTATGCAGGAGTGCAGCGCGTGCAGCTATACGTCTCTGCATGGGTACGAAGTGTATTTTATATATGATGGGCTATAGATCAGGGCAATGTATAGAGCTGCAGATCTATGCGTAGGTGCAATGTTTATAGCCATAGGTCCAGGCATGGGTAACGTACAGAGATACTAAAAGGCAAACCTTAACTGCATCTACGAACCATACCCTTACAAACAAAAGTGTGGACTTTAGGGAGGGAAATCAATGCAGACTATGCAATACCTTACGTCTTAAAATAGAACATGCAGCAGCTCTTAATGCTACACTTAAAAAAAATGACCCTAAGCACATCTATGTTTTCATGCATTACTCGCAACGGAAGCACAAACGGTGAGTATTGATTGCAGATGACCAAGCATGTCATGGGCTGCAACCCTGCTAAACACGTGCAGGTCGTCCCCCCAAAAATTGCATATGAGCAGAAAACCCCCACCACCAATATTAATTAAACCATTAATAAGTAGGCGCCATTAGCCATGTGCCTACACAAATGGCCGTGCAAGAAGAGGAATGCAACCTAATGGAAACAAAGTTACTTTCTTAAAGCTGTATTTCTCCCCACCACCACCACCACCCACCATCCCCCCCAAGCGCATACACACACACGCACCACCCAGCAAAACCAGCCCCAAATGCATCCAAACAGCTGCTTACCTGGGTGAGACAGAGAGGAGAATACATGACTGCTGTGGGGGTTTTTGTGGTTTGGAGGTGTGTGTGTGAGAGTGAGAGAGAGAGAGAGAGAGAAAGGGAGAGAGAGAGGAAAAGAGAGAGAGAGGGAGAGAGAAAGAGGGGGGGAGAACCTAGCCTGCTTCTTGCTTTCACATTTCCAACTCTGCTAAACTGCAGCGAGCGCTGAGCAGCTCCATGAGCTGAACTTTAACCCCGCCTAGACTTTCCCTACACTACACACTATACATGTCTACTGTATCCAGGCGTTAAAGGCATAGCACACACTTCCCTCCCACCCCCAGCTTCCAGCAGCGCGCCCAGGCTCCAGGCTCCCCGGGAACCTGCCCGCGCGCCTCCTGCTCCTGCTCCTGCTCCGCTCTGCACCGCACCAAGAGCAGCAGCAGCTCGCTCGCTGCCTTGCCCGGGGGAGGGAGGGGAGGGGAGAGGGGCTGCAGTGCTGTGCTCGGCCAGCCCTCCCTATCCCCGATCCCCGCTCTCAGTGCATTACTGGGTAACGCAGTCAGGAGCAGTTACAGGCAGGACTCACGGGCGGCTATAGGCTACACAGGATGTGCTTCAGCAAACAAAACTACTTTTCCACAGTGCTATCCCCCCCCCCCCCACCTCCCTGACTCCGTGCATCGCCTAAAGGACTGGAGGAACTTCACCGACCTCGTCAAGAAAGAGCGTGTGCAGGCTACCGATTATATAGCCCCTAGATTGCGTCTGTAGCTCCATAGATGCAAAAGTCTGGGAACATTTGGGGGGCAGCTGCTCGCCTTGCGGACGCTCCTCTGAAGAGTGGGATATATTTAATTACGCATTGTAAACTCAAAACTTTTTTTTTTCTTTTTGCAAGCATCGTGTTCATTAGCGGAGGTCTTGAAGTTTTGTTGTTGTTTTTTTACATGTGGAAGCTTCACAGATTTTTTTCCTGGACTGTTGAGCCTAATGAATTATAACCCTGTGGTGGGTACAGTCCACTAGGGTTTTTGTTTTGTTTTTTAAGACCTACACACGTTAATACGGTTCAGGACCATAAATATTTTACCACCTGGAATGTCTTTTAAAGTTAAGTCCCTTGTGGGGGGGGGAGGGAGATAAATGTGTTCAAAACTTTCCAAATCTCTCTAATACTTGGCATGTGAATGTCATTTTAAATAAATCACTGTAGGGCAAGGGATGCTTATTTTACTAAAAATGCTCAACCTGTGCTCTGCATTTACCCTGCTTCCCCCTCCCCAAGTAAAAGTAAAGCACTTAAAATAGAACCGAGCCTCCAGCCACTTATTTAGGCTATAACGTACTGTTTTGGCACAAGGAAGGGTTTGGTTTTTTGGGTTTGGAAAGGTTCCAGTCAGCTAGCTTTTCTCGTTTATTGAGTCTTATATTTTCTCTCCGGTCTAACATCAGTATATCTCCTGGATGGAGTACTCCTCCTCTTCCTCTTCCCAATGAGCTGCATGCAGCCTGCAGACACTTACATATCCACAACCATTCATAACCTCCCCCCCGCCCAAAAAGGAAAGGAGACGCCACAAGACACCGCATGCAGCGTGCAAAGCTTCTCATGTGGATGGGAGATGTAGGTACTGTATTTCAAACTGTAAACCCTTTTCACAACAAGGTCAGGGGTGTTAATCCCTGTGCCCATTGCTATTAAAAGAAAAGGCTCTGTCAGAAAACCTGGTGTAAGAAAAGTAACAAAAATGCTCTCTCTCCAGCTGGAGACTTTTTCATGTCTGTTCCCTCGCTAGTACGTCACTACATTCGCTGACTGAAAAGAGGTGGTTGGTATTTACCAGGGTGATATTTGATGGAAGTTCTCTACAAGCCTGTCTTTAACTGGAGATGTCCTGGACTAACTGAAAAATGAGCTGTTTTCACTCAGTGCTTTCCTTTGATAAAAAAAAAAAGTGGTCTGGATCTGTTAGTCAAATAATGACAAGAAACACTTTCAGCTAAATATTTGCTGCTATATATCACTTCATTGCTCTGCAAGTTTCCTCGATAGAAGTTTCTGGCTGACAGCAAGACATGTGCCTGAGGCACAGAGAGCAGATATTGACCAAAGCATGCCTTTTTAAAACAACAAAAACAACCCCCTCTTTTATTCCTTATTACAACTTTCTTTTGTTGCTATGTTTACATTGGCCTCTATTTAGAGCCCGGCGGCAAAAGCGAGGATACTTTTTAGTGATACACAGTAAGATCTATTTATAAAAAACAGCTTTAAGAATAAAGTGGGGGTTAGTTTCCATGCTGGGGCCCGATCCTGTATTCCCTGTCCGACCCAAATACAAGCGAGCGTGGAGTTCCATGAACTCCGGTTTAATGAACTCCACCAGTATCCTAGGTGCGCGAGGAATGCGGGATCGGGCCCCTAGCAGTCCTGTCGGTGCAGGAGGCAGCCTCGCTCCACGATTTCCAGCTTTTTGTGGTTAGCAATATTATCTTAAGTAACTTTTGGCGCCCTTCGTAAGACTTTTGGACGTGGGACGATTGTTTGCGCCCTCTAGGCAGAGGCTGCATCCAAGTTCAGCACCAAACCCCTTCACATCCGCGTTCTCGACTCCAGCACGCATTGTGCACGCTTAAACTCTAGGATCCTGAGCCTACAGAAAAGGTAGGAGAGGGGGGAGCTTTGCGCAGCGCTGGTCCCAACTGGCTCAGAACCTCCTTTGGCCCAGTGAAAGTTCCAACGGGAACATTCAAACAAAGCAAGGGGAGGAGGTTTCCAAGAGAAATCACCGTCGGATGGTATATAAAGCTATTAAAAGACGCGCAGGGGTTGGGGCGGGGAAGCATAATTAAAGCAAATTCCTTGATCATAACAAAATAAGCGAGGCACTAAAGCAAACCTGGAGATCGGCTGTTAGGAAGGAGACACTGGACATGGGGACTTCGATCATTTCTTTTGAAAGTGCTACAGGGTGCCTTGCGATGGGGCGTCTTTTAAAGAGAGAGAGAGAGACTTCTGCCATGATCCCTGCTATCCATATTCTTTCTGGCACTTTGCCCGGCATTGCATTTACAGTGTTTTATTTGCAGAAACTTTACTTTGCCAGCGTTAGTGAAATCCTCTTAGATATATAAATTCCGTCAATAAGAGTTCACTTATACGTACATCTGAACTCTCTTTTATTTCGGAGGTACTTAATAGTGAGACCGTATTACTATGATTTAGACTTGGGCGCCCAATGCGCACTGAAGTCAGAACTCGGCTAATACTGAGCCTCCACACTCGCCCTCTTCCCCCTCCTTTATACGCTTTCTTTACTTGTTAAAGCAACAATTTCTTTGCCAGTTCCCTTGAGGGGGAGGTTGGGTTTTGTTTTGTTTTTTCTTTCCAGCTTTGTTGCACTTTGGTTACTACAAGCCGCTTTCTGGGAATAAAACACTGGCTATTAAGGTCAAGATCACGGACCCTTGAAAGACAGTCTGCACACAACTAAGTGCAAGGTGTGAATTTTGTGACTCCAAAATCTGCCTTAAGTAGCACACGGGAAGACTTAGGGGTCAACTCCTAGGGAGCTATTTCCAAAGAGCTAAAAGAACGCATCCTATTTCTAGTTAAATTTCAAAGTACCTACACCGCTCAAGGGAAAGATGAGACGGATATTTTAAATCAGTGCCTGCCAGCTACTGTCTCCAAGACAAGCTGTTGGAATAGGTTTCCACTGGACTTGTGTCAGGGACTTATATCCAGGGGACTACGGGCCCGACTCCAAGTTAGTGTGTTACTGATCTCCTGCTACACTAGCACCTTCCGCACAGGGAAGACTAGTAACAGGAAGAAACGTACAGATTCATCAGTGCCGGGTTACTTACATTCCTGATGGCAGCTTTAGCTCCGTCTCCCCCCACTCCACAGCCACCCACGCGCGCACCCCCCCCCAACTTTATAAAACATCTGCCAGTCGCCTCTGAACAAATCCAAAACAGACCCCCTTCACCTCAATACACACTGCTCACCATTCAGTAACTAATGGGTTAAGAAAACCATAAACAACCATACAAAGGATTAACACGCGAGGGGAAGGCGCACGGCTTGTCTTCCAAAGCACTTTCTAAATCTTCTAAATTTTGGCCCCGTTTAACAGTTAATGTGCAAAGACATCTGCGGCCAGCTAAACATTCTAGTGTAATCATCTAATATCCATTGTACACACATAGAGCGACAAAGTAACACACAACGCAGCTGAGGGGGGCCCTTCTCGACTTCCCATGAGACATACTGACAGCTTTTTCTTTCACAAAAATGTCAACGGGAAGGGGGAGGGGTGGTCTAATCACCCTGGCATTCCTTTCATCTATTTGAACGTGCAAAAGGCAAAGCAAAGCACATACAATTTGTTTTAAAACCACCCTAACTCAGCATTTTGCTACACTAGCAGAAACACTTTTGTGTGTGTGTGTGTGTGTGTGTGCGCTTTGCTAAATCCGGAAGTTTGCAGCAGGTTTGACAGCTTGAAACTACACTGGCCCCTGCTGAGCTCCAAGAACTTTGAGGGGGGAGGAGGCCAACGCACTCTCAGCTTCCCGCCCGTTTGGGGTATTTCGAACGTTGCAACAGCCAAGCCGCTCTCTCATTGGGCAGCGCTCTGGTCCATCATGGAGCTTTGCAACATTGATTAGAGAAGGCGTGTGTCAATTACACGCGAAGTCTAGACACTTCCTTTTGTGCTGGGTTGGCTGCCGATGCCAGACGTCTTTTTACAGACCCGAGCACGTACATTTTTTTTTTCTTTTTGGAACCGAGCAAGCGCTAGGAGGGGGGAAAAAAATCTGTCAAGCTCAGCGGTTTTCTGAAATCCCTGGGAGAAAAAAAGAAGGAAACTCTAGTGCATATATACACACACAAAACAAAACCCAACCACACACAGCTGCTATCTCCTGCACACAGAACACAGAAATACATTCAGCTACACATTATTTTTGGTAGCAAATCATTTACAATGAATGTATCGGCAACATCATAGCTATTAAGTATCGCGTTACGTACAGTATCTTTGTTTATAAAAATATGGAAATAGAAAGTTTAAGATGCACCACGTACCATTGCAATGTATAAAGAGTACGTGAGAAACTTTACAAGGCTGAGACGATTGGCTTCATTGGTTGACACTTTTTTCAATTTTTTTTTTAAATATCTAAAATAAACTTGGAACCGTTGAAAACCCGGAAGATAATAAAAAGCTGTAGCCAACTGCAGGCTGCTGGTTAGGTTTCGTTCTTTTTAAAAAAAAAAAAACTTTACTCCCAAATCAGAAGGATTTGCAATGCAATCTCACTCTCTCTCTCTCTCCTCTTTTTTGAAAGCCATCCAAGCCGGGCTGGCTGGGTTCTCAGAGTCTGTCTCTCCCCCTGGCTTTGCCTTGTGGGCTTTGGATTGTGTTAGACTTTGCAGAAGTTGCGATCGATTCGGCAGTCTCTCTCTCTCTCTCCCCCCGCCCCTCCCCGTGTTTATTTCCGCATTCACTCCAATTTGCATAGGAACCACGGACGCACAAGGAGGAGGGTGATGCACGCACGGGGCCCACCCTTGGCCAATGGCAGCTCCTGGATTTCCCATCAACGCGAGCTCCAGGATCCAGCTCGAGCTGCAGCCGCGCCCGGGACAGAGGGTCCGCGTACAGTAGGCCCCAGCCCAGCAGCAGCAGCGGCAGGCGGGAGGAAGAGGAGCGGGGTATATCCGTACGCAGTGCAAGTCCTTTCTGCAGGCGGACATTGGGATGGGGTCTAAGGAGATGGTTTGCTGCGTGCTGTAGTGCGGGTGTCCGCCTCGCAGCGGATCCTCTCCCTTTAAAAGCAAACAAACCCTACCGCTCTTTGCAAGTTACTTTAGTTCAAGGAGACTGGCCGGGAGGTCGGCAGAGCCATTTGCACTGGGTGGGGTAAAGTTCCTCTTAAATGCATTAAAACTGCTGAGTTCAGAAATCAAATGCAACCAAACAAAAGGATTCTAATTCGAACTGTGCCTGTCCTCCGAACTGTTGGGAAATCTGAAGGTGGGGGTGGGTTATCATTACAGTCGTGGATAATGGTAATAGCAGCCATCGAATTCCTGGCTGTAAAGTATTCAACTTCTGCAGCACCCCAAAAATAGGCCTGGTGTCACCCTTGCAAGTCGTTGTGTCTGTTAACTAGCTTTGGACACGTTTGCAGGATAACCCTGATATCTACAACTCCTAAAATACAATCTGCTAAACTTAATTTTAAAAAAATCTCCAAAGAGGGCATGAGAAATAGAAAGCTACCAGTCAGTTGTGTGTAGCTTTGAATCGTAGAACCACAAGGTTAAAAGGGATTGCAACGGTCATCTAGCCTAACCCCCAACTATCCTTGACGATGAAGAGGCTTGTGTAATTAACAGCAGACAGCAAAAGCATTGCATCATGTATTGGAAGCTTGAGATCTCTTGACGTTGCAACATCCACAAAAAAAAAAAAAAAAAACCAAACAGTTGATAATTTCTGGAACTTTATAATTATTTTAATAGTACAGTGTGGCCCTTTAGCTGAATAAGGACTGCTGGGGTATCATGGTTACCCCAAAATATTTAATACTATTAAGTGGATGAGATTAGAGCTTTAAAGATCGATGAAGTGAGCTGTAGCTCATGAAAGTTTATGCTCAAATAAATTGGTTAGTCTCTAAGGTGCCACTATTACTCCTTTTCTTTTTGTGAATACAGACTATAATGTTAACTAAAGTTGGTGAATAAAGATGGTAGCTACTGGTTAGCATAAACTTCTCTTATTTAGTGAGGGGCTTTTTTCAGATGGTTCCTATTAGCAAATCTTCAAATGATGAAATATTGTCTGCAGATTAAATTAAACCATCTATGTTTTACCCATGGCCGCTTGAGAGCATTGTTAAAAGAAACATGACAAAGGATTGTCTGCTATGTTATCAAGAGTTATCAAAGAATACTCTCAATACATTTCAAGTGGCTAAAGAAGGAAGCAGTGCCACTCAGGTTTGGCCTGTCTGCCCTGAAGGAGATGAAGGGAGCATGGGCCAAGCCCTTGCTTTGACTCCATACACCAGGCTGACCAGGCTGCAACTTGCTTTGTGGCTCTTTGAAACTGGGGGGGGGAACTGTTCCCTCCCTGGTGGCCCTGAATGTTCTGCTTCGACTGGGATTGGGGCAAAGCGAGACTGTCCCTCCCAAAACCAGGATTGTTGGAACGTCTGTAGATGGGCAGGTGTGCGATAATGACGTTGGAGGTAGAACATGTTGAGTTTTTGGAAAGGAGGTGGGTCACATAAGGGGGAATTTAGACAGAAAACAATTAGGTTTTTATACAGCATGGCAATATTAACATAAAACTAATTAAGTATTTAAGTAATTTTAAATTAGTATTGTGATCATTAGAGGCCTGATCCTCCAATGTGCTGACTACCTTCTTCAAGGTTCTGAGCATACTCAACTGCCCTGGACCCCCAACCTTCCTAGGTGCTGACCACCATCTGAGAAGCCCTGGACACTACTGACTCCAACTCACACCGAAGTCAATGGGAACTGAGGGCGCACAGCTCCTCTCAGAGTCAGGACTTTGGGGCCTATATGCAAGCCCACTGAAGTCAATAGAAAGCCTCCAATTGGGTTAAGATCAGTTCCTTAGAGACTTACATGTACTCTGTAGAGCTAAATCCTCAGCACTTACTCTACAGCCCATAATTTGATGTGTACCATGAGGCATTTCTTATTCCAATAAAAATATTGTGTGTGGTGGAGGGAAGCTGTTAGATATTGACTGGGTTGGCATTACCCTTTCCCCCAGTTCTATCATTTGTAGCACAAAAGATACTTCAAAAAAGGCTGACAATACCCATCTACTATGATACTTTCTTGGTGTGTTCATTTCTGTTGTTTTAGAAGAAGCTGAAAATAAGATCACAGTCTGTGAGCTCATTTGGGCATCATAGGCCCTGATCCCCAATTTGGGGATTTTTATAATATAAATTATAAAAATTTCTTATGGAAGTGGTATATAACCCTTAAACAGCAGGAGAAGCCTGCAGAGACAGTAAACTGACAAGCTCAACTGTTTTAGATTAAATGAATGCATACATAGGTTTGATGGAAATCTGATGCCAAAATACTAATTTAAAATTACTTAATTCCTGTGAATAATAAATTTTCACATATGCAGCTTTCTAATTGCCTTGGATACATACATAGCGCCATCATCCTAGTACTGCATAATCTTTAATGTATTCATCCTCACCACACCCCTGGAAGGTGGAGAAGTGCTATTATCTCCATTTTATAGATGGGAAACTAAAACTAAGATCCTCAAAGTTATTTTAGGCTTCTGCATCCCACTGAAGTCAAGTGACTTGTCCAAAGTCATACAAGAAGTCTGTGGTAGAGGAGGGAATTGAACACAGGTCTACTGAAGTCCTAGGCTAGTGTTCTAACCATTAGTCCCTCCAGCCATGCTAAAACTTTCCAGTTTACATTTTCACTAATCCAATCTTTGTTCTCCAGCATATTGGTGGGGAAAGTCCATTTTGCTCCTGGTTCTAGCTGATCACTGAAAAATTCTGCAGATTTTTCCAGATGAGTTTATACTTTTATGTATTGCAAGTTATACAGAAATAGCAACTTACAATTAGATGGGTTCAAACTAATGAAAGGAAGAAAACAGCAATCAGAGACAGAGATCCAGAATAATCATTTTCTTTCCTTATTTGATTGTAGTGTTTACAATTTAATAAATAGTGTTTCAGTTTAAATAGTACTTTGAAAACAGGATTTGTTTTGAAACCTACAACCTACAAAGTTCATAGTGAAAATGGTTTTGATTTAACAAGTTAAAGATGTATTACTGACAGACAATTGTTATTATTATTACTATTTTATTTGTATTGCAGTAGCACCTAGTCAGAGATCAGAACCACGTCTTAGGCATTGTTCATATATGTACTAAAAAGACAGTCCCTGCCCCGGTATGGTGCAAACCATCATCCTGCTTGTTAAACTACTAGGCCACAAACATTACATGTAAAGTAACATACAGAAACTTTTTTTATTCAGACACACTGTATTATTCCATTTTCTCCTCTTTATCTAAAACCGACAGACATCTTTCTCAAGGGCAGTAAATGACTCTGCAGTGGTACTGAGTGATTACAGTCTCCAGTTCTGATACAGCTTTCTTTCCAAATCAAGTTCAGCATAAATAATAGGTCTCATAATTTTGGACCTAATCCTGCACTCTTCAGTAGTCATTTTGCTCGAGTAAGGAGTGTAGGATCAGTCAAATTATGAAAATACTGTTATGAGATACCTACTATATATTTTTATACATGCACATTTTTGTGTCCATGACAATATACTTCCCAAACTTAATCAGTTTGTTTACTTTTGTTACTATTTTGCTACCACATGAAAACAGCCCATTGAATAGTAGTATCTATGAATCTATGAATAAAGTGATTTGTCTTGTGTTCACTTACTACATACTGAATCTGACATTTAATAGCTGAGGTGAAAATATGGTTTAGAAGATGTTAATTGAATGTAGTGGAATAAGATTAACACTCAGCAACTGCAGTATACTTTATAGAAAAGTTATGACTTAGAGAAAATGGGGAGTATAATGAAAGACTCCTCACAACTTTTTTTGATACCACACGTAGAATGCTTTCCTCTATTGTCCAATGTTGAACTTTTTTTCTTTGTGAGCAACAAAGTTTAAAATTAAGACGAGTCAGATGATATTTCTCAAACTGCAATAATTAGTGATCTGTTTAAGTACTATGTTTGTTCCTTGTATTTTTCTTTATTACAAATAAGTCTGTAAAATACGAGCACCCTACTTTTCAGGCAAAATCTCTCCTAACTTTGTGCATGGGGGACAGTGATTGGGCATGAAGAATCTCGGCATGCTAACATCTGACCTTTCAGTATTATTGTTTCTGGTACTGTGTATGTTGAATGATGTCTGTCTGCAAATCACTCCAAGAACTAGAGAATGTATGAGGCCTTTATTTATCAAAATAGTGTAATCCATCATATGAGGTAAGTGTCCAAATAAGGGGTAAGAATGTGTGTCAGTGGAAAGCTGATCATTTTCCTAAGATGTAAAGAGAACTTAAAAATCTAAGAGCACAAAAGTTTTGTCAATATTATTCTGTATTTTTCTCTGTTATGTACTCCTTCAAGCCCAAATTAAATCTCCCCTAAATGTGAAAATATTATATGCAAGTTGTAGAATTCACTCTAGGGAAGACAGAAACTTTTCTATGTATAGAGTTTCACTTTTTATTTTAAAACATTTTAACCAAGGAAGCGCTTGTGATTAAAATGTTAATACTGATCTTCAGCTTTGATTATTAAATTGAAATGTTTACTTGCTGCTTTTTGTGTGTATAGGAGCTAGGGCTTCTGTCAGCATGTGCTCCAGCTGAAGCATTTTCCAGGTTTTCTAAACAAGTAAACTATATGATCAAGTTTAACTAGCGGGTTTTTTTGTTTGTTTGTTTGTTTTGCCTCCTGCTTCGCTGTTCAGAAAGTGGAAAGGTTTTGTATAACAGCTAATAAATGCATTAGCTTCAGCATCAGGACATTTTTCAAGTCTTCATTACTGTAATTCTGAGACCTGCTGCATTATGAGTATTGGCAATCTAGATCCCTAGTTATGGGCAACATGGGGTAAGGTAGGATCTTTCTGCACATGTTGCTTTATTTTGCTGAATATAAGATTTCTTCTGAAAAAAGTAAGTTTGTGGTTGTAGAGCTGTTGTAATCCATGATGTACTTACCTTCTGGAAACAGGCTGAAATAGCACTAGAAAAGGAGAGAATTTCTTCTATTCATCATAAAGCGGTGTTAACTTCCATATCAAGTTGGGACAATTGCAGTGCTAACACTATTAGCAATGAGATGCAATACAAACACACTGAAATGTGATTATAAAGTGACAAATGAATCCTGGTTTTGTTCATTTGTTTTTGGTTCTGTTTGTACTCCTGTATACAAACACACATCACAACAGGGGATGCAGTTATTCTGTGTAAATGCAGTGAACTTTTTTTTTTTAAATGTAGCTTTTTCTAAAGCTCTGTTCACATCTTATGAAACAGGTGTATTGTTAGAATTTCAGTTTACCCAGTTTGCATAAATCAAATATAGTATAATTTTCCATTTAGAACATGGAAAAGCTCTGCCTGCAGATTCCCCACCCCCCTTGGCAGGAAATAAGCATTTCCCTACAGATGTATTTTTTTAATCCTCTTCAGATTTGGATTGTCCCTAACTGTAGAAACTCTAGTATCGAAACAGAGCTGCTCCTTTGCAATTTGTTCTGCACTTAAACTCTCCTAATGCCACAAATAAACTTTGGGAAAGTTATATCACAGTAAACAGTGAGGTGTGGTTTAAAATTATATGTGCTACTGTATTATTAGGTCTCTGCCGACATTGCAATTATCATTTGAAGCTGGCAATACCATATTAGCTGTTTAGTCAGAGACAGAAATAGAGGTATGTATAAACACTCTGACATTTTTATGAATGGAAGGTATTTTTCGAGATTTTTTTCCCCACTTTCTTGTTTGTCCCGTATACACCAGGACCTATATCTTCCAGAATCCTTGTATATGTCACTTTAATATTCAGACACAATCAATACAAAACGGAACATGAGTCATTGTTACCCCGTTCCACCGCCCCAGACAAATCGTATACTTCTTTTATTAGCTAGTCAGTCCTCAATCTTAAGAAAAGTAAGTACCCAGAACCGTTGGCTTTTATTTGCACATACGGGAGGTAAACCCTCGGACTGCAGTAGCCGCCCTAGCATCTGCATCGCTGGAAATAACAACAGCATACAACTGACATTGACCGTGGTGCTAGACACTGTACACATCACAATTTTTATTCGACAATTGATTTCGCGGCAGGGATGGTTTTAACTCCTCCGAGTAAAGGCACAAAGAGCCAGAATAAAAATGATCACTACGAAAAAAACAAGCGTTGTATATGTCTCTCTCTCTCACACACACACACACACCCCCGCCGCTTCCCCCTCTCTTGTACTCTCATGAATCGGTGGAGAAGGGGAGGGGGGAATAAATGGTGTTTAAAAAAAATTCATAGTCTCATAACCTGCCAAGTCTGCCTTCCCAATTATTCATGAAGTCAGTGGTAGCCATTTTCATTTAAGGTACAGAAAAAGGAAGGGGGGGGGCGAATAAAAGGTCATGAGAAACCCCCCAAAACAAACAAAACGAGCCGGAGGTAGAGCCGAATCCACATTCATCCAGTGGTTGTTCTACAGTCAATTCATTTCGAATTGCTGCGCCGCACTGAGCTTGCTGGGGGGGGGGGGGGGGAATAATCAATCCGTGCTGTGCCCCGTCCTCCACCAGCCGCTGCTGCTGTTGATGCAGAGGTTAGCAGCTGCATCGTGGTGGTGTTGTGATTTTTTTTTTTTTTTTGCCGCAGTCTACGTCCATCGTATAAACCAACACGCATTGAGATGAATAATGGAAGTACAGTACTGAAGACAGCCAAGCTGATTTATCACAGCGAATCATTCACTGCTCCAGCCCCAGCTCTCAATTATGCCACTTTACATCACTCACTGACACACACACACACAGAGATAAGATATTTGTGGCCAGATCTGAGCCAAACACAGCGAGAGAGAGAGAAAGAAAGAAAGAAAGAAAAATCCGGATTGTTGAATAGAGGGAAGTGGGAAGTAAAAGACAAAAAAAAAAAAAAAAAAAGGCTCTTTCCCCCCTAGCATGGACAAACGCCCTGTAATGCAGCGTGGAAGAAAATAAAGTCTGAACAAAACTAGACGGTGAGACAAGCACGTAGGAGAGGGTGAAACTGACGTTAACGCAGACTCCATGGGAATCTGGTCACTGGGAAGCAAAACACGCTCTCCTTTGCTCGCTCTCACACCGTTTCCAAAAGACACGCACTAGGACTGAGTTCCGACGAAACGTGGCTTTCAAAATATCCACACGCCGGACACGCTGCCGTTGAGGTTTCTTTGGAGAACGCCTGGTGGGGAAGAGAGACCAGGGAGGCATCTGCACGTAAGAGAGGCGAAAGGCAGCCTGCTTTATAATCTCGTATGCCAAGAATGAATTGCTAAACTTTCTTTAAAGGGTCTTGGGTTGTGATCAAAATGCGCTAGAGGGCTCCTGAAAGACGTATATGTATATATCTATATCTATAGTGTCTTTCAGGACACACACACTAAATATATATATTATGGCTCCCAACCAATTCTACAGTAGAGACGGATACTTGTCAAATTTATATATTTTTAGTCTGCCTTAATAGATGCATTAAAAAAAAAAAAAACAACCAGAGCTAGGTGCCTCTAGTAAGAGCTGTTGAGTCTTTCTGCAAAGCCTGCATCCGATGAAGTGAGCTGTAGCTCACGAAAGCTTATGCTCAAATAAATTGGTTAGTCTGTAAGGTGCCACAAGTCCTCCTTTTCTTTTTGCCAATACAGACTCACACGGCTGCTACTCTGAAACCTGCCAGTGTGGTTCTGCACAGCATTTATATTATGTATGTTACTATTCTTGGTTTATTAACTGGCTGTAAATCCCTGCAATTAACACAAAGCCCTTCAGGTAACGTCGAGACGGGGAGTTAGAATCGATAAAAGCAAGGACATTTGTAATCCGCGCTTCCGTCGTGTCACCCGCCCTCTGGTGACGAGGTATCACAGTGATCTGAGGCCGGTGTGAAACGGAACACGGCACAGGGGCTCCACTCCTACCGCGGTAGGGCTGGTGAGTTACCTCCGGAGCGAGCGGAAGCCTGAACGCAGAATGTTTTCACATGTTCAAGTTAGGCATTTAGCCCAGCTAATGCAGTTTGCATGTTAATTCTAGATGCATTTTAATGGTAGCGAAAGACATGCTGAAAAGTGTTTGTAGCATTGCTATCAGCCGTAGAGACCCAATAAATCGTAGTATTTCCTTCCAAGGTCTACTAGGTCCATTCTTACTATTGTGGCCCATAGCGGTGGATTAGTGAGGTGAACGGAGTGCCATTTTGTTCTCTTATGTCGATCGAAGTTAGAAATATACACACACGTTATGGGTGGGAGTTTCAAAAGTGGCTTTAGAACCACAGGTTTAATTGAAAGTCAATGATACTTGTTTTCCTAAGTCACAAAGACACTTTTGAAACTCCCTGTATGATAAGATAACCACACACACACATTCTACTTTCTAATGTCTACACACAACTGATATAGGTATAACAAATACCTATGTTAAAATGGGGGTTTATATATAAACACCCAAAGGGACTAGCACACTGTATGGAGTAGTGGGATGCAAACATTTTCTCCTATTCAAAGCTTGTTAGTGAGAGACAAGAGGGAACAAGTGCCCCATCACAAATCAAATCTTCAGATTTAGTTTCACTCCTTAAAAGTTAAAAAATGTTAACATAGCTTTAAACCTAATTTATCATTTAAAAAACTTACTAGGCTCCAAACTTGGTACACTAAGCAAAAGTTGGCATTGTGTCCTATCACACCATGGCTCTAAAGACTACAGACATTTCGTCGCTGTAATATTAAACCTCTATGTAAACTGTTACCTCCGGCCTTCAGCTGGGAAAATGGTACCACCTCACAGAGAAAATGTAGAGTTAAAAATAAAATGAAGAAGGTAAAAGAAAGCGACAGTACTAGTCCAGTATTTACAACAGTGTATGCAATAAAGCTCTGGTTTTTTTCTTTGTAGAAATACCTCTCTCTCCAGGATGTAGGTATTTCACACTACAGTTGGCAAGGCTGGTGCTGAAGTCCCTCAGGTTAGTGAGCCTCAGCTGGCAGGGTTAGTACCCTTCAGCCACTAGACCCTTTAGCAATATACAACTGAAGGTGAAGATCAAGTTTTCAACCATGCCAAAAAAAAAAAGTCCCACCAAGACTGCAGGAAATTTTCAACTGCTGCAAGCACTATTGAAATTAAACCACATCACAGCATCCCTGTCATTAGCACAAATCTAAGCCGGGGCTGTTTTGTAGAGGGTGTGAGGCTACAAGTAATGTAAGTCAGTTAGAAAGGAGGTGAGCGAATATATATCAATGCTACTGAGGAAAAAATCATGTATGCTCTCCCCCCCTTAAAGGAGTGCGGGGGGGGGGGGGGAAGATTAACAGGAGTCGGAGTTCACTCGAAGTCAGCAGACGACTCAGAGTGGGGGAAGCAGGGTCATAAAAGAAATCTCTGCCCCCAGCCCAACCCACCGAGAAGAGAGGGTTTCACCATTTGGCTTTTGATTTTGGTTGAAGGTGAGGGTGATGAGGCCTAGAGCTAGAACCTGTTCTCTCCACTGACTTACCTGGCTCACGACACAAGGCACCTCGGAGAACTTAAAATAATAAAACCAACACAGTAAGGCAAACTTGGCAGGCGGGCTTAGGCGAGCTTGTCCGCCCACAGGAGCGCTGAGGTGCCCAGGGTGGGTTTAAGAGGCATTTTGCTCTCCCCCAGGAGCGCAGACAAGCAAGAGTGAACACAGAGGAGGACGGCCCATTGCCTGGCTCCTGCTCCTGGTGCTCTTGTGGGAGGCAAAGCTGACACTTCCCCTAAGAATAATCTCTCCTAGGACGTCCTATATCCAGACTAGCCTCCTACAAAAACCCAGGGACCATTTCCAATTCCCACTAGAAACCAGGCTCAGCTCCTGCTGCCCGGAAAAACCCAGGCTAGCTGAGCAGCCCGAGTTGGAGGGCAAAGCCCTTTGCCGCGCGCTCGTGGGTCATAACCAGCGTCCGGGGGGTTTCCAATGTAAACCCTCTAGGAGTCAGACCCCCCGCACTGCGGCAAGGACTGCGGGGCCTTTTAAACAGCGCCCTCCAGCCCAGGGCGCTTCTCCCGCAGCCGGGAGGTTGCACTCCTGGCACGCCCTGGAGCGAGATCTACCCTGAGTCCAACAGGCATCTCTAGCCCCGCCAGGGCCCGATCCTGCTGCCATTAAAGCCTTCGGGGAGAGCAGGATGGGGCCCGGGAAGAGTCCGCCCTGAAAACAGGAGGGAGGGGGCAGGACTGAAGATCTGGACCCGTTATCACGTCCAGCAAAGCCGGCCAGTCACTGGCCCCGGCTGCAAGGAGCCAGCCGGCCAAGCCGAGCAGCAAGGGGCGGGTCAGGTTCCAGCTGCGCCAGACCAGAGCGCTGATGACAATGGCTGGGGGCTGGGGGCGCCTGATTCACCCAAGCGCAGGAGAATGAAACTTTCGGGAGTTTCGGTGTTGCAAGGCACACACGAGACACGGCCTGGATCCTGCAGGGCACTCAGCTCCCGAGCAAGGGCAGCAGAACCGGCCTCTGTCCCCCCAGTCCTGGGTGTGCTCCAGTGAAGGGGGGGCGGGGCGGGCAGAGCCACCACAAGAGACTCCAGTTCACCCTGGCTTGAGGCTGGCCAGATCTGAATGGCTCTCAGTGTCCCCCCCCCCCGGTCTGTTTCATGTCAATAATTTAAGCATAAAAAGCCCCAACCCGTTTATTTGGAGTCGTACAGAGACGCTGAAGTCACTTGTACCCTTGGGCCAAAGGAGGACTTTATGAGCAATTATCATTTCACTGCTCGAGGCTCCGATTAGTAACTTTATGGCGTCTCTTATCTTTATGGGCGGGTTGGAACTTCAGCCCATTAACAGCGCCGCGGCGATCATCACATCCAGGGTCTTCAGCCCCGTCCCTTCCGCACAGCCCCCTCTCCAGGAGAGAGAAGCCCTGGGCAAGCCTGGCACGGGGCAGACGCACCTCCGGGGCGCCCAGCACCGACCCCCCACCTACGCTGGCCATTGCTTTGCCTTACGGGTCAGGACAAAAAATGTCAAGCAGATTTATTCATAACAAGTTATTCAATCTACACAGCTTCGGGGCCAGCTCCTACAACGCCCCCTGACCTCATTGAAGGCAGGATCAGGCCCCGCTGCCTTTGCAGAGATTAGAGACCTCCTCCATACACTTCCTTTGCCTAGCATTAGTGCAGGATTGGGCCTCTGCCCCTGTCCCTGGTGATATTGAATCAATCCTAGTTCATCCCTATCTGCAGTTTACCACATGTGACAAACTGTTCTCTGAAAAGCCACAACCAATCATTTCAGTTTAGGTGATTTTATTCAAAGGTCCTTTCTGTTTTACAGTGGCCTGTTAGTTCTTGGTCACAAATCCTTTCTAGGAAATATTGAGACACACTTTGATTTCATTGCTAGGCCACAGAGTTACTAGCTATTTTTACTAGTATGAAATGTGTGTGTTTATGGATCATTAGTTCCAGGCCAGAGTGACTTGCAACTATACACACGGTTTGTGAATGTTAAAAGTTCGCCTTCTATATTTTGGCACAAAATACTCACAATATCCGACAGCAGGTCTATTATGAGAGAGTCACTCCCTGTCTTTTGGCTGGTGCAATGAAACTAACCTAGGGTGCTTTTTTTTTAAAGTGCAAACTATTACCCAGCACCACTCCTGAGGGACTGGGAAACTGCTGCATACTGACTGCTTATCGCAATGCACAGGGTCTGATCCTGAGGCCAAACTGCAGAGAAGTCAAAGGAAGTTTTACCGGAGTAGACAGCAACATGAGGTCTGTAATTTGCATGTAATGACTCAAATGATACAGGAGGACTTACATACAAATGGGTTTCATACATTACTGTCTAATTCGATTTAAAAAGTGGGATCATAGGAAAGAACTAAGGTTGAGCCCCTTAGCCCCCAGACTTCCATTAGGCCGCAGAACAAAACAAAGTTGAAGCGCCCTGCCACTGGCTTTCTTGAAAAAGTTAACAGTGAGTTAAAAGACAGCTGGTGTTCACTGTTCTAATATTTTTAACGTGTTCTTACAAGGTTTGGCAGAGTTCAGCCCCCTTTAGGCAGAGTTTAGCCCAGTACTTTTAATAACGGTGCCTTTAATGGTTTAAATACCACGTGCAAAATATATTCAACCTACATCATGTAATTAAAACCATAAAATAATGATACACATTGGGGAGACTGACAGATAAATAGCTTTTGATGACAAGGATATTTTGCTAATATAAGGTAACAACGTTGTGGGGATTAATTCTTTAAGCAGTGTAACTGAAAGGCCCGGTCGAGCTCCCATTTACGGTAGTGGCCACAATCCGCGTTGCTTTCAATCGACCGACACGCTGGAGGCCCGGCCCTGGCGCTCAGCGTGAACCGGGTTGCACCTTTGCCGGGCTCTTTCCCACACAAAGACAATCGCGGGACAGGGCCGTCAGCTGCGCGCCCCCGGCCCGGCACGCGGGAACACCAGCGCTGCGGGTCCCCGGCGCTGGCGGCGAGCGGTCTGTGCGCCGAGCCTGGCAGCCCCCCTCGGCTGGACTGGTCTGCAGAGGGGATGCCGGCCACCGGCTTGCCGCAGCAAGGGGCGCCGCGGCTCGCAAAGGGCCTTCCGACGCAGGGTGAGAACGGCTCCGTTCCGAGCGGGGAGGAGCGACCCGGTAAAACTCCCGCTGGCCGCCGGCTTTCACGGGGCGTGAGCCAGCGGAGAAGAGTTCGGGGGCTGCAGATTTCTTTTCGGTACTGGGGAGGTGCCTGGGGGCTGGACCGGCTAAGGCGGCCACAGGAGCCAGGGGAGACGCAGGCATCCCACACTCTCCATTCATCGGCCTCCTTCCCCCCCCCCGCGTGGAGCTGATCCCCTCTCTCCCTTTTCTTAGGTCTCGGTGCCCCCTCACCCTCAGTCCGCAAAAGAAAAGTGGTAAAGATTATTGCCAGGCCCCACACGCTGTTTACTTCGTCTGGGCAATACCACAGGCCCCTCTCCCCAGCCCCTCACGGGGAAGCTGCCTGGGGGAGTCCCGTGGAAACTAGTTAGCTTGTGTCTGCAGCAACCAGGGGGTGACTTCAGTTAATATGGCTTGAAGTTAAAACTTTCTTCCTTTCGTAAAAAAACAAACAACCCCCCCCCCGACCAGCCGGAGACCCCAAAGGCTGGGCTTTTTCTATTTCCAAAAATCAAGAGCGGTAACTAAGGATTTCTGTATTACTCTGAGTAGCTGGCTTGCGTGCATTTGACTCTGCTCCCCTGAGTCATCCCTTGACATGGAGTGAGACGGTCAGCGCGCCACCTAGAGGCAATCCCGGGGTATCACACAGTCTGCAAAGCTCCTTTCTTAAGGCCTAATGCCTCCACACATGGGACGTGCTGCCGCTGTGGCTCTTCCTCACAACGTGTTTCCACGGAACACCTCCCCCCCCCCGTAACTCCACTGCAGCGTAATCTTAAAGATTTTCACCTGCATATACAAACGCCAAGTGGAAAAATATGTTTGATCCCAAGGAACCAAGCCTATCAGGCTTCTGTTTCATTCAAATAAACATTGCATAGGGGAAGGGCCAGGGCCAAGAGGCAAAATGTCTATGTAACACTACCTGGTACTTTGCGGACTGATGAATGTGTATTTTGGCTCCAGTATGTAAGCAAGTCCCTCTTTGCATGGTAACAAGGGAACGGCCCAACAGAATAAAGTGGTGGAAAGAGAGGATCCAGAAGAAAAATCACCACAAACTTGCAAGTGATTTGTAACCCAACCCCAGCCATAGCTGAAACCAGCCAACATCCCTGTCCCCAAAGCCACTGTTCCTAAAGTCCCAGTTTCATCACCCCCTAGTGGTGAATTTAGAAACAGCAGCCTCAGGGGAGCTTGGGGTCTGAGCGTTGTGATTGCAGTTGCTACGCTCAACAATGAAGGGTTTGATCAAATTATAACCAAGGCACTGATTCTAGGTCAGGTATCTTTATTCAACTGATTCTTTATGATCTTCACACCCAGGTGGCAATAAAGCACACCTGTTACATCTCCTCTGCTTTAAGGAAACCAAACTTTTATGTATGGCATATATATGGAATGAAAATATGATTATACAATGCTCCAGTCCTTCAAAGTATTACCATTTATTTCTTCAGCATTTGGACAACCACACAAATATGCATTATAATGTATTTGTACCTCCATATATTCCCTGGCATTGTTGTAATCTTACAGAAGTGCAATTTAATGACAAATACTTCAGATTGTCTGAACAAAACCTCTTATTTTGTGTACAATTCTGAGCTTAATTTGTGCGCATAGATCTGTGTGCGTTATCAGTGACCCATGCAAATGAGAAATTTACACATGCAACTACGGATACAGATAACAATGCCCATTTATCAATTAATGATCTCATCATCATTATTTGTATTACTGTAGCATCTAGGCACCCTAATCATGGACCAAGACCCCATTGTGCTACACACTTTACAAACACAAAGAGATGGTTTCTGCCCCAAAGAACTTGCAACCTATGTATGCACCTAGAGGGACTGTCAGTCAAAATTAAAGACTGGCTTGAGACACTTTTGAAAATGTAGCCCTTACATTGGAGTAGATCTGCATAATCTGTACAGTGGTGGGCAGTATTTGGTGTACAAAACACTCCTTGGTGATTCCTAAAAATTGTAGCCCCCTGTACCAGTTTAGCAGACTAAACCCTGGTCTACAGTGGGGGGAGAGGGGAAGGGGAATCGATCTAAGTTACGCAACTTCAGCTACGTGAATAACATAGCTGAAGTTGACGTACTTAGACCTACTCACCGTGGTGTCTTCACTACAGTGAATCGACTGCTGCTGCTCCCCTGTTGACTTCACCTGCGCCTCTTGCGGCGATGGAGTACAGGAGTCAACGGGAGAGTGCTCGGGGGTCGATTCTAGATGCGATAAATTGCACCCTGTTGGATTGATCGCTGCCTGCCGATCCAGTGGGTAGTGTAGACATACTCATAGACTTCTGGCTGTTTCAGCAACTTTCTTGCCCTCCCTTTTGCTGCAGCAAGAAATCTCTTCCTATTCCCACCTCTATGACCCTCTAAAGGCCCAGTCCTGAAAAACTTACTCATATGAATCCACCCTCATACAAATAATCCCACTGCCTTCAGTGGGATTATCTGAATCAGAAAGGCCTGTAGTCTCAGGCCCTTCAGTGGAGCTAATCTAACCCACCATGAAGCCTGGGTTGCTCCAAAAGGTATTCTGCTGCTCCGAGCTGGCCCTAAACCAAATGGCAACGCAGGCGAGGAGCATCTTCAGTGCCCGCTTCCATCTGTTAAACTTTTGTATACCTTACGGCACCCTGAGCCTGGCGCCCCCCATTGCTGGCACCCCAGGTGGTCGGCCTGCCCCTAAATCCGGCCCTGCTGCTGCTCCAAATCCCTGAGTGCACCAGATAATCTGAGGCTGGGATTTAGAGTAGCCTAAGATCTGCTGTAGGTTTCAGCATGCAAAGGTAATTGAGAGGCAGGCAGCAGGGGAGCACAGGGGATCAGCCCAGAGTGTGGGCCCAGAATTTATCATTAAAGTAGGGAGGAGACTGTGGTGGGGAATGCTTAATCAGAATCAATGGCAAAAGCGCGAAGTAACTGTAGTGATACATGCACCAGTCCTTGAGAATAAGTGTTCTAGGATGTCTGGCAGGACACAGTCATTTTGCCCTGTAGTCATAGTTTTAGACACAGTTTAGTTTTAGCTAAATATAATATAAACCCTTAGGAGAATACTGCAGTATTCTACATTAATGGCTTTAAACATTACAGTTCGCAATAGTGCTAAGGCAGTTTTTTTGACTATTGTCTTACAATCTTAGAGTACTGGGGTATGTGAGTGTGGATTTAGAATAAAATAAGGGAAGGTCATTGCATGGGTTTATGTAATGCATGTAAGGAAAGAAGACAACTCTCCACTCTCGAAAATAAAAGGACAACTATAAGCCAACAGAATACAACCAAGATGAAGTTCTCTAGTCCAATATGTAGATGCAGCATCTTTTCCACACATTTACCACTGCTTCCTTAAGCTTTGGTGTGTTGATAATATGTTGCTAGAGCCCAATTTTAATTATTCTAATTACTTGTCTGTTGGAAAGGGGAATGATCCTGTTGGAATTCATCTTAACTTTTGCAGACATGGATATTTACACGATTCAAAAGGATTTGGAGATGAGGGGGAGGGAGGGGAAAAAAGTAACATTCTCCTGAGAAAATGAATGACACATTTCTCACTACTAGCAACCCAACTTTTCCAAGGAAACCAGCAGCCCTCCTCATTCATCAGTGTCACTTTTCAATGGCTGCTCTGTTCGCAATGGATTTGTAATGACCAGAAAAATTCCAGTGACCTTCAATCAACGCTTCAGTCTTTCCCAAGACTGGTTTATGTTTATTTAAAGGAAGAGATGCTTTTTCTTGCAGAAAATAACAATATTTGTAAAGAAGAAATAAATTATTAATAAAATGAAGGGTAAGTGGGTGGTTTGGATGTTAGAGGACATACTGATCTAGGGAGATAGATCTTCAGATGGTATAAATTGGTGTAGCACCATTGACTTCACATGTCAGTTTAAATCCGGTGAGCATTTAGTCCAGCAAATCTTAACCTATGGGTCATATCCTGCTACACTTGCTCACCTTAACAGTCCTTAATTATCTGAGTAGCTCCACGGAAGTCAATGGGGCTACTTGTGTGAGAGTAAAAGTTGCAGGACCAAGCTCCCTGTCTGGATTTTCATTGTTAATCTGTTTTGTTCTGGGGATCAAACATATTGCACATTTCTGAATGTTAATTTTCCATTACTTTATATTTATCACCTGTTTCGTTTCATCAGTGGGCACTGTGGCTGAGTGAGTATTTGGCTCCACTTGGAAAAAACATTTCCAGTTATTTTCCAGATGGATATCATGGCACATGCATGAATGTGGGAAATATGCTTATAGTTCTATAAACATTTTTATATTTCTCATATAACAGTATATACATTGTTATATATGAGAAAAGTGTTTATATATTATATAATAATCTCTGACTAATGGTAAAATGAACCACAGATCCGTCAACACTGATTTTCTAGAAGAGGCAAGTTCTGCACCTTCGTGTGTGTGCACAGATTTGTGTAATATTTTTGTTAGGTCTTCTGGGATCATTTCCCTCAGCCCCGTAGAAAAAATCTTTTCATGCAAAATCTCAGACATTCTGATCTGAAGGAACACTTTAAATCTATTCCGTACAAATATTTCATGTCAACTTCATTGCGTGACTTATCTCTTAGGAGAAAAATTTTCCCACCCCAAACTAATATAATAATAAAATAATAATAATAAATAACCCTATCGGCTCTGAAGTCCACTTTTCTTTTACCCATGTAATAAAATGGGACACTAGAGGGCGTCCTTTTAATGTAATTCAATAATGAAGTTCCGACTTGTGCAAACAGACACAGAGAGCACAATTCTCATGCTGGGAATTTCAGGGGCTGTAATTGGAAGCATACCTTGCTGAGATGCTTTTTTCCCGCTCCTTGGATCTAAATTATTATTCATTGCGCCAAGCAATTAAGAGTATCCAGAACATAAGATGAGAAGCAATACTAAAAAAAATGCATGCGAGATTTGATTTGCTAGAAGATTGACCACATTTCACAGCATGTCTGTGAACTATACACATGTGTGATACTAAACACCTTTCACAAAAGGAGGACTTTCTGAAACTGGGGTAGCAGGAACTAAACAATGAGACTGTCCGAATTATACTTTAGAATATAAGATCTGCAAAAGTATAGTGGAGAGTTGGGAGTGACTTATTGGTAGTGGGAGAAGCCAGGGAAATTCCCTCCTCTGAAAATCCATTCCCTGCCTCTGAACAGTCAAACCATCCCATCCAATGTAATTTTCCCCTCCTCATCTATATAATTTTTTTGTGGCTGGTATTTACAGATGAATGATAGTACTGTAATACTATCAGCACAGGCCTAAGGATCAGTGCCCTGATTCAGAAAGGTACTTCTGCATATGAAGAGTCCCTTGTTTATGGGGCCCCCAGGGTTCTATTCTGGTCTTTGCTATAGATTTCTTCTGTACTCAAGAAAGTCATTTAACATTTCAGTGCCTCAGTTTACCTCCCAGGAGTGATGGGGGGATTAATTTGTTAATGAAGTATGAAGTACTTTGAGCCCCATATATGTAGAAATAGCATGTATTATCATAACTCAATATAATGGTCTGTTATTAATATTTATGATTTGTATTGTGGTTGTGCCAGGAGACCAGGACGCCATTGAGCTAGGCACTGTCCAGACATACACAAAGAGATGGTGCCTTCCCCATAGTGCTTACAATCTAAATTTAAGATGAGAGCCAACAGGTGGATACGACAAAGACAGATAAACAGGAGTGGGGAGAAACACAAGGTAACAACGAGGCAGTTTGCTACCTATTGCTGTGTACATGTCACTGCACACCAGCTGGCTAACCACTGTCAGGAGTTTCACAGGTATCACACCATAGGTGGGTTTCAAGGCATCCTATCAGTTTGCTCTCGATGTAAATTGCTCTGTTATTTCCCTTGATCCACAGCTTTGAGAGATTTGCCACTCTCTTAGGAGTTTCACAAATAAATCACAGAGGGTTAAATTCTGTTCACTAGCATGCGAGCAGACATTTCCCACTGACTTCAATGAGACATTAGCATTGGTACTTGGAGGCGGAATTTGACCCTATGGTATAGAAGGAAAGAACATAAATTCAGTGGCCCCCTTTCTGAAAACTGATGTTCCTTAACATTTTGCAACAACACGTCTTTGGTCTTTGCTAAATTGAAAACGTGTAATTAATTTCCCAGCACTTGTGCAGAATACTTTAAAATGGAAAAATGAAAGTCTTTTATTAAAATGAAGCTTGATAGTATGCACCTGCCACTAATGTACTGTACACTGTGTCTTCCACTCATTATAGTGATGATTTGGGTTGAGATCAAGAGTCATATAGTGAAAATCACTTCAATACATGCCTGCTCATATGCATAAACTCCTGTGTACCAGATGGCAAAATATAATGACATCTTAAACAGCTAATTGCATAAACCTTGTAATGCAGATAATTGCTGAACCAAAGTACAAGTTAATAATTTCCCACTGTATTGCCTGTCTTGAGATTAATCCTCAAGGAAAGTTGTGACAATTCTAACACACTAAAGTTCACCAAGCAGTAATTAAAACTAGCACTTAAATCATTTGACTTTCAAACCCTTAATTATGATGCAGTAGAATCACTTTGTAGAAATCCAACATTTATGGATAGTTACATGATAGCTGATATTTCATGTTCCCTTTCGTGATGCATCTTATGTGGCTAGGCACGTTATTCTCCAGAAGAATATAGTAGTAATAATTTTGGCATTAATGGTCATTTAGAAACTTTAGTTAAACCAATGGCCAACAACAGAGGATATCATATCTAATAATGTAATTACATTTTTTACAGTGTAAATATGGTCAATTTGGCTAGTGGTCAATTAGTCACTTGATGATATCTAATTGTGATGGCTGCCATTGTGGCTGACCCCAGGAATTGAACTTAAAGCATGACTTTCTATAGCTTGAGCTAAAGAGCCTTAAAGTAGAGCCGTTAATGGACTTACAGCCCCTGTTGACCAGACACAGAGAAAAACCTCTAACATCAACCCCGGGGAAAATAATGAAAAAGCTGATATAGGATTCAATGGATAAAGAATTAAAATACTGTATAAGAATATAATTAATGTCAGTCAACATGGTTTTACGGAAAATAGATCTTGTCAAACAAATCTGATTTCACTCTGATGTGATTACAGGCTTGGTTGATAAAGGTAGCTGATAGATGTATATACTTGGACTTTTGTACAGCTTTTCACTTAGTATCACATGACATTCTGATTTTAAAAAACGAGTGCTAGACAATACCAATAGCACACACGTTAAACGGATTCGTAACTGGCTAACTGATAGATCTCAAAGAATAGTTGTCAATGGGAGCTTTTTTCAAAAGGGGGTGTTTTTAGTGAGGCTCTGCATGGATCCGTACTAGGATCAATGCTATTCCACATTTTTATCAATGATCTGGAGGTAAATATAAAATCACTGCTGACTAAATATGTAGATGACACAAACATTGACGGAATGGTAAATGATACGACTGCCCTGGCCCCATCATTAAATGACCTGAATGTCTTGGTAAGCTGGGTCCATTCAAACAAAAGGCATCTTAATACTGCCAAATGCAAAGGTAACAAGCAATGCAGGCCACACCTTCAGAATGAGGGACTGTATTCTGGAAAGCAGTGACGCTGAAAAATATTTAGGGTCTCACAGTGAACAAGCAACTGAACATGAGCCCCCAGCATGATGCTGGGCTAAAAGGACTAATGTGATTCTTGGCTGTACAAAGAGGGGAGTAGCGAACAGGAGGAGGGAGGCAAGTTTACCCCTGTACACAGTGTTGGTGAGACCGATACTGGAATATTGTGTCACATTCCACTGTCTACATTTTAAAAAGGGATGTTGAAAAATTGGAGAAAAGAGCCATCAAGGTCATTTGAGGGAGGGATGCCTTACAGTGAGACACTTCAAGAGTTTGATCTGGTTAGCTTATAAAAAGAAGACTGAGAGGTGATTTGATTACAGTGTATAAGTAACTAACGGGGGAGAAAGTACCAGATACCAAAGAGCTCTTTAGTCTAGCAGAGAAACAAAACACAACAAGAACCCAATGGCTGGAAGCTGAAGCTGGACAAATTAAAATAGAAATTAGGCACAATGTTTTCAAACATTGAAGGTGATTAACCACTGATTAAACTACCCAATGGCAGTGGTGGATTCTCCATGTCTTATGTCTGGATAACTTTCTGGAAGATATGTTTTAGCCAAACGCAAATTATACTGGGTGAAATGTAATGGCCTGTGATATGCAGAAGGTCAGACAGATGATTGAATGGTCCCTTCTGGCACGAAACACACATTCACATGTGAGTCACATGAACATGTGGGATTAGATGGTGATTTGGAATCTACATCCATGCAGAGGAGTAAGAGGGAGTAAGCACCACTCTGGCAGCCCAACATGAGCTACCTGCATGGTGGCTCCAGGCACGCAGGAGGAAGCAGGTGTTGCTAGAAATGTACTTCTAAAAAACCCGAAACCTGTCATTCTGCACAAAAAGGAAAGCTGAGAAACTTGTCATGGAGGCCACATAAAGCCATCCAATGGGCCAGACTCACCCCACAGACAGAGTATCTGCCACCTCCATATTGGGCATTAGTACTGTTGTTTCTCTGGCAAGCAGCTGTGGATGTCCTCAGCTTTGCACGCCTGCTTCCCAGTGGAGGAGAAATCAGTGTCACACAGTCTGGGTACATTCTCTGTGTCTCTTATTTTATTTACACAGATTCACCAAGACTAGAACAGAAGGGGTCACAAACAGCATGCAGGGCAATCCCAGGCATTGGGAATCTCAGCCCAACACCAACGCCCAGTTCCCAGGGAGCACCTATGTCTCCAGAATTAACTCTAATCAGAGCTCAAAGTCGAGAGCAAATTTTCCTGCTGCTCACAGCTCCCTCTAACCAGGACCGCACATAAGCACAACAATACATAGATTGTCTTCCCAAGACTAAAAACTTGCTCGCATGCTAAGAAAAAGAACTTGGCATGTGTAACACCACCACCTGATGATGTCTGCCATAAACGTTCAATATAATCCCAGATGAAGAGTGTCATCTACTATATATCTAGCATCACTTCTTTAGAGGCCACAGTGTTCTTTGGGGATCTTCCATCCAAATTCTGACCAAGCATAACCCCGCTTATTAAATCTGATGAACTCACAGCCCGAAGTGGGAGGGCTGAGGGCTAAACTCAAAATATCTGACAACAAGCATAGATGTGATTTTCAAGATTACTTATTTTATGGCCTGTGTTCTGCAGGAGGTTAGATTAGAACTTCAGCATGGTCCCGTCTTGCCTTAAAATCTGTAAATGTATTAACTCATGACATTTATCTCCCAGGTACGTGGTTGTGTTGTTTTTTAAAGTTTACAAGTAGATACAACACTAACAGAGTTCTGTCTTTATTAAATAAGTGTTTGAGAACCACAGGTCAGAGAACGGACTCAAACTGTACAAATAACAAATACATCTAGCATTCTATCAGGGCTAATCAACATCAACAGCTGTGCATTGGTGAAAACTTGACATTTCCTTGTGAATCAGACTTCTGATTATTTTCTGAGACAGTATCTTATCCAGCAGCACCTGGAGTTTATGGCTCAGATTCTGGCCTCTGTCTGTACTGAGTTCAACACAGTCTGGGCAGGGGCAAAGTTGGATTAGCCCCTCTCCTCAGATTGTGAGGCTAATAAACCACCAGGCTGGTTCTCGGTGACTGTGCGAGAGGACTGTTATTGAAGGTACATAATAGACTATATAAAGTATTTTGCGGTTGTCATGCAGGAGAATGGAGAGTTCTTGTAGAAGAAATTAGCAAGGGGAAGCAGTAAATGAAAAGCTTCCTTCCACAGCAACAAACATTTTGTTTAGATTTGTAATACAGATGCAAACACATATGAGATGCAGGCATTTCGTTGATCTGATAGAAGTAAGCGCAGAGCATCTCTGGCAATATTATTCCACGCAGTTGCATTACACTAAATACGAGTTATGCATATTGGGAATTTATATTAAATAAAGATGGGCCAATCCAACAAGGACCTTGATGCAGTAAAGCAACTAAGTACCTGCTTAATGTTAAGGAGGTGAGTCGCCAGTCCCATTAAAGCCAATAGGACGACTCACCTGCTTCAAATTAAGCATGTGCTAGAGTGATTTGTTGGATCGCAGCCTAATTTGTGAAAGTCCTTTTTGAATTTTAAAAAAATGATAACCCCAAGGTGAAGTGATATGACGAGTTATTTGAACTATAGGAGAGAATTACTGTCTTCTCCTTTTCTTTGAAAAGAAAGTGGACTGATGTAGGCAGGTGACTTTCCGGAAGTGGAAATCTAGAAGAGAAAACAAGAATATTCTATAAGACCTACCCTCTTCTGTTTGCAACATTCTCTTTTGCTTAAGAATTCTGGCTACTTACCATAATATCAGTGACACACTAAAGGTGTAGGACATCACTTTTTCACCGATAGGTTTTGACAAACTAGAATGAGGAAACATTACCCAAAGATTTATGCATTTTGTACTTTTATATGAATTTCCTTTTAAATCAGAAGACTGTGTCCCACTTCTGTTTTCCAAGAAGTGTTCAGTAACCATCTATTAATACTAATCTTTATAAATATCCACCAAATGAGAACATAGGTCTAAATTCTCCTACCTGGCTTCGGCTGAATGGACTTTCTCAATGGAGGAATCAAAGTTTTGTCGTCTTCTTCCCTCTTCTCCCTGGAGAGGTTTTCGGGTTGAAGAGTCAGACACGAGATTTTAGAGGTACAGAAATACTCTCCCCAAAGTAGCAGCGTACTGAAGTGTCCTTGCATCAGAGAACATCAGAAATAAATAGACAGATCAGACAGATTCTGGGAAGAGATTTGGCCTCCAAATTCTGTTGTCTATTGGGGGTGGGGCATTGTAGTACTATGTAACTTGGGCAACAGAAGTGACACCAAGGGCCAGATCATCAGCTGGTGTAAATCAGTGTTGCTCCATTGATTTATACCAGCTGAAGACCTGGCTTTTGGTGTTGCTTTCTTTGCACAAGTTACCTTTGTCCTCTGACATTCCAAGACACTTGCACATCAAAGCAGCAGCTCTCAAACTGCTCTTCTCTATCTTCACACTTAATTATATGTAGGTGCTGGCTAGAACATTAGTGGCAACAATATATAATCGTTTATTTCTTCACACACACTTCTAGCCAAAAGGAACACAGCAGCTCCTAAAGACTTTGGTTTAGCCTATATGCCTATGCTGCAGAATAATTAAATCCTTGGTTACTAGTCTGAAATACCATACTGTACAAAGCACAACTCACAAAATAAGAATTCTCACTATTATTCACATGAACTCTTTTGCCTTGGGTTGTTCCAGAAGAAAGTGGTGCTAAGGATCTAGAGAGGAGCAAGGGGAGCTAGAAGGCAATGTTGAGGCACAGGATATACACGAATCTCCAAGGTCTGCTGATTCAGGTGGCTGAATTCCGGGATGGGATGGTAGAACAAGGAATGGAAACCAGGGGTTCCTGGTTCCAAATAGGGCACCTGATCTAACCCCTGGTTACATGTAACAGATGTGAATGTACTATCCATTCACCCACCCACATTTTTAGTATTAGAACGCATCACCATACTAAATAATCTCCCAACAACAATTACATCTCTCTCTTCCTTCTTTGCCACTAGGAGGCTGGTTTAGGAGCTGGGGTCTTAACATAAATGAATACAAAAGTCTCAGAGTGAGGGTATTGCTCTGGGAAAGCTTGAGCAAGGGGGTGGGTTTGTCATTTAGATTTCAACGCGGTGAGGCTGGGGATTATTCTTATTCCCTCTGACAGTGAGTTCCACAGTCTTGATGCGTCTCTTTCATGGTCATGAGCCTACCCCATTGGTTAACTGTTTCATTGCCGTGGAATGTAACTGGTGGAAGATCCTGGGTCACAGAGACAAAGTGTCTCTCTCAGGTAGCTAAGTCTAATTACATGTAGTGCTTTGATTACCAGACAGAGATGTTGAACTGGACACTGTGTTCACTGGGGGCCACCATAAAGAGCAGCCTATCAGGATAACATGTTCCTAGAGATTGTTGTTGCTGAGCAGATGGGCCAAGTCGTGCTCCAAAGAAGCTGGAAGTTCCTCAGGTAATGGGAAAGCTTCCTGGTCTTTAGCAAGTTTGTGGAGATTATACAGCTGCTGCTGACAACTGGGTAACTTCAAGAGCATCACGACCATCTGACAGGCAGATGCACCTATTTCATGTATAGTTCAGCATCCCTGTACCTGTGGAGAAATACCTATCAAGGCCCATCTTCAGTCATGTCTGTGCCTGGGTCTGTCACATCATGTCATGTCTGGGTGGGTCACCAAGCTCTTTTTGCTGTGTCCCCTATATCTGTTTAAAATACAGAATAATTCTTCTCACCAACAAGAAGAAACTAAACACAATGATTACCTTGGACCCTTCCAGCTTCCATAATTTTTCCTCTCCTGTCCCAAGCAGGTCAAACAGGCTCCTAGAACATGGCTCCTGTTTAGGTATTGACACTAGCTAAGATTTTCAGATGCGACTAGTGATGTGGGAGGTGCTCAGCATGAGAATGGCACCTGAGTGCAGAGGGGGGGTACTGAGCCTTCTTTAAAGTGCTTCACGTTGGGCACCCAAAATCGTGAGTCGCTTCTCAAAACCTTAGCCACTATTCATATTTTAAATAATGTTATTTCCTCCGAATTGCTTATGGAAAGGGTAGAATTCCAACTGGGAGCGAGGAACCGATTCTGAAGTGTCATTTTCCCCTCACACTGGATTGTCCAAAGTGGTGTTCAAAGGCCAAGGTTTATCCACAACATTCTTTAAGATTCCTTTCCCCACTGGATTATTTTGTCTTGACAGTTGAAGCAGCCTTTGTATGATCACACTCTATTTTATGTAATTCCCATAGGGACTATTCATGTCTCCTTGAGTGCAAGCAGCTCCCATTAATGTCAGTGGGAGTTAACACATGAGCACGGACATGAGAATAGACCCCTTGCTGTGCACTTGAGTGGATGTTTTTGATGTGGATCCAGATCATTTGTGGCAAACGTTGTTATTAGAAATCACTGAACTTAATGTGGCCACCTAACAGTTTCCCCCATACCTTCCTTTTTATTCCTTCATGTTTGGGTTGCAAAGGATAGTTTTGAGTAGTGAGGTAAATGCAGCATAAACACAAGCCGATTCAGGAATTGTTTCTCTGTAAGGGGTGGCTTAATTATATGTAGTCTCCTCTGTCTGCCATGCAACATTATGCACTCGAGCCTCTTCACAAGAGGAAGGATGGTCTTGTGGTTAAGGCACAGGACTGGGATTCAGGAGCCCTGGGGTCTGCTTCCGGCTCTGTGACAGACTTCCTGGGCTACTGCAGACAAGCCCTTTAAGCAGAGATTTCCAAAGGGATTTTGATGCCCAGTTCCTATGAAAGTAAATTTAAAGCCTAGATAACTTTGAAAATCTCAGTTTTAATTTCTCTATGCCTCAGCTCCCCATCTGTGAAGTGGAGATCATAATGCTTCCCTACCTCAGCAGAGCATTGTATGGATAAATACTTGGGAAGTGCTATGAGCATATGGTCATATACATAGAAAGATACATAACATGAGTCTTTCTTTTCCACACATGCTTAATGTCTGTGGAGGGTTGTCTAAAAGATATTTGTGTGCATACAAGTCAATAATGTAGTGAAGAATAAACTTTGTTCACAAAGTTGAAATCCAGAATCTATTCAGTAAAATAACTTCCTAAATTATCTCATTTAATCTGTATTTCCATTCCATTGCAGCTGGGGGACAGAGAAACATTACACCACAACACTTGACTATCTGATAACCATGTACAACGAGTTCCTGATCTCAGTTCAGTTCTTAGTGAACTGGCATCCACATCTGAATGAACTTGCCAAACGAGGACCTAGGTCTCACATAATTTATTTTGTTTATGTCTTCAGCCAACACAGGGGTTCTCAAAATTCATTGCACCGGGACCCCCTTCTGATAACAAAAATTAGTACACGACCCCAGGAGTGGGGACTGAAGCCTGAGCCCACCCAAGCCCCGCTGTTCCTGATGGGAGGGCCAAAGCCTGAGCTCCACTGCCCTGGGCGGGCAGGCCAAAGCCGAAGCCCAAGGGCTTCAGCCCCAGGTAGGGGGCCTGCCCCGGGGGCAGTGGGGCTCAGGCTTCAGCGTTGGCCCTGGGCCCCTGCAAGTCTAAGCCAGTCTAAGCGACCCCATTAAAACAAAGTTGTGACCCACTTTGGGGTCCCCACCCAGAGTTTGAGAACTGATGAATTTACAGATTTTGTACTCATTGAACAATTCTCAGAGTATTTTGTAATGTACCATCAGGGGAGAAATTCACTGATTCATAGTTTTTGGGTGTATTGGGGCCATATGCAAAAGTAAATCAAGAGATCAGCAGACAACACTCTGTTTTGTAGTACCCATCCTTCCAGATTGTAATCCACTAAATTTAAATCTGCACTTTCCATCTAACTCCAAGATACCAAATCTGATGCTGATTACATCAGCAGGGTGAACACATTGGTTGGCTCATGGACTCTCAAGATAAAAGACCATGTCTATTCATTTTTCAGTCACTTACGCTCTGATCCTGTAAGCTGCTTTGTGTGGGCAGAACCTTGTACCCAGGCAGAACCCTAATGAAGGCAAGGGAGCTTTCAATGGGGACACTGGTCTACATACGTGGAGGAGCTGGCAGGATCAGACAGCCTTACAGAAGGATCTATATATAGATAGATAGATAGATAGATAGATATAGATATGGATAGCATCATATGACACAATTAGGATTGTTTAACCTTAGAAAGAACTGATAAAACAATTTCATTAATTAAAACATCAGTGCCCTTGGTGCTTGTATACACTGTGTTTTGATTTTAATTCACGGAGCCTCACAGTCAGTTACACTGGTGCCAAATAAAAATGCTTCAGTGGAACTTTCCACAGATTAAGCTGCGTTTATACAAAGTTTTATACTGACATTACAACACATTTGATTAAAATGCAGAACAATTTCAGGTTGGATGTCATGTGGCTGTATGCAAGCATAAATTTAGCTGAGTCTGCAGATGCAACCATGCAGGTGTTTCTGTAATTTTGATTCAGTTGGGAAAATTGTCAATGTTCAGTGGCCCTCAAAATCACACATCCATCTGTGGTTCAGTTCATTGCAATAGAAGTTTCATAGGCACTTCACTAGGGATGGGTACTGAATTCCCAAGTAAAACATTTGTGAATTGGGTCAGACACTAGAATCAGGTAAATTCTGGGAGTAATGCAAGCATCAAGTATTTCAACTCAAGTCTATATTTATTAACTCTCAGATCTAAAGCTAGAGATAGGGTAAAAGAGGAATCATTTATCTGAACATCCCTTCTCCACAAAAGTAAACACTGAGATTTCTTATAAAATGGGATGTCTAAACCATTCCTGATTTGGAATTTCCAAATACTAAACTAACCTGAGTTTGCTCACCTCCCTCTGAAACAGAGATGGGACCCAGCACAAACCTGCATCTGAACACTTTCAAATTCAGAACCAAATTTTGCAGCTTGAGCCCATTATTAATTAATAAAATATAACTATTATTATTTTTCTTTCTTTCTTTATTTTCACAGCCACCAAAAGTATGCTAGTTAGTGCACTGGACAAGTGGAAAGACAAGATATCTGCCCCAACGAGTTTACTTGCTTCGATGGAAGTCCATAGGACCGCTCATATAATTAAAGTTGTGCATGTACTTTAGTGCTTTGCTAGACTGAAATATATTTTAAGGCAGGACAATACAAATGGGAGCAACAAACTGTAGACAGACAAGAGGGAGGGCAAGGAAGTGGTTACAGCAGGTTCAGCAATGGTTACAGTGGTTTCACCTTCTAAAACTATACATTCAGTGCTCAGCTGCTTCAATGAGATATAACTACGCATGCAAATTGGAAAGTTCCACAAAAGTAGCTCAGTGCTAGGGATGCGTGAATTCAAGGACTGCTGTGGTGCACTGCTGCTAACATTCTGAATATTACCTCACTGCACTGTTCTTTCCAGTTCATAGATCATTCTAATCTGAGAACATCTAGCTCTTACCTACGATGTGAAGCAGGATGACATAACTTTTGGAAGAGCACAGACTTTACGTCATTGAAACTCAGGGAAGTAATCTAGCTAATGTTCAGGTTTTGTCTACAAAATTTCCACAGAGGTAACATGGTTTGGGAGAAAAAAAGAAAACAAAATCACAGACTTATTTCCTTTGTTACCTTGAGGATCATCATGTTTACACATTTTGAAAGAATTAGCGAAGTAATTGGTGGAACGTTTCTATGTTATGTTATTTTAGAAAATAAATGACCTAACTGGAATTTTATCCCTTAAAATATCATGTGGAAACAAGAAAAATCTGTCGTTCGTTGATTTCATAGAATATCAGGGTTGGAAGGGACCTCAGGAGATCATCTAGTTCAACCCCCTGCTCAAAGCAGGACCAATCCCCAATTTTTTGGCGCAGGTCCTTAAATGATGAAATAGTATAATTGAAATAAAAGACATTTGCATTGAATGTAAATGCAAGACTAATTTCCTAGTGAATTCACTTAAAAGGAGTTTTGGATACCTGTAAGTAATTACACTATTACATTCTCCAACTGATTTAATTCAGGCTAAGTAGCAACTACTGTATGTCCAAAAGATAATGAATTAAAGCAATGCTTTGGCATATCCCCTTTCTGAAATGTTAGCAGTCTCTCAAGTGGCTTAAAAATAGGCTTCAATAAAAGGACAGGAAAATATATGCAATTAAATTCAATCAATAAAGCTGTCCTGGACCAACATCCAAATTTTAAAAACAACTCCCCTGAATTATGAGAAACCCGTTTCTGATTGTAACTGGATGAGTTTCATTATGTATGCACCAAAATTGTGTGTCAATTTTAAAACAAGTTTGGAGAAACAAAAAGCAACTAACTTTTCCTTCTCCCCCACCACAACCCTCCCCCAGATCTAGATTTTTTTTTCCACTTGCAAAAAATGTAGTGAGCGCTGGGGAACGGAAAAGATTGTTGCCCTGGTATGGAGGCATTATATATATGACATATATATCTCTGACATTATATATATATATAAACTAAATGGAGGTAATTTACTGTCTGTGAAAGGTGTCACATAATGTAGAGGAAGGATGGTCCAATAGTTTGAGCACTACCCTAGGATTTGGGAGAAATGGGTTCAAGTTTCTGCTCCACTACGGTCTTCCTGTGTGACCTTGGCTAAGTCATTTAGCCTCTCTGTGCCTCAATTCCCTTCTGTAAAATGGGGATAATAGCACTTCCATACCTCACAAGGGTTTTGCGAGAATAAATACGTTACGAAGACTTTGAGGTCCTACAGTACACAGAAATGCTTTGGTAGACAGAAGTCCTCCAGAGAAAACATTTAACATTGCAGATTCTTCAAGTTTGAGGGACTAATCTTAAAAATAATGGGGTAATCCTTGACTTGACTTGCAAATCCTTGACTTATTTGCTGTAAACACCAGGAAGGTGTCCCCAAATTTAGGGCTAGATTGTGGCGGCATAACCTGCCTTGAGGAGACCAGGAAGGGACTTATGACTCTAAGAGTCACAGTTTGTTCCTTGCTTTCATCTTACTTCAAGGGTGAGGGCATCAGTAGCAGAAAATGTCCCCCTCTTTTCTGGCTCATCTACATGGGCTAGTGAGCTGGAGGTGGACCAGGATTGCTCGTTCCCACCCATGCCTGCCCACCTGTGCAGGAGGGAGAGTCTGTGTCCCTGGAAGTGACTCTCCTCACCCCTATGTTGTGACTTGCAGTCTGCCCACATGGGAGAATTCAGGGGGCACCTTATGCCCTCTTACCCCTCTACACAGCAGGAGAGGACAAGTGACAATCTTGTCCTGACTCCTTCTCCAAAATTATTCAACAACAAATTTCTGTGAACAGAGCTTGGTCTGTTTTGACTAGACACATAAGTCACATGTGGGGCCACGGGACCCTAGGTCATGTGCCCTAAGTCAGGGTGTTGGTGATGTAGAAGCTACTACCATGGACCTATACCACCAGAGGATTCCACTACCCAGACAGCTCCCTCTAAGGCCAAATAAGATGACTTTAAAACTACTTTGTACTGCCAGAGTGGCACAAACCAGCCTCAACGAACTAGACTCAACTCTCTGTGTGGACCTGATTCATACTATTATTTGTCTTGCTGTAGTGCCTAGGAGCCCTAGTCACGGACCAGGACCCCATTGTGTTATGCGCTGTACAAACACAGAACACGGTGACAGGCCCCTGTACCAAGGAGCTTACAATCTAAAATACCTCTCACATAGGGATTTCGTCCTCACAGATGCAGGTGCAGGATTGGGACCTTAGGTCTTTTAAATTTTGTAAGGTGCTCAGATCTGGAAATAGATTTTGCTGAAAGGCTGGCTTGAAACCAGCAAGGTTGGTCATTAGGGGCTTGTTACAAAAATGATTAAACTCTTCAAGCTCACAGTAGAACATCAAAACTCACTGGTTTCATGATAGAACTCTGAGTTTTATCTGAAGTTTGAATTTTTGGGGTTAAATTGAACCTGAAACTCAAAGTGAAGCTAGACTGCTCGCAAAACTGTGTGATCTTGATACAGCTGTAGCAATTTCACTGAATTAGGCAAAGGCACTGAGTTAGTTACTTCCCATGCGTTGCAGGACAGTTCTGGGAACCACCATCACTAGCACAGCACTGGGAGTTCTGGGGATGATCAGAGATCTTGGGATGTATATGCGCCCCAAATGTGAAAGAGAATCATTTTACAAAATTTAAGCACAGAGTAAGACAGATGCAAATAAAGAATTAGATGCAGAACCTACTGGAGCTAATGGGAAAACTTGCATTGACTTTGATGGGAGCACGATTGAATCCAAAATGTGAAGACTGAGCGACAGTATCTGAATCAGATTGGATGAAATTTCCTATGGGTCAGAAGGCTGACCTGCCTAGCAGGATTATTCCCCCCTCCCTGCAAATTTCTGAAAACCCAAGTAACTGCTTAGTGACAACAGAACCACCAGCTTGTACAACCCCGAGCTCTACACATACAGAACACGACGCCCCAGCTTCTTTTATTCCCTTAGCAACAAAAGTTGGCACCTGTGATTGTTTGTTTTCAACGACTGACACCATGAGTTTGAACTTACATCTGTTTTGCTGAGTTATGGTAAAACAATCTTAGTAACTGCAAAAATGCCGGCCAGATCATTTCCAGCTTGCACGGCTTCTTATTTCATTTCACATTCCTCTCTGAAAATGAGAGAAACGGTGCACAAGAGGCACATGACAAGTCTGCTACGGGCTTGGGCTTGACAGCTTGACCTATTCCCCGCTATAAAACTTGCTTGTATAAAAGTTTTCCTAATGTCTTTTATAGTTCATCTGTGAAGGATTGTCCACCTGGTGCCTTATCACAGGCGCTGGAATGAGGCCAGGAGATGGCAACAATATGAACTGCTGCAGGGGATAACAAGGACTCTGTTATGACTGGGAACGTTTGCAGTACTATAAATAACTCTATCAATATTGTGATAATGGCACTTTAAAGAGGTCTATTTTACAAGTGTTGAATGTAAGAGAGACGGCAGCTGTGCTCATTAATTCTGAAGTATGCTCCTCTTCATGTACAATTTGCAGGTGTAACAATAGGAGCGTTGACTCAATGGAGGTCTAGATAATGTTTAGATTAAAAAAAAAAAAAAGGTCACAGTAGCATGATTACTTCCTAACAGGTCTTTATTATGTTTGGCAGAAGAAAAGCAAACGATAGTTTAATTGAAAACAACATAAAGTAAAATAGAACTTTGTTACAGAATTTAGCTCTTCATAAATAGCTTCCCCTCCCCCAAAGGGCAAGTACCATAATTGACAGTGGTAGATCTTTTGATAATTAATTGCAGTAAATTATCACTTGGCACAAAAAAGGCATAATTCTAATCAATTTGCAACCTTTCCAGCATAACACTGAATTGAAAATGGCACTGCTGTAATTTTTTTTCAAGCTAATATGAACTGAAGTACAAACTACAATGTGCTGCTTTCATATATTTTCGGTGTTCATAGTCAAATTCAGATCCTTGTGTTATTTCTGTGGGACCCCTGTGTCATATGGATGACCCGTTTGGACAAAAGATTCTGATTTAGCTTGAATTAATCTTCTGGAGAATGTGACAGTATAAATAATTACAGAGATCCATGCAAAACAGCTTTTGTCAGAGCTGTTCTAGAATAGTAATGCCATGATTCAGAGATGTGATTAGAGAAGAGGAATGGGAATCTGGACTCCTGGATTCTAATTCCTGGCTTTTTCATTGACTAAGCTTGAAGTGTAATCCAAAGTCCCTTTTTATTCACTGTTTAATCCAGACCAGGATTTAGGGAGAGCCTATGTCAGGGGTGGGCAATAATTTTTGCAGGGGGGGTGGGAGCACTCCACGAATTTTGGTAAGTTGTCACAGGCCGCACATTTTTACTATATTCATGGAGGGGCTGCGGGGTCTGGGAGGGAGTTTGGGTGCAGGAGGGAGCTCTGGACTGGTGCAGAGTGTTGGGGTGCAGGAGAGGGTGAGGGGTGTGGGCTCTGGGAGGGAGTTTGGTGCAGGAGGGGGCTCCGGGGTGGGGCAGGGGATTGAGGTGCAGGAGGGGGCGCAGGGTCTGGGAGGGAGATTGGGTGCAGGACGGGGTTCTGAGATGGGGTAGGGGGTTGGGGTGCGGGAGGGGGTGTGAGGTGCAGGCTCTGGCCAGGAGGCGCTTACCATAGGGGCGCACAGAGATGTGCCAGCAGCAGATGGATGCTTCTGGGATTGGCGTGGGGCCACGGCAGGCAGGCAGCCTGCCCGTGTGTCCCACTGCGCTGCGGCGCTTTTAGCAGCCCAGATTCGGAGATCACGGACAGAAATGGGAAGAGGAGGGCGGACAGAAATGTTAGTCATGGTGGGCCGGAAATGCTGTATTTTGCCCACCCCTGGCCTATGTGATGATGCTGGATAGGTCAGTATGTGCTTAGTTAGAGCTAGGGAGATTTAGGTCCTTCAGGGTATGTCTACACTGCAATGTAAATCCAGGGTTTGAACTCAGTTTTAAAACGCCCTTCCTATTAACAAACAGTGTTAATCTGGGGATGGAGGGTCCGAGCCTTAGTCTAGCCAGGACCCAGGGTTCAAACCCTATTGGTTTGTACTGTAGATGCAGCCCCACTGGACTCATGCTCTGGGAGACTGCCAAAAGTGCACCACAACACTATGGGCCAACTTTCTTTGTCCCCTGGACAGTCAAGTTTGGTGGATAATCAAGTTTTCCCACACTGCACCACAAACAGAGCTAGAGCGGCCACATTTCAAGAGGGCACTAGGAAGACTGGGATATGGTTGGTTGTACTCAGGTCTGCATATTGCAGTGTGGTTGCTGGAGACCCACGTTGAGGCCCTGGTTAGATAATTCTTTACTTAGCGTTGACAATCAGTGTAGACACTCAAGTCTCAGGTTCTCAAACCCAGGGTCCACTGACTGGAGTTCCACTAAGCCTAGGCTTACACTGCACTGTAGACATACCCTCAGCCTCAGTAAAGCACCTTGTTAACTTATTACAAATGAGTCCTGTTCTTGCTCTACCACTGGGGATACTACAAAGCCCTCCCTCAACTCCCCCATAGCAATTGCAGAGAAAAGCTACATGACAAGTTTCTAAGGCTCTTCATGGAGGCAGAACGTCTGAACTCCACAGCATAGCCAGCGAGTCTGAGAACAGCATGGACACGCTGAGACACAACATCATTTGTTTCAGAGTAGCAGCCGTGTTAGTCTGTATCCGCAAAAAGAAAAGGAGGACTTGTGGCACCTTAGAGACTAACAAATTTAACAATTTTAACAAATTTAACAAACTTATTTGAGCATAAGCTTTTGTGAGCTACAGCTCACTTCATCGGATGCATTCAGTGGAAAATACAGTGGGGAGATTTATATACACAGAGAACATGAAACAATGGGTGTTACCATACACACTGTAACGAGAGTGATCAGGTAAGGTGAGCTATTACCAGCAGGACAGCGGGGTGGCGGTGGGGGGGGCGCAGGGGAAACCTTTTGGAGTGATAATCAAGGTGGGCCATTTCCAGCAGTTGACAAGAGTCTGAGGAACAGCAGGGGAGGGGGGGAATAAACACAGGGAAATAGTCTTTGTGTAATGACCCATCCACTCCCAGTCTTTATTCAAGCCTATCATTTGTGGGGCTGCAGCAGGCCACATAACCTATGCTGTCCAGCTGCATGAGTGCCTGTGGGTAAGGATGCCCTCCACCGCTATCAAACCTCATACATAGATTCCATTGCAAAGCCCTCTTACCAGTGCTTTGTTCATGATATCAAGATTGAGGCCTTACTGTGTGACCTTGCAGAAGCTGCTTAAGCACACGGTGCCTTAGTTTTTCCTTGTGTTCACGGGAGATAATATTTACCTACTGTATGTCTGCGCTGCGAGAATAAATTGACATTTGAAAAGTGCTTTGAGATCCTGGAATATGAGTTACTAAATAAGTGTTATTATGCATTACATCAGACCAGCTGTCAAAGATGAGGAGAAGGCTGTACTGAAATTGAGCTGAACAATTCTTCAGATCTGTGACCCCAGTTACATCCGTTTCTTCCTCCTTTGCTGATTACTGTTAGCCTTGATAATAATGATCTCAAAGACGATATTAGCAGCCTAACCTACACTATGATTTAATCCTGATTGCAACAGATCAAGGTTTGATTTAATTGCTCCACAATTAATTAGAAATAGAAACAAGGCATAAAAAAACCCGTTTCCGCTTTAAATCAAGAAACTGTTTACATTCAATTGGTGCTCATGTTAGAACCAATCATTAAGCTATAAAAGATTACATCTGGGCTAGAATTAAAGTCAAGCCGATTCATTAACCCAAATGGTGGCCCAGAGATTACTGACACGGTATTGCTGCTCTGGTGATCAAAGGATCAAGGGATACATGACGGATAGATGACCCTAATTGAAACAATCTCCACTGAATTTTGTACATGGATGAACTTGAAAGGACTAAGAAGATATTCACTAACTTCTGTCAACACGGAAAATAAATTGGTTCTAGTAGCTTTGCTGTATAAATACCATAATGCAAAGTGTGTGTGTGTGTGTGGGGGGAAGGATAGTGGCTTTAAGCAGAACATAGAACAAGAATTTAATTTTTTTATTAAATCGCGTAAGATCCTTATCCAAATTGCTGTCTGTTATAGTTGTTGAAAGGTGAAATTGACAGCCGAAAACTTCATCATTACTGTCCCGCCAATGACCTCATCTCACCTGACCTATAGGGAGTATCTTCTCTTGAGGATATCCAATAAATCTGTCCACATGCAAGGCCTGTCCCTAGAAAAACTTGCCAGTTGGCTTGAATTAGGTATGATAGTTTTATTACGTGAGCTACTGTTCACCAGGGATTGAGCAGAAGTCACCAAACATATTTCACTCAAGACTTCAAGATGAATTTGAACCTTGTTCCCAGCGGTGAAAGGCCAGATTTTTACATCACTACACCTTCCAGGTTATTGGCCTTAAATGATGCATAAAGGAGAGATGTAGATGCCTAGTTCAGATACTAGTAAGCTCAGTGAGTTTTGTTTGTGTTTCAAATTTTAATGAAGAGCAATAGGCTTAAGAATTAGAAGAGAACTGAGGCATGACTTCTTTTGAAAGGCTGGTATAGACATTAGTATAATTCTTTATATCCATTTGTGGAAAATTAGGAGTAACTGAACATAAGAACTTCCTGAAGACAGGGACTGTAATTCTGGTTATGAAAGGGGAGGAATTGGATACAGATAACTAGTGATGGACAAACTTCAAAAGGATCCGGGCTTGTGCTTGGTTCGGATAAGCATCCACAAGCTTTGATGCATATCCAAAGCTTATCTGGACGGCCTGGGTCTGTAAATATTGGGATGGAAATCTTGCAAGAACAGGCTGTCTCAAGAGATTTTTCCTTCTGGTATTTTGGGCAAGTGTTTTCCAGTCATGCTGTAAATACAACAAAAAATAATGACGATAAATAATAGTTAGCACTTAAATGGTTATTGTTTGTAGACATGAAATACTAGGAAATTGCCCCTCTTGGAATGTTTTGTGTTTGGATCTCCAGGTCTAGCCAGAACCAAAAGAGCAAATGACAATAACTGTGGAGAAAAAGTAACCCCCACGCTTTTTTGAACCTCTAATAGCGATGTGATCAGTTTGATTTGGGGCAGCTTGAATTTTATCAGAATTGGTACAATAATTTCTAAAAGTAATATACTGTTAAAAATACGGTACAGGTTTAAGGTAAACAAGAACCAGATCCACATAAGAATAATGGTTTCTTAACAGAATGTGTGTGTGTGTGTGGGGGGGGGGTGAGCTTCACCTCTGTGCTAATAGCAATGGAATTATAGCAATACAAGACGTGAATCCGGCCCAGAATTTATATTGATTTAAATTTTTTTCCAAACCAAACACACGTTTGGGAAGATTAATTTTTATTTTGCAAAAGTAACTTGTAGTTCATCAAAGATACCAAGTAGATAAGGGCAGTGCAGTAGATTGTATCTGCTAAAACCATTTGATATGGTTCTATAATGGAGATTGTTGGCTTATTATAAACTGTAGTGGTACACAGAAAAACAGCTTGAATGATAGAGATGTGGTTTGTGGGATTGGCAATGGGGTACAGAATCTCTCTTCTAGGACACAGTATGCTGTTCAGTGGCCTATGTGAGATGAACTAGTGGACTCAGTCCAGGTTCTATTTGGAAATGTGACCCAGCCACAAAATTGAGATCCAAGTCCAGATCTGATCTTCCTTAGAGTCCTCTCTATTTATCATATAAACAGCCACAACACACCCCACACCATATCCACTGGCCTCCTCAAATAGCAGAGAAACCAAGGATCGAATAGGCTTGAAGTCTACGTGAACCTCTTGTCTCTCCACGTCAGTACTGGGGCACATTGTGAGGTCAGCACTGGGCGCCTTGCATTGCTGTCACTTGCGCATGGGGCAAAGGAGCACAAGGAGCCGTTGCCAACTTTTGCACCTCTGAGGAAAAGGCAAGAGCAAGCACAGGAGTGTGCACCCATAGGAGCAGAATTACTATATCTGGGGAGGGGGGGGGCAGTGGAGAAAACAGGGCAATGGCCCTGCCCTCCTCTCACAGTGGCTGATGACCTGGTCCAGCTGTCAATGAAGTCAGTGGGAATGTTTCAATGGACTTCCCTGGGAGTTGGCTTGGACTCATGTGGAGCTGGCTAGGTGCAGAGAGGGGAGCAGGCTGTGCTGTCCTAAGGAATGTTGCAAATTGCTTGCTCTCTGGACATCCCAGAAGCTGAGGAAGGGGCTCTGCCCGCATCATGCACAATCTTGACCCTTACTAGTAAGAAACACCTAGACTGACATACTAAGAAATGAAATCAACAATCTTGCTGTGCTCACATGGAACGTCAAGTATATGAACACATACAAATGCAGCCAACACATGAAACAAAAATCCCTACTCATATTCAGGAAGCAACAAATCAGGCCTCACTCCATTTAAATCATCATTGGCCATGTCCTCCTTTCTCTTTTTAGCTGCTCAGTAAGACACATTTTGGCATCTTTGTATTCAGAGAGGATATTATTTTTTTTAATCTTTGATAGTGCACATGAAAAAAAACTGACACATTAATATCCAGGGAAGTAAATTTGGATAAAAAAGACAACCAGTTTTTTTTTTTTCCATCTTGCTTGTTCCTCCTTAGCCAGGTCACAAAAAGTACGTATTTTCATTTCCAGAGATGCAGAGCACTGTCCTTTTTCCAAACTGTCTGTGTAATTCTTTCCTTACCAATAACAGATGTAAAGATTGTGATTAAAATTCTATATATAGCAGCAGAATTAAGCAAAGACATTAACAACACTGTAAATACTTAGCATTTTATACATACTTTGCAGTTCTCCAAGCATTCTGACAGTATTCTACAGATTGACATGCTGAGACACAGACAACTTCAAGCCAACTCTTTCAATAAACATAGACAGGGACAAACAGGCATTTGAGCATCCAGTCAGGGGTTCAGGTAAAGCTGGGTGTTCAGGGATTTTTCAGAGCTGGCACTTGGCTGAATCCAAGTGGTCAGAATGGCCAGCAGTGTTTGTACTTCAAGGGAGCATGTTGGGAGTGAGCTTAGGGGATCGAAACCCAAACTGCAATTTCAGAAGCTCCTACAGGCACTCCAGGGCTGGTCCAGGCGCTCAAAAGTTAGCTGTATCAGAGGCCCTGCCAGGCCAAGAGGCACGAATTAAGGTGCTCATAGTAACAAACACTTGCTGGTACTCTTCAGTTTTTGCATCATTAAAGTAGCCAGCACAAGAGGGAAGGCCCATCCCAATCCTCCTGCTCACATACATATGCACACAAGAGGCAGAGTCAGGGAGAGAGAAAGGTACAAGGCAGATGCATGTGCAAAATGTGCTGAGGGTTTACAGAATGTGTATGGGGGAAAAAGAGTCTGAGTCAGAAATAGAGAGTGGATAGGAAAGGTGGGGAGGAGGCAGTAGAAAGGATTGGGGAGAGGCGATTGGGAAGGGCAGCAATGGGGAAAGGTTATACTATAACTCCTGGCCACATTAGGTCTGTTATCATGAGGAGAGAAGGTGCCAGCTAAGGGAGGCTGAGGTTTGGAAGAGGAGTAAGCTCTGTTGACCGTAGGCGGTGATGGGATTCCCAGCTGTGATGTGCACTCAGAGTGATTCCTACTAGAGTCTTCTCTGAGAGAGCGTGGATGCAAGTAGCAAGAAACTCAAGTTTTCATTCAGTCAATCATTGGTAACCATTTCTCTAACCTAACCAATGTAATCCGTTTGTTATCTCAGAGTTAGGCTACTGCAATGTGCTGTACCTCGAGTGAAACTTTGAAAGCCACCTAGAAACTGCATCCAACCCACCCACTTTGTAAGGTGGGCAATCTATAGCACATTATACCTTTGCTCCATACTCTGTTCCAATTTTGTGGGCATCAAGATTTCATAGCTGTTCATATGCTGCACCCCATGACCACTGAAAACCTCTTGCCTGCAACAGGAGGAAAACCCAGATCCTGCTGTGCCAAAAAGCAAAGGCCTCTGTCAGCTGAGATAAAGGAGGGTTTCCATTACCTTTTGGCCTATGTAGGGCCTATGACACAACTGAGGAGGTTCGACTACATCCAGGAGAGAACAGCGGCATGCATATGAACTACCCAGTTCATTGAAATGCCTTTCCAGCAAAATGTGGTCCTCTATCTAAAAAGCAATTCATCTCCGGAACATTGAGAATCATTCCTAAAGAAAACGTTTGTTCGTACAAGTCAGTTGGTCACTATATGCCTTTTAGATTTATACGTAATACGCTACACACTTCATGGTGTCATGTGCATCTGCGAAATGAGGAGTTAGCTAAAAATGGAATCACTTCATCACCTTTCATTAAATTTAGAAGGAGCATGTTCTTGTGGCTAAAGAAGAAAAAATGAGAGTCACAATATCTGAATTCTGTTCCTGCCTCCATCACAGACTCACTATGTGACCTTGGGCAAGTCATTTAGTCTCTCTGTATCTGTTTTCCTAACTGTAAAATGGGGATGATAATACTCACTTTACCTTACAGGATATTTAAAGGGTATTTTGAGGATTAACTGTTGTCTGTGAAATCCTTTGAGATCCTGGGATGGATGACGTTATGTCAGTGTAAAGTGAAATCTTAAAATGAATTTAAGATTTGCAGTTACATAGACTGTATACCAGACAGAGTTGGGTCTATTGCCCACAGTACTTTACAGTGCTGAATGGAAGCAGGCAACTTTAAAGTTATTTGCAAAAATTAACAGCATAATCTTTGTCTCTGGAGTCAGCTGTTCCTACACTCCTGACCCTGTATGTCCTAGCGCAGCTATGATGCAGAGACCCTAATATGTATGCAATCCTGCTTAAGTCTAAACTGAGCTTCCACTATCTATTCCACTACCACTAGGAAAATTCTCTTTATTTCTGAATTAGCAGCTGTCCCAGCAGAGGAGAAAAATGGAGCCTGTTTTGTCTCCACAGCTTGAGCCAGACACACAAGGTTGCCGCAGGAACTGGCAGTCAACTCAGAAAAGGAGTCGGGTTTTTACACGGGTTGTGTTCAAGTACTCTGATCAATTGCCTGTCTCTTCCAGCAGATGATGCTAAAGTGTGATTGTTTTGAGCAGCCTTAAGGAAAGAATGAGATATACGGGGAAATCTAATTAAATAATTCACTAGATAGTTTTCCTCCCAGTGCAGTAAGAGAGAGCTGTAATAAATACACTGAAAAAAACTGGGGCCCAGTCCTGCCTCTGTTGAAGTCAACAGCAGTTTTGGCACTGACTTTAAAACTAGCAGGGTCAGTCCCTTTGAACATTTCAAGAAACACACATTGTTTCAAACAAGCTGGCATGCTTACCTTAATATACTTGAGTGTTTTCACAACCGTTAGTTCAGAAATGCATCCTCAGCTTCGGAATATCTTGCCACGCTATTCTCCTGAATTTACTGTCGTCCGACAATCTCTGCCTAAATCAAAATGACTTGCTGACATTTTGTTAAGTTTGACCCTCAGTGCTACAACTCCATAGCTTTGCCTACATTTACTAACTGACAGGTTACTAGCACACTATTGGTGTGACTAGATCTCAGAGCACAAATCACTTAGAATGATATATTCCACACCAATTGCATTTATTTTCTAGTTTCAGAGTAGCAGCCGTGTTAGTCTGTATTCGCAAAAAGAAAAGGAGGACTTGTGGCACCTTAGAGACTAACCAATTTATTTGAGCATGAGCTTTCGTGAGCTACAGCATCGGATGAAGTGAGCTGTAGATCACGAAAGCTCATGCTCAAATAAATTGGTTAGTCTCTAAGGTGCCACAAGTCCTCCTTTTCTTTTATTTATTTTCTAGATACTTTTTAAATGTACATGGCACCTAATAGTAGCAACAAAAGAAAGCATTTTGTTGAGCGATGTTCCCAGCATTTGGGGGAATATTCACATTTAGCTAAAGATTTGGGTCAATAATTGAAATGTGTTCTGAGCTGTGAAGTCTGCACCCCGAATTGAACTTCCCCAGAGGTTGGGAGAGTGGGGTAGAATTTGGAGTTTGTTTAATTGTATCAGTGAGTTTTTGTAGGCTTATAACACAGCCATTAAAAGATTCCCTCTGAAATGAAGTTTTCAGTTCAAGGTCTCAGGCTGGGCAAACATGTTTATTACCATTATAAATACTAAATAATCTCAGTATATTTTTAGTGAGAAAAATACACTAGTGTTCTTCAAGTTTTGATTTTTTTAATTTCTCTAGCAGAAAAAGGGTTTGGGATCTTTTAAAGACTAGTTAGTAGATTGTTTATCCACATTTACTAGGCTTTGGGATCTATATTATATACACATACCAATGCACACTTTTTGATTTTTAACATCTAAAGTCCTTAGTCATTGAAAACGGTTGCATATGTGGGTATATACACATCCTAGGGCTATGTCTACACTACAGTGCTACAGCGACAGTCCTGCAGCTGTGTCGCTGTAGCACCATAGTGTAGACGTGCTACAGTGATGGAAGGGGTTTTTCCATCATGGTGGTTAATCCACCCCTCCCAGAGTTGACAGCTAGGTTGGCAGACGAATTCTACACCAGGCCTTAGGTCGGCTTTACTCAGGGGTGTGAATCATACCCCTGAGGCATTTAGCTAGGTCAACCTAAGTTTTAGGTGTGGACCAGGCCTAAGACACACTAAGAAAGGTCCCTGCCCCAAAGAGCAAGGCAAGACAAAAGGTGGAATGGGAAAAGAGGCACAGTGAAGTTAAGCAAGTTGCCCAAGATCACACAGCAGATCTGTGACAGAGCCAGAACTAGAAGCCAGATCTCCAAATTCCCAGTCCCGTGCCACCTCCACGGGACCACACTGCCTCTGTGTGAATACACAGGTCTGTTTTAACGTATACTGATGCTGTATGATACAGAAGTTCCATTTATAAGTGTCTCTACAGATACATTACACACCATGTCATCAATCCAACAATAAGGTTTCTATGCTCCTGGCTGACACTTTCCACTATGTCAGATATGTGTAGTCTGGGACACTTGGAGGATGCACTGAGGAGCACCACATCTCTTTGCTTTTCCAGGCACTTCAGAAACACTCTCAGCATGGTGCATTAAAACCAAATTGCCTGGAAGCAACTTTTAGAAGCCCTTTTACTCTTTCAAACTACAGAGCCTTTTTTTTTTTTTTAAAGCGATACCACAAATGCTACATTAAACCAACGCTGTTGTTCTTTTGACAACAACAAACAATGTCAAAAAAATTCAGAGTCAAGATGACCCACTGTCCTCTCTGCCTAAGCACTGCAAAGGTTGTCAAGTAAGTAGTCAGTGTTTTGCACCACATGCTCCATAAGGGTACTGACATACTCAGTTAAGGGTGGAGTAACAGCCCAAATTCTGAACTTCACTCAATTTAAATCAGAAGCAGAACTTAATTGGAATGTTGTTTTTAGGAATTCATGTTCACGACGGTCCAAATTCTACTCTGACTTACACCATATGCAGCTCCTCTGAAGTCAAGGGATTTATACAGGCTGTAAGTCAGGATGGAATCTGATCTTCAAATACCATCCCCGTAGGCAGGGCTGTTCATTATTTTTTGAAGGGCATTCAAAAAAGGTGGGCCCCACTACACAACTTTGAAGGACATTCTTCCTGAACCTTGTTCACTTCTCTTTCACCCATCTAAAATGAGGCCCATTAGAATAGGAGCCAAGAATTACATACAGAACACATTTATTCCAATACATATGACCACTCATCCCTTTAAATCCATCCTCTTTCCTCCTTTTCTTTCCCCCAAATCCATCCATTCTCTTCAATCTCCATCCCACTAAATCCTTCCAGCCAAACCCTTGGTGGCTCTTCCCAGCACAGACTGAGCAGCAGTTGCTTAGCTCCCTTGAAGTGGGCTCTTTTTCACAATGCAACTTGAAGAGCAGTTACGTCTTCCCTCTTGAACTTTGTCCTGGGGTGGCGAATGTTCTGATGCGGAATCCTCCCTACAGGTGGTGGCCTATGTGTCCCCTCTGTGCTGCCTGACTGCCCAAGCAGAGGAGAAGTGGAATTTACACTCCGGCTGACAGGACTGATTTAGCAATTAGTTTTTGCTTCACTGGAAGCTAGAGGACTCAGAATGAACAAGACCCATGTATGTTGACCTGATATTCCATGGTGGCATGTCAGTCAATATTCTCTCCCTGAAGTACAAAAGAGATAGTTTTTTTGTATGGTGAAAGTTTCTTTTGGTCTGTTTATTTTCACATAGTTCATTTAGCATATCCCAGAAAATTAGATCAAATATCCCAGTCAGGTTGTGAACTACAGGGCTTGGGTCCATTTCTAAAAAAAACCCCGAATGGCGAGAACTCCTTAAAAAGCCTGTTTCAAAGAGATTTGCTCTGACAAAAACGCACATCAGATCTGAGGGAGGGAATCCTCCTCCCCAAGATGCACTTCTGGGCAAGCCTGTGACTAGTTATTACTGGGTACAGAGTGGAGCTGAGGAAATAACTGATTTTTTCAGTTCACTGGCAGTTCTGGGAGTGGGGGAGAGGGAGGGAGAATTTGGTTCAACCTGAATGGAAAATGGCAAAACATTTCAGCAAATTGAAAAAAAAAACCCAACAAATTTTGTTTTCAAGTCAAGCAAAACCAGGCAATAGGGTAATGGTAAAACCAGGGCAATGTGGGTGGGTCTCTCTCAATCTCACTTGAATAGTCAGTAGGCCAGCGAGTGAGTGAAAGTGACTCTATAAGGTGGGTAGAAAGCTGGCTAGATTGTCGGGCTCAACGGGTAGTGATCAATGGCTCCATGTCTAGTTGGCAGCCGGTGTCAAGTGGAGTGCCCCAGGGGTCGGTCCTGGGGCCGGTTTTGTTCAATATCTTCATAAATGATCTGGAGGATGGTGGGGATTGCACTCTCAGCAAATTTGCGGATGATACTAAACTGGGAGGAGTGGTAGATACGCTGGAGGGGAGGGATAGGATACAGAAGGACCTAGACAAATTGGAGGATTGGGCCAAAAGAAATCTGATGAGGTTCAATAAGGATAAGTGCAGGGTCCTGCACTTAGGACGGAAGAATCCAATGCACCGCTACAGACTAGGGACCGAATGGCTAGGCAGCAGTTCTGCGGAAAAAGGACCTAGGGGTGACAGTGGACGAGAAGCTGGATATGAGTCAGCAGTGTGCCCTTGTTGCCAAGAAGGCCAATGGCATTTTGGGATGTATAAGTAGGGGCATAGCGAGCAGATCGAGGGACGTGATCGTTCCCCTCTATTCGACACTGGTGAGGCCTCATCTGGAGTACTGTGTCCAGTTTTGGGCCCCACACTACAAGAAGGATGTGGATAAATTGGAGAGAGTCCAACGAAGGGCAACAAAAATGATTAGGGGTCTAGAGCACGAGACTTATGAGGAGAGGCTGAGGGAGCTGGGATTGTTTAGTCTGCAGAAGAGAAGAATGAGGGGGGATTTGATAGCTGCTTTCAACTACCTGAAAGGGGGTTCCAAAGAGGATGGCTCTAGACTGTTCTCAATGGTAGCAGATGACAGAACGAGGAGTAATGGTCTCACGTTGCAATGGGGGAGGTTTAGATTGGATATTAGGAAAAACTTTTTCACTAAGAGGGTGGTGAAACACTGGAATGCGTTACCTAGGGAGGTGGTAGAATCTCCTTCCTTAGAGGTTTTTAAGGTCAGGCTTGACAAAGCCCTGGCTGGGATGATTTAACTGGGAATTGGTCCTGCTTCGAGCAGGGGGTTGGACTAGATGACCTTCTGGAGTCCCTTCCAACCCTGATATTCTATGATTCTATGACTCTATAGCCTAATGTCTAGGGCATGGAGATGAACTTGGGTCTCTCAAGTCCCTGCTCCAGTGACTATTTTTTTAATACACAGTGGAATAACTCCAACAGGAGAGATTGAGAAAACCCACCCACAGATAGCCTATAGCCTAGAGCAGAGGTGGGCAAACTACCGCCCGCGGGACCATCCTGCCCGGCCCCTGAGCTCCTGGCCTGGGAGGTTAGCCTCCGGCCCCTCCCCTGCTGTCCCCCCTCCCCTGCAGCCACGCTGCCGCGCGGGCAGTGCTCTGAGCAGCAGGGCTGCGCGTTCATGCAGGGCAGCGCAGCAGCGTGTCTGGCTCCGGTGTGGCTCCCAGACATGCTGCTCTGAGCGGCATGGTAAGGGGGCTGAGGCTGGGGGGTTGGATAAGGGGCAGGAGGTCCTGAGGGGCAGTCAAGGAGCGGCTGGATAGGGGGTGGGGTTTCGGGGGGGGCGGTTGAATAGGGCAGAGGTTCTGGGGGGGCAGTCGGGGGACAGGGAGCAGGGGGTGGTTAGATGGGGGTGGAGTCCCGGGGGGCGGTCAGGGGACAAGGAGCGGGGTGGGGGGTGGGAGTTGGATGGGTGGGGGGTTTTGAGGGGGGCGGGAAGTGGGAGGAGGCAGATAGGGGATAGGGGCCAGGCTGTTTGGGGAGGCACAGCCTTCCCTACCTGGCCCTCCATACAGTTTCACACCTCGATGTGGCCCTTGGGCCAAAAAGTTTGCCCATCCCGGCCTAGAGGTTCAGGCACTCTCCTGCAACATGGGAGGCCCAACTTCAAATCCCTGCTCCACATCAGGCAGAGGGGGAAATTGAACCAAGGTCCCCCACATTGCAGGTGACTGTCCTAACCACTGGGTTAAAGATTATAAAGGAGATGGCTCTTCCTCCAGTTTGTTTTGTGAATGGTGCTTAATTCCCCTTGCAAATCAAGCCTGAAAAATGTTTGTTTTTTTTTTTTTTTGCCAAAACTATCTGGTGAACGTGTGTCAAATTCCCTAGTAGTTTTGGGTTGACTGAAATTGCATTTTTTGACAAATAAACCATTCATCCAAAAAATTTTGCCCAGGTCTAGTACACAGTGGAAGAGTAAGTGTTGTTCACTGTTCACCTACCACCAGGGTTTGGGGCCTGTAGATCAGCACTGTGAGTGAAGCCACTGGACCACACTCATTTGTGGGTGATACCTCTTTCCTTCTGATCGCCCATTATAGATGGGAATGCCAGTGTGCGGGGGGATGCAGTTGTATTTTTTGCTTCCTGGGATATCTAAGTAGTGGAAATGCCATTTCCACTAACTATGGACCTTCCACACCCATATAAAGTACTGACAGATCTGAAATCAAATCCTGTTTGCCCCATTCATGTGAGTAGTCCCACAGAAGTCAAAGAAACTTCTCACATGAGTAAAATGAGTAGGATTTGGCTTTTGGCCCTGAGTTTGAAGGAGAGGATTAGTAATATCATTGTTGTACAGAACATGAAAACATAACCTGATCTTCAAAAATCACTGGATACATTTTACTTAAATAGTATTGAAAGGAAGTCAAACAAACAAATACAGCACTTCAAACCAAGCAAACTGGGGAAGGCAAAGACAGGGGATAAGAGTTGGAACAAACGGCGCATCAGATTAACTGGGCACTGGGAGGAAAAAGAGAGAAGGAACCAGGAGATGAAGCAAAGGGACATTTGCCCCTGCTGGTCAGATACAGAAACAGAGCTAGGTGAAAAATGGGAAATTATATGGTGAAAATTTGTTTTAAAAAAAAGTCTTAATTTTTTTTTCAACCAAATCATGTTTTTTGACCAGCTCTAACTGAAAAGACATTGAAGCAGCACACTTTCACAAGGCCCAAGACTTCATGAAGTGGAGTCTAAAACAGTGTTTAGTCAGAAAACGTATTGGTTCTGCACATATGGACTTTCTCAGGTACCACCATATCCCAGATGTCTGTGCCCATTACTATGGAAAGGACCACTTGTTTCCACTTAGGAAGTTGGGAGGCTTCTTAATAGATAACCACTTCATGCATATCGTATCAGTGTCATTTCAATATTCAAGAAGTGTTCTTTTGTTATATTTGTACAGTGCCTACCACAATGGGACCCCGATCTCAGATTATGCCCCTAGGTGCTACATCAATAATAAATAAAATAGTTCAAGACTCTTTGCCATTGAGAAGTTAAGAAAAGAAAAGAATAAAATAAATTTAAAAATACAGAATACATAATGTTTTTCATCCATAAATCTCAAAGTGCATTTTAAAGGACATAAATCCCTGTGAATTAAATCTCTTTAAATTAACCCAGACTATTTGTGTGTTTGAAGGACTACGTTTACATTTGAAACAAGGGCACCATTTCACTTCTCATTGTGCTGATTTACAGCTGAGTATTTCTGCAGCTAACTCTTATTTGTAGAAGGCGGCATTTGTCGTGTTTTGCAATGCAAAAATTCTTTTAATTCCCTAACACTAGAACAATATTCCATTGAATTGCTCTGGTTTATAGAACTAGTTGCACAGATGTCCTCCTTTCCCAAGCCAGATGTACAGAAGGCTGCTTCCAGCTTAGCCCAAACTGGAACATGTTGACAGAATAACATAACTGAGACCAGACATATTGCATTTTACATTAGAGGTCACACAAAAAGTGCAGGCTGCATATAGCATGAGCTGTTTTACATAAACATACATTTGGTTTAGCTTTAGTACATGATTACCAAAAGAATGTTTGGTGAGAACACCAGTTAGAAAGATATAACAACCGTTCAACAAATTATTCCAGAGCTTGTATGCTCTCATTAGAATGAGTGTGAGCTGCCACACTTTAAAAGGTGGTAAAAAGAAAAGTCCCAGGGAAACATATTTGTGCACGATATTTCATAAAGGTGGGAATAATTTTGTAGCTGTAACTAAAAAGATTTTCTGACACCTTTCTTTCACAGCTCAATGATTTTAATACAGCAATATTCTTACCTAACCAACACCTTTCACCAGCAACAAGCTGAGAGGAAAAATAAGAAATCAGATCCAGAATGGTGGAAACTTAGTCTGTAGGTACCAAATTGGTTTCCAAAGGGTCAAATTCTGCCCTCTGTTACATCTACACAATCCCATGACCTCCCTCAAGAGGCCTGGGTCAATGTAACTGGTGGCAGAATTTGGCTCTAATGTTTAGCTGAGGAAGAACATGAGAGAAGCTAGAGAAATCAGAGGTTAAATATTTTGAAGAGATTCCTCATGAAAACTAAACACCACTTTTAAAATAGGAACTGAAGATGGACCAAGGAAGTGGTGCTGGGATCTGGATCCAGATTAGGTTTAGGCTACAGGTTAGACATCAAGGTCAAATCAGGGCTAGGGTTCATGTTCAATGAAGCCAAAATCTCAAGAGCGTCTCTTTAAGAGACAGCTTTGCCTAAAGCAGCAGAAATTTTGCATGGTATCTACTATGTTGAGATTTCAGCTGCATCTGGAACAGGATTCGAAAATAAGTTCTTTCAATTTTGGATCTGATCTAGTGACTTACAGCAGGCTCTTCACACAAGTCATTTAATCTCTTTGTGTCTCTGTTTCCTGACCTATGGTACTTAGAGAGACCTTATCTGAGCACCTCACAATCTAATGTGTTTATCCTTCCAGCACCCCTGTGAGGTAAGGAAGTACTGATCCCAATTTTATAGATGGGGGAACTGAGGCACAGATGAGCTCAGTGACTTGCCCAATGTCACACCAGAAATCTGTGATGTAGTAGGGAAATGAACCCAGGTCTCTGAAGTCCTAGGTTAATTCCCTAACTTCCTCTCTAAAAAATTCAGCATTAACACTCACTTCACAGGGATGTTTTGAGGCTTAATCAATCAATGCTCTTTGACTGAAAGATAAGTGTAAACTATTACTATGAACAATTATATAATAGCAAACTTAATATATACACACTGGAGAGAAAGAATGTAATTAAGGAACTAGATCCCTTTCAAGCTACCAAATACACAGCATGAGAGTCATTTATATTCAGAACGAAAGTGTCTTTATGGTATCCTTTAAATGATTCAGCATATGATCGTAACTACCTCACTATGTGCTACATATATTTCAAATGGCTCTTTTCTATTCATACACAAAAATGCAGTAAGTTAAGAGACTGGAAAAATAAAAATGCTTTCAAAAAAGGTCTCTTTTGCTAATGCACTAAATACAATCTTCTTTGGCTTTTGCATAACTTTGAAATTATTTTTTTTTCCATGGACACAATCAGTCTGTGTAGAATTCTCTTATCTCTTACACTCTAATTACAGTATGAGCGAGATTTATGAGTTGATAATTGTGTGAATGTTAGACTACAAAGTATCATTTTTGTTCTCTCCCAACCTTGACTGTGACCTTTGGGATTACAGACGTAGTGAAATGTGTGAGTTTTGTACAGTCGAACAGAGTAATGCAATCCTACACCACTGATAAAGCAAAGCCTCAAATTTCTGTGACAGAGAGTACATTAAAGTGGCACATAAAAGAGTTGCAAAGAGGGTGGGTGCAGCAGTATGGGTTCATTTTGCAAACTTTTAAAAATACGCCCCGGTTTCCGTTAGACAACTTTAATGTATCCAAAGCAAAGTATTGAGCCCAAAGCGATAACAAATGAGCATACTTTTGAGTTTTTATCAGATCAGTTAGACAGACCATTTTCTCAGCACTTTTTTGAGAAGTCATAATTCAAAACAGAACTGTAGAACTTTGCATTAGGAGTATTTTGAAACAAAATGTGTATCTACGTATTTGCATGTGTGCATATTTTATTGTCTATCATGACTACAATATTATATAGAACAGACACAGAGAGCATGGTCCTTTCTGGATAGGGTGCTGGATGGGTTCTTTTCCTGACGTGCCGCTGACCTACTCTGACACTATGGGCAAGTCACTTCACCTCCCAGTGCCTCAGTTTCCCTCCCCACTCCTTCTCTGTCATGTCTATTTGATTGTAAACTCTTTGCACCATGGAGTGTCTCTTAATATATATTTCCACAGTGATTAACCCCAATGGGCCCCTAATTTCAGTCGGGGCATTTAGGTGCTACTATAATATATGTATATAATATAATGTATAATATATAATATAACAAAAATAATGAAGATAAATCATAGGAATAGAGTTAGGACAATACTGACCATTTCCAAATGCCCCTCCCATAATTCACATTAGATAGTTAGGTGGGTGGGTGGATGATGTATATCAGCGGTGGGCAAACTACGGCCCGCAGGACCCTCCTGCCCGGCCCCTGAGCTCCTTGTCCGGGAGGCTAGCCCCCAGCCACTCCCCTGCAGCCTGAGCTCGCCACGCCACCGGAGCAGCGCTCTGGGCAGCGGGGCTGCGAGCTCTTGCCGGACAGCGCAGCTGCAGAGCCGCGGCCTGACCCGGTGCTCTGTGCTGCACAGCGGTGGCGTAGCTGGCTCCAGCCGGGCGGCGCGGCTGCCTGTCCTGGTGCTCTGGGAGACGTGGCTGTAGCGCCGCCAGCCACCGGTGCTCCAGGCAGCACGGTAAGGGGGCAGGGAGCGGGGGGGGGGGAGGGGCTGGATAGAGGGCAGGGGAATTCGGGGTGGAGGTCAGGGTGTGGATAGGAGTCAGGGTGGTCAGAGGGCGGGGAACAGGGGGGTTGAATTGGGGCAGAGGTCTGAGGGGGCCGTCAGGAAGGAGTGGCGGGGTTGGATGGGGCGGGGGGGCAGTCAGGGAAAAGGGGTGGTTGGAGGGGGCAGAAGTCCCGGGGGGGGGCCGTCAGAGGGTGAGAAGCGGGGGGGAGGGTGTCATATAGGGGGTGGGAGCTGGGCCACGCCTGGCTATTTGGGGAGGCACAGTCTCCCCTAACTGGCCCTCCATACAATTTCGGAAACCCAATGTGGCCCTCAGGCCAAAAAGTTTGCCCGCCCCTCATGTATATTATAGGTCAAATTTTCAAAAGCACTTAAAACACTCAAATGCAGGTTCCTTTGCTGAGAAGTGTGCCAGCTGACAGGAAAATCAGCATGCCAGTGGAGCTCTGCATGATACCATGGGCACTTTTTGAAATAAAAGCAATAGCCCTGATTCACCATTGTGTTACTCCAGTTTTACACCAGTGCGACCATATTGACTTAATACGTACTCTCTTGGAAGGAGATGTTTGCATCCCCTTTTCTAAAGGTGGAAACTTTTCCGTTCAAATCAATGGAGTTACACCAGTGGCGATTTATGCTCAAAGCTCCTAAGGCAGTTGCCTGGATTTCCTCCTCTCATGCAGGCAATTAAAGATGGCAGCCAAATCCCCTATCCCAGGATCTTCCACACTTTTAAAAGTGACAGCATGGTCTAACACATTCACATCAAGAGGATCATACTGCTGAAAGGGAAAAATCTTTTCTGCCCTCAAATTGACTGCAACTATGATTCCACCTTTGGAAAAAGGGAGGGAGCGTCTCTTTCAAAGAGCACATAGCAGGAAAGTGGAGGTTCACAGAAGGAGTGTGGTGCAGAGACTGAAAATCAGAACTGTTGAGTTTTTTTCTGGTTCAGCCATTGACTGAGCTTGGGAAGTCAAGTAACTTTTCTGTGCCCGAGTTTATCCATCAGTAAAACAGATATAATACCCATTTAGTATATGTCATGAGAATGTCCGGAGGCTGGCTGACTGAATACTGATGAAGAATATCGAGATGAAAGGTACAGTATATAAATGACATATTGAGATCTGAGGTTTTAATTCAGGCCTATTTCTAATACTATATTAGTATTTACCTACATATAGTTACTATATATCCGAAGTATTATTGTGAAGGGCTTAATAGCCCAGAAGACTGGTAATGGGATATAGGGTCTTTCACGACTAAGATGCCAGTTCAAATATGGCCAAGGTTGTTAGTAGCAAAGTTTTTCCAACCTGAGGGCTGCTCAGTGTCCTATGTGGAATGTGTTTGGTGGCTAACCGTACACTGCTTACTGTCCACATTCCACAAAACACAACCATGAGGATCTGCAATTCTAATGGTTTTACATGCAAGGTGGAGTTCCAGGGGAAGACCAGTGCCTAACTTACTGAACTAACCTTCCTGCATGCACAGTAATTCCTTTCAAAGGAATTCTTCTTTAGAATTAAGTGGGATCTGGTTTTGTTAAAGGTAGCAGCTGCTTAAAAAATTTAGTCCTCAAAGCTTCCTTTGTCCAGACAGTTATTAAAATGTGATTTTAAAAATGAGTGGGACCAAATTCTCCCAAAACAGCATATGAGTAATTCCTATTGAAATCAATCCTTGAAGGGGATAGAATAGAGCCCCATATGTATAATACTTGGCTCATGACAAAATCCAGATCCTAACCAGGACCTCTAGATACTACTTTGATATAAACAACCGTCACCAACATTTCCTTGATCAACAAGGGAGGGAATCAGCAAGGAAGAGTGAGAAGAAACAAATGAAAAGTTATTTTTCCTATTAAAGGACATTTTATTATTAGAGCTATTTTTGAAACTGCTTCAAGGGAATCAATGCATTAAGTAAACATAACATGAGAAGGAAATAGCAGTTGTTATATGCATGCATATACCTTGTACAACACTCGCAGAATAATGGTTTAGGTTACATGCACCTTGTTGAGCTAATTAGAGTTTAGGAAGCTATTGAGAAGGGAAATTATCTTGACATTTGCAATTTATCTGTGAAGCAGAGCCAGAAACTGAAGTTTCTAAAAATGGGGTTTCTTTGCCCACATGATGGTATAAAACAGAATAAAATGCAAAACAGGAAATCAGAATACACATGGAAAATAAGTAAACTAAAAATACCATATTTAAAAATTAATTTGTAAACCATTATTCAGAAGCAGAGCACAATTGTACAGCACACTATATGTCATGCATCTGCATGTGTTTCAAACCACACTTATAAAGGTCAAATGTCTCTATACTGAGTTCATTATTGCAGAACCCAACAGAAAACTAAGCCATATAGTATGTATTTTTCATTGCATAGCTTTCAACTGGGTACACCGAAGACCACACTCAATAAACCATGTTAGTTGTGTGGGTGCATATGTAAGTTCTGGCCTAGGTTACGCTACATTGGCTCAAGGAAGCTAGGATTCTCTGAAAAATATCAATTTCGTTTCCCACAAAGTTCTAAAGTTCAAGTTCTGTACTGTTACGCTTAATATATGTTTGACTGTAACCCTTTCAAGATGTTCTAAGGTCTCCCATGTCTGATCACCTTTTCAGTAATTTATTTTCCCCATGGCTGTTGTCTTGGATGCTATGTTGTCCTTGTCTTGCGTCCTGGCTTATTCCTCTGATCTCAGTAACCCTGTTTCCACAGCATTAATTTTTGCATCTAGATTGGCTTTCACATTTAAGGATTTTACCTAATTTTCAAAGGCAGCCAGCACACCTTGCATTCCATCTGTACTACTGGTGAGTTTTTCCAAGGGGACCTGGAGATTATCATCATCAATTATTTATGCTGTGGAAGCATTTAGAAGCCCCAATCAGAGACCAGATCCCACAGTGGTTGGTGCTGTACAGAAGACCTCTCAGTGATGAGTCAGGTTTCTATGAAGATAAAAACAAAGAAACTGTGTGTGGCCTCTCTGTCTAGGTTTGTGAGGCTATTTTTCTTTATGAGTTCAGTGCTGGATTGACAGCCCTGGATAATGAAAACCTACATTTGTGCACTCTGGGCCAGATTCTGATACATTTACTCATACTGTGTAAGAATCACTCCTGAAGTAGTCCCAGTACAACCAATGGGACTACTCAAAGAGTAAGGTATTACTCAGCATGCTTAAGGGTAGCACAATCTGGCCTAGAAGTAGTATTTAATGAGGATTCCACAACCTCCCTTGGAAACCTATTCTAGAGCTTAACTACCCATATAGTTAAAAAGATTTTCCTAATACCTAACCTAGATCTCCCTTGCTGCAGATTAAGGCTATTACTTCTTGTCCTCCTTCAGTGGACATGGAGAACAACTTATCACCGTCCTCTTATTAACACCCCTTAACATATTGGAAGACTGTTCTCAGGTCCCCTCCTCAGTCTTCTTTCCTCAAGACTAAATATGCCCAGTTTAGCCTTTTCTCATAGAGCCGGTTTTCTAAACCTTCTACCATTTTTGTTGCTCTCTTCAGGACTCTCTCCAGTTTGTCCACATCTTTCCTAACATGTGGCACCCAGAACTGGATACAGTACTCCAGCTGAGGCCTCATCAACGGCGAGTAGAGCGGGACAATTACCTCCCGTGTCTTACACATGGCATCCCAGAATGATATTAGCCTTTTTCGCAACAGCATCACATTGCTGACTCAGATTCAATGTGTGAACCACTCTCTTGCTCTTGGGTATGGCTTCTGCAGAACAACATTCTATAGATGCAGTTGTAGGACCATAAGCCATTTCAAGGCCTCTTCTGTGATGTTGTGGGTATCATTTTGATTCACTATACCCCTCAGATCCTTGTCAGCCGTCTTACCACTTAGTCAATTATTCCCCATTTTGTAGCTGTGCATTTTATTTTTCCTTCCTAAGTATAGTACTTTGCACTTATCTTTTTTGAATTTCATCTTGTTGATTTCAGACCAATTCTCCAATTTGTCAAGGTCATTTTGAATTCTAATCCTGTCCTCCAAAGTGCTTGCAACTCCTCTCATCTTGGTGTCATCTGCAAGTTTTATAATCCTACTCTCCACTCCATTATCCAAGTCGTTAATGAAAATATTGACAAGTACTGGACCTGGGACTGACCCAGATACACCAGGCAAGAATTTTGTGGAAAGACTAATCTTTATTTTTAAAACTGCAAAAATCAATCACTTTGGGGGGAGGATTTAAAAAAAAATTTTTTTTTTTTTTTTTTTTTACTAAATTTAGAATTAATTACAGAGGAATGGATGGCACTGGGCATGGAATGGCAGCTGAAACCTTTCAAACTTTTGGGATACTGGTTTGAATTTTGCCCAGGGGCCTGTTTTAATGCCCAAATAAGTCAATGAGAGTCTTTATTGATTTCAGTAACCACTGGATCAAGTACCAGCTCTCTTGTGACTGAAAGTTGTCACCATAAGACAGATTGCTCATTCGCTATGCAAAATGCATTAGTGGCCTCAACTAAACTGGATGGAGACTGAGCTACCTTTGCACCCCCCCCAAAAAAGTTGTGTTCCAAAAATGGAAAGGCAGTATTGAGGGAAGATTAATGTTGGTTTCTCTGTTATGCCTGTTGTGTGATTAAATGTTATGACTGGTTGAACAAAATAGTACAAAACAGAAAAAGACAAGAGTCCCTGAGCAAAAGATCCAATAATCTAAAGGGAGACCTTCAATCTCTTAGGGTTTTAACCAGTACTTAATTCTCTTAAAATACGTACATTTTAAAAAAAATGTGAGCATAGGATTTCTGAGACATAAGAGGATAAGACTGAAACAGCATAATTATATAGCACTAAGATCGGATTAAGGGAAAACATGGAAAGTTCTGTACTGGAAAGAACATAAATACAGTATTTTGTTCTCTCACATTACAAGGAAAATGAGAGCTAGCCAAATTATGCAGATTTGTGCATTTGTTTGAAACCTGAGTGCCAGTAGAAAAATGGATAACATGGCTGAATTGAACAGCATTTTGCATTGTCACCTCAGACGACAGTTTAATTTTATGCCCACATGGCCATTACTGTCTATTAGCATACTAATAAATGTTTATGAGATTATACGATATAAACTATAAACTTTTACATATTGTTAATTAACCTCAAGCACTGGAAAAAGAACTTCTGAAAACTTACTGCTTATATAACAGAGGAGAGTAGTACACTGGGAACTGTCCCATAGACAATGGGTCTATCTATGTAATCCATTGAAACAGACATGTTTCCTGTTACATTTCTCTGTGTGGAAGGTATTTCAGATGCTTTTTTTCTTGAAACTGCAAAGCGCAGGTGGCAGTCACTTTTACTCTAGAGTATTTCAATTATAGCCTGCTTGTATTGAGAACTTGTAATTCAGATTTTTGTGCCATCTGTTGAACTTTCCTGTTCAAGTTACACCAGCTATATTTGCATAGTGTCTTACATCCAACAGAATCATGAAACACTTTACACACACTACATAAAGAGAACACTTCACCCACCAATGAGAAGCATCTCTCTAAGATGAACATGACACCTACTTAACAGCACACAGGAGGAAGGATAAAGCACTGGACTGTAACTTAGGAAATTTGATCTCTATTCCTGGCTGCTCCTTGGTAGGTCACTTAACTGATCTGTGCCTCACTTTAGCAATCTGTAAAGTGAGGATAAATGTAATAGTGTTTGTGAAGTGCTGCTCAGACCTCACATATGTCAATAAGGAACATCATAGAAAAGCAATAAATACTACTGAAGAGAGTAAGACAGGCAGCGAAGAATACATTTGGGAACTGCAGCGGGCATGCAATTGCAAGTGAGAGAGGAATTTTGGTTTGCATAACAGAATTATTTACCGGAGATGAAACAGCAGTGGTTAACACTTCTACACATCAATCCTCTTTTAAAATAAATAATACAGATGGGCCTGAACCTAAACTCCTGAGCTAGCCACCCCCAGACTTTAGGAATGTTTCAACTCTAATCTGGATCCAAGTTTTAAAAACAACAATATAATGAGGTTCAACCAAAACGATGGATCTGAATAATCTAAGTTTTACATAATCAATGTCTAGAACTAGGCCTGAGTTTTCTGGCTTGACCCTATGGTACCTTTTTTAAGAGGCTACTCTCAAATAATGTTCTTATGTATCAAGAATAATTTGATCCTCAAATCACAGGGGCACAAAAATCACCCTCCCTATTGATATTTCAGTTTCTTTTCACTCCTCTTAGATAATCTCAGGGTGAAGAAGAGACTATTGTTTCAGGTTTGCCCCTTAAAGCTACACGAATAGTGACCTTCTCACATCTCTAACTATTCTTTTTCTATAACATGGAGTGTCTGCAACTTCAAGTAGCATTCTGCTTTCATTCTGAGCTGTGCCTTGTCTGTGTCTTATTTACCACATGTCTTTTTGTAGAAGGTCTGATGTCTGTGTTGTGTTCTTATGTGCCTTAGTCTGTCAGATCATGACTACTCTCAGATGTGTCAGTTTCAGTCACTGATGTACCAGACAGATGTTGTGTGGGAAATAACTTACACCTACACAGAGAGGAGTGTTAGGACTGTACATGCGGCTGACATACCAACTGCAATTAAAGATGAGCACCTCCCAGTCTGAGAGTGTATCTGGGCTTTTGACTCAGCCCTTTCTTTAATTCTGAGCTCTGCACTGAGTGTCTTCTGTAATATTTAAAATAAACATTTTTAAAATGATTTTGATTTACTTTTATATCTAGTTGGGGGGAAATGGATGTCAATATACCACAGGACTCATGCTTCTTTTATCAACTAGTAATGTGGCTTTTTGCTTGGGGAGGGTGGAATTTGGCATGTCCTGTCTCTGAACACTGTACAGGGGCAGGAACAGCAGAGGATGTGCAGGCAGTAGCTTTTGGACACGTTCAGTGTCAGGACCATCAGTTCGGCAGTTTTACCTCTGATTTTCCATGGATCCAACAGGTTACGTACACTATATCCACAGGCGGAAGTTTCTCGTTTTGAAAGTAGCCTGTTCCCACGCAGGGCCAAAACCCAGGCCATTTCCATGTCTAGATCCACACTACAGTATGCCCTTTGCAAGGAGTGAGGTAGCTTAGCTGTCCTTCAGGCAGAAATCTGTGCTACTATTACACTCCTTCTGCCCCAAAGATGATCCATTACTGGTGGATGGAAGTGATGCTTGTGTATACATCAGAAAAGCCAGAACACTGCCCTTTCTTGTTCAGTTGTATTAACTTGAGATATTTTGACTTGAAACAATGTACTTTCATGCATTTATTTTTCAAAAAGCAATCTCAGTGAATGTCCGCAACATACCTTCAGAAAACAAAGCCGAAGGTATTATAATTATTTAAAAATAAATTGGTGAGACTTCATTAAAGGGATTTCACATTGGTTGGAAACAAACTATACAAAACAACAAAATGAAATATACCTTGAAGGATAGTCAGATGCAGGAGATAACTTCAGCAAATAGTGTGGGGAAAAACAGGAAAAAAACCTTTTGAAGTCTTGAAATGAACTTTTTCAGAACAGTACGCAGGTAGAATCAATTGTCTAGATGATAACTAGCCCCATTTAGATGTTCTCTGAGAAGATTTTTGTTCAAATAGCTTTTCTGGACTGCAGATTCTATTTTCTGCTCACTATTTTACTTGCATCCATAGTAGAATATGAAATCTACTCTAAATGTCACCACACAACAGTCGATGATTAGGATATTGTTTAAAACATGATTGAATTGCCAGGGTACATTAAGTATTGCAATGTTTTAAGCAGAGAAAATAATTTAATGATGTGGTCTTTAGGATAGTTAATTAGCCTGGCATGTATGAAAGTGTAACACCACCACCTACTGTAAAAGCGAATGTTCTACACTTCAGAAGACTAATTTCTTTATGGCTTCACACTGAGTGGAAACTGTTAACCCTTTTTATAACAATTGTTTTTAGATAATATTTGTTTTAGGCACAGGACATCACAGATCCTGCCAACACTATCCAGAGGGTAAATTCCTACATGCTGAAAATAATCACAATCTGGTTTAACATCCATAATAGAAACATTGCATGAAAAGGTTGTTTCAAGAGCATAGTACAAGTTATTTTTATAGCTACTACAGATTTTCATTGCTGGTAACCATTTAAATGAAATCTGTGGGGATATAAACTTAGTTCTTCGGAAACAGATTATGATGCCACAGCAATATAATTACATTATCAGCCTGATTTATCCATCACAAGGCAGAATGTAAATAATAGCTAGTGAATTACTCTGTCACTTCAGCAGAGGGTGGTTTCTCCAGGTCAAGGCACAGGAATGATTAGGATGGTCCTTCCCTGACTCCATTTTTCTGATAATTGATAACAAGGCTGAGCCTGTGAAATGCTCGGTGCTCTCAACTCCCTTGGGATCTGACGGCATTCAGCACCTCCCGGGGAGTGCTCAGCATCCGGCAGGATTGGCCCTTTTAGCCAAGATTTTTTAAAAGTGACTAGGGATCTGGTGTGCTTCTATTTTTGGCCTACATTCTTGAGTCACCTTAAAGGGGCTTGATTTTCAGTAAGCAATGAGCACCAAACCTCTATCAGGCTCCTCTAAAGGAGTCTCAGATTGTGCACACAAAATCACTTGTCCTTTCTGAAAATCTTACTCTTTACCTGAAAGCTTTGAGGTCCATCTTTCTCATTCTCTTTAAAATGGGGTCTCTGTTTTTTTAAGTGATGAGGTCATTTTTTCCTTCCAAACTGAAACCAATAACATTCAGTAATTTCAATCCTTTTGCCTACTTGTTTAACCCCAAGTCTTTGGGAGTCTCCTTTACCCCCACGCCCCTTCCGATAATAGGGAACCAGTAGCACTCCCAGCTTTGCACATTGGTTTTGCAATTACAACGTGCTTCAACATTACAGTTCCCAATAAAATGAACTATGCTGGGGGTGGGTGGGGGGAGGGACGGGGAGCAGAGCGAAGAACAAGCAGTAACAATGTCAAATTTTCAGGGAACAAAGGGTGAAATCCTGGACCTACTGAAGTCACTGGGAGATTTGCCATCAACTTCAATGAGGGCCAGTATTTCACCTAGAGTATCTTTTTTCCTACGTCGGCTGTTAAAGGTGATTAGTGCAACAGAATTTTTTCCTTCCAGTCAAAGACCAGCTTTCTTGTTTTGCAAATGATGTGCAGTGCTGACAGCGATAGTTCCACTCCTGATTAAACAAATCCCTTAACAGACCAAGTCTTGTGCTGTTAAACTCGCATGCATTATTGCACAGGAGGCCCACCGTATTTCAGCCACGATGATAGAGTGGGCAGCACTCTGTCAGATCAATTATGTACAAGGCCCATCTTCTCTATGATTCCCTTGATTTTTCCTCCTGACAGTTCACCTTGTGCCCAACCTTTTGTTCTCACTAATAAAAACCTGCAGACAAGAGCAAACCTAAGGCTGTTTTACCTCACCAGAACATGGCATCAAGTAACTCTTTCCCTGAACTGAAGAAGATAAATTTGTCTGAAAAGCGGAGAGGAATCTGACAGGAATTTATTTATGTGGGCTGCAGGGTTGGTTTGTTTGTTTTCTCTATTAAGTAATGTCAGGAAAACAGTGAACCTTCTCCAGTCCATTGGTTCACAACCACAGTACCTGCACCAGTGACTGGTATGTCAGTTTGATGCTCTAGATTGCTCCCTACCCCCTTAATGCTGATCCTCTGTGCTGGGGTTCTGGAGTTTGCCACTGCCCACCTCCAACTCAGCTGTATGCACGCTAAACTTGAGTGGAGACCGGCTTTCTCCAAATCTCAAGTTTTGCAAACAATCCTGAGATTGGGATTTAGCACAAGCTCTCTTGCAAGGTATAGCATACGTTTGACTGGGAGGAAGCAGATGCTAATTAGGACATAAAGATTAGTCTGTTAAACTGGTGCAACTGGCCTGGAAGATTAAGGAACCATTTACAATCAATTCTGTTCCCAATGTAGTTTTGAAAAAAAAATGGGGAATTTAGCAAGCTAGGGTCAGCATTGGCCTGAACTGTCTGTGCCGTTGTTTCCTGGAATTATTCAAAACAGATTCCAGATGAGTGAAATGCTCAGTAAAATGTTAACTGAGCAACGTGGGTGAAAGAGTCTTCAGGGAAAGAGTGACTTAGAATCCTTTGGTTCAGCATTTCTTGTTCTGTGGGTCAAAACCTTGACAGGGTCACCAAACTATAGACTTAGTGGTATAGAAGCTGGGTATAATGAGGAAAACTAGACAAGAATTTATTTTAAATTACTACTCTCTGGGGGTGGATGGCTCAGGGCACTGACTTTTGGTGAATGGACATCTCAGGCAATCTGCCATTAATAGAATTCCTGTGTGCTGAGGAAGCAACTACAAGAGTGCAAGTTTAATTCCTCTGAGCTCAGCTGTGTGCTGGAAAAATAACACAATGTCAAGCACATTCTTATTGGTAGAGAGAGAGAGAGAGAGAGAGAGAGAGAATATCAGGGCCTGAGAGCATATATAATAAATAGAAGTAGTAACAAAGCCTACACATACATGGACAAATGTGAAACAAGCAGTGATTCACTAATGGGGACTTCCTGGAGTCCCCTATTACAATTCTTCCCCGGAATGGAAGGGAAGGTTGAGGATGCTTTCTCTGTCTTTAATGGAATCACCCCCTCTCAGGATACTGATAAATCATCCATGCCAGACTTGAATAAAGACTGGGAGTGGATGGGTCATTACACAAAGTAAAACTATTTCCCTATGTTTATCCCCCCCCAACCTCCACTGTTCCTCAGACATTCTTGTCAACTGCTGGAAATGGCCCACCTTGATTATCATCACTACAAAAGGTCATCCCCCCCACCCCCCCCACGCTCTCCTGCTGGTAATAGCTCACCTTAAGTGATCACTCTCGTTACAGTGTGTATGGTAACACCCATTGTTTCATGTTCTCTATGTATATAAATCTCCCCACTGTATTTTCCACTGAATGCATCCGATGAAGTGAGCTGTAGCTCACGAAAGCTCATGCTCAAATAAATTGGTTAGTCTCTAAGGTGCCACAAGTACTCCTCTTCTTTTTGCGAATACAGACTAACACGGCTGCTACTCTGAAACCAGACTTATCCTTGTGTCTCATTAAAATACTTTGAAGAGAAAATGTTTTGCCTTTGGAATAGATAAAATTGCCCAAAACAGATAACATCCTCCAAAAGTACATGAGGAAAGAGAGTCCTCAATTCCCCAAGAAGGTCTATACACTCTGAACCCCACCTATTTCAAGTTACAATATGCTATACTATCCGTGTAGTCAGCGCACACTTCAGGAACAAAATAAAAACACTTCCAGCTAAGGCACTTGGTATGTTTTACAACTGCTGTTGCCTCCCTTCCCCTAGCATTTTTGAGTCATTGGGAAGACATATGAACATAGATCCTGCAGGCTTACTTCTTACTTCGACCTTACTTCTTTGTGAACATAAACACTGAAAGTAAGTTATGCCAGTGTACTCTGCTCCCAATTTTCATTAATTCTTTGAAAACAGAAATAGTATCAGTATTACCCTAATGATGCTCACAAATACATAGGCACAATTTCAACTTACTGTATGATGAACAAAACAAGTCTACTTGTGCACTGTGAGAAATATCTGGAATTGATATCAAAGAGTCCTCTGAGTCTGAAACTCATGTGTTTGGTCTTTCATTGGCCCTGAAATTGATGCAACCTGCATTAAATATAGTCAGAACAATTTAAGACGATTGACCAGTCTGCATCCACTCAAGGAACTTAAATGACAGGAGTAGGTTGGACGTTCCCTAGGCTCATGATAAGCAAGGACAGAAATAACTAACAGATCACTTTTTTTTTTGGTTTAAGTTGAACTTCTGTTTTAATGCCTTGTCTTCCAACAAACTAACTTTCCCCCCTCACTTCTGCGATTCTCTGACATAAGGAACCTTAGAGAGACAATGTGGGTGAAGTAATCTCTTTTACTGGACCAACTTCTGTGGGTGAGCGAGAGAAGTTCAATGCGTGACATAATATGTTTTACTAAACCAACTTCTGTTGGGGAGAGACACGAACTTTCAAACAAAGAAAGCTCATCTCTCTCACCAACGGAAGTTGGTCCAATAAAAGAGATTACTTCACCCACCTTGTCTTGCTAATATCCTGGGATTGATGCAGCTACAACAGCACATATAACAAAGGAACCTTGTCGGAAACGGGGAAGAAATTAAAACATTTTTTGACTTGCAGCACTTCAAGCTGTTGAGAAGTGAGGATCCTGATAATCTGGATTTTCCACATTGTCTTTGCTCACTTCTCTCTGTTTTCCCTTTCCCTCTTTTTCCTTTACTTCAGTCTCACTAATTTGTCCCATCCCTTTTTGTAATGAGAACATTAATAGCAAATATCTTATGCGAATATTAGAATTGGGAAAGGTAAAGAGAAGGGCAAGAAAAATGATTAAGGGTATGGAAGAGATTCCATATGAGGAGAGATTAAAAAGACTGGGACTTTTCAGCTTGGAAAAGAGATGACTAAGGGGGGATAGGATATAGGTTTATAAAATTATGAATGGTGTGGAGACAGTAAGCGTTATTTACCCCTCCACATAACTCAAGAACCAGGGGTCACCCAATGAAATTAATAGGCAGCAGGTTTAAAACAAACAAAAGGAAGTACTTCTTCACATAAGGCACAGTCAACCCGTGGAATGCGCTGCCAAGGGATGTTGTGAAGGCCAAAACTACAATGGGATTCAAAAAAGGATTAGATAAGTTCATGGAGGATAGGTCCATCAATGGCTATTAACCAACAGGGTCAGGAATGCAACCCCATCCTCTGGGGTGTACCTGGCTCTGACTGCCAGAAGCTGGGATAAGAGAGGCTAGATCACTCGATGATTGCCTGTTCTGTTCATTCCCTCTGAAGCATCTGGTATTGGCCACTGTCAGAAGATAGAATACTGGGCTAGATGGCCAGGATACTGGTCTGACCCAGTATGGCGATTCTTACGTTCTTATGATATAACACACGCACCACCCCAACATTCTAGGATTCGCTGCATTCAATTCTGTGATACACAAGGACTACGTGGGAAAGTGACAGACTTCCTCCATGGAAATTCATTTTAAAGCCCACTAATTACAGAACATTGTCCTTTAAGAAAATGTTAGCATTTTCTATTTCTGATACACAAACTGATTCAACAGATAGATTGACCAATATAAAAAATTACAGCTTCAACAGTAAAGAAACCACTGTAAAAATGATTCCTAGTGTACACAAGTGCAATTACACAGTATATGCCTTTCACAGCTAAGTGCTTCTCCCATCAATGAATCTAGGGCAGAACGTTTAAAAAAAGAATGTCCTGGAATGGGCAAGATTACATCTTTAAAGACACACAAGGTATCGAACAACAAAAAATAATCAATCTTTCCTCAGAGGAAAAGGTCAGCATTTCATCTGGTCCCTGATATTTAGGATTTTAATTAGTGATCATCTCATAATGATGACTCTGATGGAATGGTGATCTAAGTGTTGCTAAAAATGACCACAGACAACCTCAATCTTTAATCCCATTATTTTCTTCCTGGAGATCCTTTTCATAAACACAGTTGGGAATTTTTGCCCCACATTATAAGTTATAACCCCTTAGTTTATTCCAATCTAAGGAAGAGCGTTCTTTCTTAACCCCTCTTCCCCTCTCCAAACAAACAAGATCCTGGAAAAGAATGTTGTCCCTTTACCAGTCAGTGATTCCAACTAACAATTGAACTTCCTCTCAGAATTGCCTAATTGTGTCAGATCCTCCTTAGTTCCTCATTCTAACATGCACTGTTCTTCTGGTCTCTCACATACGCCTGGATCTCTCCCATTCTGGCAGGCGCACTGTGAATAGCAGAGGCCTAGGAACCTAGATTACTGGCAAACCTTCAAATCTGACAGCCCACCATCATGAAAAGCTGTGGGACAGATTAAGCAGTATTATGTAACCCACCAACAAAATCTTTGTTTGACTACATTAAAGGCTGTATAAATGCAAAACCCACCCATGCAATACCTAAAAAGCTTGGAAATATTCAGTTCAGGGGAGCTTTTTTGACCTCCCCCACCCACTTCATGCCCACACATTATGGTAAGCAATATCACACATTCCACATCTACACCCAAAACTCCTTTGCACTTCCAACATATAAAGGAACCATCACACACCCACCAAATTCTTCTGACTCACACTACTGGAAAACCTTAACTCTGACTTCAGCCAGATGGCAGCAGCTCCAGCTGCAGTAGAGGGAGCCCCAGAGCCATTTGGGCCCTTCCCTGGAGTCAGGGAGAGGAGCAGTCGCCCTGAGAATAGCTCACCCAAGCACAGCTAGTGGTTTGCAGTTCATGGTTGGGACTGCCAGCAGAATGACAAGCATGTGTCTTCCACCTCTTAAGTCACCAGTTTGCTTCCAGGACAGGGAACCAGAGTAAGCTTAACTGAAATAAGCCATTCAACCTGAAATAAGAGAGAGTGTCCCCGCAAAGGTTTGCACTGGTTTAACTGTTTAAATTCATATCCTAGGTCATACTGGTGCAGTTTCCTAAGAGACAAGGCCTGAGTGTTGTAATTCTCTGATGGCTAGTTGGAGATGATGTGAAAAGAGTCAGTGGCCACAGTTCAGGCCTCAGTGTTCAAAGCCACCATTACACTTGACTCTCACTGATACCCAGAGAGATGTTCTTTTTTATAGGATTGAGGTACACTGAGAAAGAGTATGAGGGATATTTGCCCCGCCATATTCACTGATGATTTTTAAAATAAACAACCCCCCACCCCGTTTTCAGTAATTTTTCAAGCCACAAGGCAATTAACAATCACATTAATCCTGCACTACCTTCACAGGGACCCACTTACCCAAAACAACCTCACAAACCAAATAACGCAGCAGAACCTGAAGTCAGAACAACTTCAGTACATGCAAAGGTTTGCTACATCAATAACTGCAGGTTATAAATTGCAAAGCCCTGCAACAGTTTGCAACTCTCAATGCACTCCATGGAGGTTCAAAATAGGGGAGTTCAGAATGGGCAAAAGTCACTCATTGGTGGAGGACCCAAACAAGGCCTGAGCTGCGGAAGCACCACAGTGCCACTGTGTTGGGTATGAGGGGAGGATGGGAGGCAAGAGGTTGTGGCAAAGAAATGGCCTTGATGCCAACTCACAGTATACTGCCACAGAGGGGAACACTGGGTCAGGCTGGGGAAAGAGTGACTGGATTCAGGCTTTATCATAGGGATCCAGAAACCAAGAGCCCTGCACACAGGACAAATGAGGAAGGGTTCATGTGTAGGATTCCAGTTCCTCAAGCTTTATGAAGGATTTAACCAATAAGTAGGTCTGACCATCCCTCCCATAAAATGAGGAAGTGCTGAAACCAAAAGCTTTATTTCTTAGTAAATGGTAGGTAGAATTCTACTCTCAGTGACATGCTGAGAGACTTGAGTTACTCCATCAAAGTCAGTGAAGGTAGCCTGAATTTATAGAATATAGCTGAAAGCAGAATTGGGTCCCTTAGTTTTTATAAGCTGCATAAAACCTGCGCTCCCTGCATGAAAAAGGAGCAACGATGATACCAGATTCCATCATTTCAGGCAGGGTTTCATTGTTCAGCATGTAAACATACACAGTGCTGATTTTGGAAGTAACAGTCTCTCTGGGGGTTAACACGCAAGAGCAATTTGTACATTTGCTAAAGCAACTGCTACAACTGGTAGCTATAAAAATCCAACAGCTACACAATCTACCTCTCACATAACTGGGACATTTCAGTACCTATTCTATGCTTTCAGACATTTTTTATTTTCCCTGAAGGTGACACTTCCTAGATAATGCCTGTGGTCACCTTATCTGATCTTCCGTACAACTCAGGCCATAGGACTTCCCTGAACTAATTCCTGTTTGAACTACAGCACATCTTTTAGAAAAATGTCTAATTTTGATTTAAAATTATGTATCTAAAGAGTCCATGAGAGGAAAGAGTCTTCACTCTAATTCTCAAACATTTCAGTATCTCTTTCTCATGGCCATCCACATTTTGAAATCAAAGTGAGGAAAAAAAGGGAAAACTTTGGAGAAAAAACAGTCTTGTTTCTGATACTTTGGTTTCAATAATTTAACAGGTCACATACTACTTTCTATTACTCACTTTCCTGTGCTAGCTGCATTCATCAGAGTAAGACTGGTCCATGACTAGATAGGTCAGCATTTTTTATTTCTCTTCAGCTCTCTCTAATGAAAAGCACATGTGTCCAATAAATCTTGCCTTTTCCCTTATTAAACCAGTTGATGTTCATTACTGTGGTCTGTGCCTAGCTGGGTGGGAATCAATAAGATGATCCTTTTAATTGCCTTAATAGTCAACAAGCTATTTTTTATTTCAATCTCAAACCAGCACTCACTGAAATCAAATGCTTTATTTGGAATTACACACACACACTTTTCTAAGCATGTGTATATGTGGGCACGTGTGATGCTTAATTAGCTAAATTCTGCAATATACTTTGAGATCCTCAGATTAATGTGCCATAGAGGTACCAGAGTTTATTATTTACTGAGTAGTAACCAATACACACGTGGCTGGAGGGATTCTGAGTGGGAATTAGAAGATAGATCAGGGTCTGAAATACAACGGATGGAACTCCAGAACATTAGAGATTTTACCTTCAGGAAAAGGCTATGAGGCCCAATGTGCATGCCCTTAATCCTACTTTCCTCCCTTTTCCTCAAACCCACTCCCATCTCTGCCCTCTTCAGAGATAAATCTTGGTATCTCCTGAACTTTATAGAGATTATGTTTTCTAAGCTGCACTTGCAAGATGTGTGTACTAGTAACTGCATATGGAAAACAGGTTCTGGCATGCACAGAGAGCAATTTAAATAGTTACCCATTTGTGACTCAATCCGGCATTCCATGCACAGTCAAAAATGTTAACCAATATCAAAATGACATTTTGGATTCCCTAGGATTGTGGGCTTGGGCTCTTTATGTGCAGCAAATGCACATGCTGTATATGCAATTATTGGCGTATGCCTCTTTTTGGGGCACAGATTAAGCCTAAATATTAAAATATAATTATTTTCATCTTTTATTTGCTTTTTCTCTTTCCTTACTTGTGAGTGTGAGAGCAGGGGGGTAGGGGAAAAAATCAGAGGAAGCAATGATAAGGACTATTATTTATGAACTGTCACAAATGAACTCTTCCAATTTTTACTCAGGTGAAGTTCTAGTGACTTCAGTGGGACTACTCATGTGAGTAAGGATGCATGAGTGAGATTTGAAGGATGAGGCCTAGAAATTGCACTCATGCATTACATTTCTGTATAGTATTTATTCTATCACTGATTCAGAGTAGCGAGATTGTAAGGATGAAATCCTGACCTTATTGAAGTAAATGGCAAAATTCCCACTTAGTTTAATGGGGCGAGAATTTTGCCCTAAATATCAGTTAGAGCAGACTGATAATGACACACACAGAACTTTTCTTGTTAAAATTATCAAACTTGGTTAGGGGCGTGGGGGGGAGGGGAAGGGAATGAAAAAAAAAAAAAAAGACTCAAACTCCAAGTGCATCACAGTGCAGCCGTTTGAACATCTTTCAACGTGCCTCCTGTTACGTAACACTGAGATGTGTTTGGGCTGCAACTTGACACTACCCTTTTCCCCCTCAAACAGAGCTTTTTCTCATAAAATTCACTCAAGCATTTCTTCTCAAGTTCTTCATACACATTTCACAAGAAAAAATAAATCATTCATATCTAACAAAGAGAGTCTCGGATTCTTTAGATATTTTCCATTATAAGCTTTTGGCACCATTATTACCCATAGCTCAAGTTACTTTTCTGATCCCCCTTCTTTCATCTGGTAAAAATGGATTATTTCATTATTAGCCTGGAACCATTTCTGTTCACAGAGATCAGGTCTGTATATGAACAATGCCTTCTCCGGTATAGTACTGAAAATCCTGGGACTGTTATAAAATTTGCTCTGGACACACACTCGTGTAGTGTGATCAGCATAGTGGCATACTTTCTGAAAAGGCATCTTGCATTTAAAAGATGCCCTGCTCTGAATTATATTGAAGTTAATGTTTTGTACACTGTTTGTGGAAGGTCTAAACAAACATTACTCCTATATATAAATATGTATGAAGGAAAATAGTTACAAGAAGTTGGCAATTTAAATCTTTACCAACTCACTTGACACATTTGGTGACAACAGTTGGATGTAATACCCACAGACGTGACTTTGTGACTGGATATTTCCTTGCCCCCCATCTATATATACACATATACACACACACACACTTTACCATATCCCATGCCGCACAATTTGGTGCTGTTCTTATAAGAAATCTGATAGTGCATCAGAAGTAGTACAGGGATTGGACCAAACCAAAATCCCAGATCCAAACAAACTCATACTATGGACCAGTGTGGATGAAGATGAAAATTTTGCTGCTTGCCCCCACCTCTATAATGAGCCCAGCCAAACTTCCAGATCCAAACAGCTCCTAACACCCCAAACATTGGGGACATTTGAATCCAGATATGCATCTAGATTTTGAAACTCAGTACAATCTCTAGAGAGATGATAGTAGATGAAAAGCAGGAGTTGAAATGTCAGTGCTTTCGAACCAGTGGAATTAAATAAAATTTAATTTGATTCTTTTAAATTCCTTTGTTTTCTTTGCTGATTGTATTGCTGGCGAGAGAGATAGGATGTGTCCATCTAGATTTCTAGGTTGTAAAATGGCTCCCACCCAATGTAGTATCCAAGTATTTCACAATCACTAATGAATTCAATCTCAAAATACCATATCAAGTAGGGTAGTGTTATCCCTCATTTTACAGTTGAGGAATTGAAGCATGGAGAAATTGAGTGACTTGACCAAGGTCACTTAGAAAATCTGTGGCTGAGCCATGAATCTAGATCTCTCAAGTCCCAGCACAGTGCCTTAACCACAAGACCATCCTTTTGCCTCCCCATGAGTGATAACAATGGAGACAGAAATCCACTTTCTGCAGAATAGGCAGCACCAGTTTTAAACTTCCACCCAACTGCCTTGCAAATGTACCTATCTGCTAAAAATGAACTATCCTGTCATGCCTTAAAAGGTTTTCTTGTTTTGTTTTTTTGAGAAGGACATCTCTGACTAAACCCTAATCCTCTGACTAAACCCACCAATTCATTTTGCAAAGGCCACCAAATAATCTTTAGCTGGTAACAATTCCCAGTAACTAGCAACCTGGGCGGAAACAGAACAGATGATTTATGGAGATGAGAACTCCCTTTCCCCTTCCCAATACTCTGAAACAAAAACTTGAATTCTGTATGTCTTTCCTCCATTTGCTGGTTAATTGAAGTGTCTTTTCTAGTTAGACTACATCAGAATATTGTTTAATATTAAGCAGAAAACAGTCTAAATACATAGGACCCTGAGTTAATTGCTTGGCTAGGTCCTAGTGGAATTTCACAATTTTTTTTTTTTGAAAATTTATTGTATAGTGACCTATTTGCCACTGTGGTCAATTTAAGAAGGTGATGTAGTGAGAAATAATGGGATGAAATTAATTAGCCCTTTCTGTGCATAGTGTTTCCACCCTCCTTCAAACAAGGTTGAAAAAATCCACAGCAACACAGAGAGAGAGAGAGAGAGAGAGAGAGAGAGAGAGAGAGAGAGCGCGCGCTTACAATTGTAAGGGACTTGGTTCTGATTCTAATCAAAATAGAATTTAGCAGGAATCCTCCATAACACTGAATTATGGTGAAGAGGAGAGAATACCAGCTTTGTGGGATATAGGCCCTCCCAGACTCTTTGTCCTCCATGGTAATGTCCCAATCATTGTGAAGTGCTCCCAAATGCGCAAGGACTATTTAAGCTTTGTAAATGCCATCCTCCAAAAATCACTCCTCATAAATGTTTCATATCTTTCCTCTGTGATGCACAGGCCCCAAACATTCAGCTGTGAGGGTGTTTATATTTGTGGAACTCTCTTGAACATTTGCTGTGGATTTCAAACAGCTGCTACACTGAAGCACTGGGAATAGTAAGATCATGAATATTCAGGTGAAGCCACTGGAATGAACAGCCGTTAATAGAATAAATGCCTAAACAGTTGTGTAAGGCTTATTAAGACCTATTGGGGCTGAGATAATAAATTCCCACTTTGACATGTTGCAACTACTGTAGTTTAAACATTTTGGACCACTTCTTCAGAACTGAAGGAAAAAATTATGTTAGTTCTATGTGATAACACAATGAAACACCTGGTAGGCTTGGCACTTGTATTAGATTTTGGCAGAGATGTTTTAACATGCTAGTTCATCGTCACTTAAAATTATGGCACTGTTTACTGTGTTAGTTGTCAAGGTTATCCAAATTACATACAAAGAGAGACTCAAAATGTCCCGAATGAGCACAGATATTTTGCTAGAGAACATTTTTTTCCTAGCTCCCCTTCAAGTTTACAAACTGTCAATCTACTTTGCATCAAAGCAGGAACGTGGATGAAACTCCACATGCAGAAAGAGAAACTAAATCTGAACCAGTTCAAAAAGTGACGTATGCAAAATTGTCTTATTCTGTTCTGCAAACCCAGCCAAGTCCTGGAAATCTATATCTAATAGACTAACTTCATATGCAAAGAGCTGGCAGATCAAAAGCTGACCTCCTCAGTACAGGGATGCCTGGAGGTTAAACAAATATCCACAAAGTACTGGATTTGCAAAGCCATTCAATATGAAGAAAGAAAAGGAGGACTTGTGGCACCTTAGAGACTAAAATTTATTTGAGCGTAAGCTTTCGTGAGCTACAGCTCACCTCATGAAAGCTTATGCTCAAATAAATTTGTTATAGTCTCTAAGGTGCCACAAGTCCTCCTTTTCTTTTTGCGGATACAGACTAACACGGCTGCTACTCTGAAACCTGTCAATATGAAGAGTGGTTAATCATTGTAGAACTGTCTTCAACTTCTGAATTTTAGCTGTCATGTTACATTATGGTGTGCCATATTGCTTAGTTCTGGCATACTATGCCACACAACATAAAAACAGGATGCAATGGAACTCTTGCAGGTTAAAATTTAAAGGCAAACTCAGTAATATTTGATCAGTTACCTGCTGTCAGTTCAGATAAAGGGCACTTGGTCTAAAATAAATGTGGTTAACTTTTTAGAAGCTAACTTGCATATGGAAGTACAGTGCAGTATTTGATCCCGCAGTGCTTGTGAAACGACAAGTGTTGGCCATGAAGTTCAGGAGTGCTTTTACTTTTAAAAATTGATCTCTTTAGCTCCTTCTAAATGCTCCGAAGAAAAATGATCAAATTGGGTCCTTATTTGCTGATTATTTTTGGTTCCATGGGGATTCTAGCCAGGGATTTCAAGAGCAAACCACAGATTAGATTGCACAGAATCATAGAACTGGAAGGGACCTCGAGAGGTCATCTAGTCCAGTGCCCTGCACTTGTGGCAGGACTAAGTATTATCTAGACCATCCCTGACAGGTGTTTGTCTAACCTGCTCTTAAAAATCTCCAATGATGAAGACTCCACAACCTCCCTAGGCAATTTATTCCAGTGCTTAACCACCCTGACAGTTAGGAAGTTTTTCCTAATATCCAACCTAAACCTCCCTTGCTGCAATTTAAGCCCGTTGCTTCTTGTCCTATCCTCAGAGGTTAAGAAAAACAATTTTTCTTCTTCCTCCTCCGTGTAACAACCTTTTACTTACTTGAAAACTGTTGTCATGTCCCCTCTCAGTCTTCTCTTTTCCAGACTAAACAAACCCAATTTTTTCAATCTTTTCTCATAGGTCAGGTTTTTTACACCTTTAATCATTTTTGTTGCTCTTCGCTGGACTCTCTCCAATTTGCCCACATCCTTCCTGAAATGTGGCGCCCAGAACTGGACACAATACTCCAGTTGAGGCCTAATCAGCGCGGAGTAGAGCGGAAGAATTACTTCTCGTGTCTTGCTTACAACACTTCTGCCAATACATCCCAGAATTATGTTCGCTTTTTTTGCAACAGCATTACACTGTTGACTCGTATTTAGCTTGTGGTCTGCTATGACTCCCAGATCCCTTTCCGCAGTACTCCTTCCTAGGCAGTCATTTCCCATTTTGTATGTGTGCAACTGATTGTTCCTTCCTAAGTGGAGTACTTTGCATTTGTCCTCATTGAATTTCATCCTATTTACTTCAGACCATTTCTCCAGTTTGTCCAGATCATTTTGAATTTTAATCCTACCCTCCAAAGCACTTGCAACCCCTCCCAGCTTGGTATCATCCACAAATTTTATAAGTGTACTTTGTATGCCATATCTAAATCACTGATATGCGAAAGAAATACTCAGTTCCACTGAATCTGAATAAAAATGATTTTAAGGACATTGTACTTTTTATGGCCCTTCCTTAGGCGGAGATCAGCTTTTCCAATCTAGTTGCATGAATGATTTCAAATGTGTCGACTGCCCTAATGCATTCAGCATACAGTATAAATCAGCAATCTGCTTCAAAGCCAGTGAGGATGAAATAAAAGAAAATAAAATCTCAATAGTTCCCTCCAACTCCCTTACATTTTTCTGTGACTGGTTATAAGTATAAGAACCAAATCTGTTTTGGAAACTTGTGTGTCACGATTGCACTTCTGGAGGAAAGAGCAGATGGAATAAATTAATTAGTTAAAGCACACTTAAATGGAAAGGCATTGCTTTGTGTGAGTGGCCAAAGGGTAGAAAGAATATAAAAGGGACAAGGTAACAGAAGTGCCTCAGGAGCTCTTGCTTACGAGAATTGCACCCCATTTAAGGTTTTAAACAGCATAAAGGGTTTCTGCTCCTATTAAAAAGTAGGTCAGAAGGTGTTTGATTGGCAGACAATTTTTTTCCCTAATGACTGATTAGCAACTGTTCTTTTCAACTTGTTAAAAGTGGAAGCTCAATTTAAAAAACATTTTTTCTTTCCATGTGCTATTGATAGAGTTTATACAGACATTTATACTGACAGAACAAGGAGCAATGGTCTCAAGTTGCAGTGCGGGACATCTAGGTTGGATATTAGGAAAAACTATTTCACTAGGAGGGTGGTGAAGCACTGGAATGGGTTACTTGGGGGGCGGGGGGCCGAATCTCCATCCTGAGAGGTTTTTAAGGCCCGGCTTGACAAAGCCCTGGTTGGGATGGTTTAGTTGGGATTGGTCCTGCTTTGAGCAGGGGGTTGGACTAGATGACCTTCTGAGGTCTCTTCGAACCCTAATCTTCAATGATTCTATGATTTGCCTATAATGATTTCAGCTGGCTGTTGCCTGGATGGGAAAGGAGACAAATTTTCCTGCTGCTAGTGCCTATTAGTGTGTGCTCCTGGCCATCAGCAAGTGCCTGGCTGATACGATGCAAGATCATCTGGCTCTAATTTTCCAAACCCATGGGCTGGTGTTCATTTCATCACCTCCCCATTTCTCCTGCTTGGCATTCTTAGGAGAAGAAATCTTGCAACTACATCTCTGATTCAAAATTTATGATCTGCATTGGGAGTCCAGGATACAGAGGTCACCGGTGAGACATTGAGCACCACTTTAACTTAACCGTTGTTTACTCTCATTAAACCACCCTACATGACAAAACCCAAAGTTGGTAACCAATGATTTACACAGCATCATGCCCAGGTTACAGTAACCGTAGTGCAGCTACTCTGATTTCAAGCATAGCACTTTGCATTGTGCATGGTCCGTTGGAATGTTTGCTCTCTCCAGCTTGATTTTGATTGTTCTCCAATAGAATTAAACTGTAGATTTTTTATTTTTAATTCCACAGCAAGCAACTTTTAGAGAATACCAGTTTTACTGGCGCATCCGTTTTTTTAATGACGTACTTAAGCAAATGAGAGCAGGAGGCTGGGAGCCATGAGAGTTTTTCACATATCTGCAACCACCATTGACTCAGAAAAGATTTTCTAGCTGTGGCTAGGAGGAAGACTTAAATCTATCCCACATGCGTCTCATTGGTGATTTGGTGTCTGAAACAAGAGGGATGGTCCCATCCATGTACTGGCACACAAGGATGTTTGCTGAGGCGGAAACTGCTTGCTTAGCCTCCAGTCAGAGGAAATTTGCTGGAACTGAAGCAGGTCAGAGTGGGGTAAGGGAAGAAAATGGGGCTTAATAAAGGTAATTCCTGCTGGTTTTTCCTATTACCGGCAGAGAAGCAGGATTCCTACAAATAATCACTAAGGGCTAGATAGTCACTTGGACTATACAGAATCATAGATTCCAAGGCCAGAATCATCTGGTGTGATCATCTGGTCTGACGTCCTGCATATATCATAGAACCACCACAAAATAATTTCTAGAGCATCTCTTTTTGAAAAATATTGATTTTAAAATAGTCAATGATGGTGACTCCACTGTGACCCTTGGTAAATTGTTCCAGTTGTTAATTAGTCTCACTGTCAAAAATTTATACCTTACTTCAGTTTGAATTTGTCTAACTTCAACTTCCAGCCATTGGTCTACCTTTCTCTGTTAGACTGAAGAATCCATTATTAAATATTTGTTCCCCATGTGGATACATATAGACTGGAACGAAGTCATCCATTAACCTTCTCATAAGCTAAATAGATTGAGCTCTTTGAGTCTATCACTAGAGGGCGTGTTTTCTAATCCTTTAGATATTCTCTTCTCTTCCTCTTCAATTTATCATCGTTCTTCTTGAATCATGGGTACCAGAACTGCACACAGTATTCCAGCAGCATTCACACCAGTAAAATAACCTCTTTATTCCTGTGGGACCCCACTGGAAACAGACCCAGGCACAGGCAGGAGAGTGAGCACCCCTCTACACACAATTGCCTGGGACACCTGAATCTTGCATCTGTGCATCAAGGAGTAAGCATGCACTACCACATATGCTTGCTTCATACCTGGGGCAAATGGTTGACCATTCACCTCATCTCTCCAGAGCCTTGATGCTGTGCCCCTACTCTATAGCCAGCATATAAGGTAAGGTAGGGGAGTGTGCAGGGTTGTAATTTGCTGCTGGTATAGGCCAGCTGGAAGTTAATATCTAGAAGGAGGGAACTGTGTCTCAGAGACGTATTGATGAGTCCCTTAGGCTACTCCTGGAGTGGAAGGTATCACTTCCTCAGCACCCCTTCCTCAGGACTGCGCTCAACAGCACGACCTAGTCTTAAGCAGGGACAGAAAGATGCAGTTTGAATGTGCCACTGACAGAGCCGTTGGCAAACAGAGCAAACTAGCAGCTGAGGGAAAACAGAAGAGATTTTATGGATCAATTTCAGCAGGATTGTTTTGTTTTCAAATAGCTCAGCAAGGTTAGGTCAAGGTTGGTTAAAAAAAAAAAAAAAATCCACCTTAAGACTCAGTGTCACCATCATCTCTTTGTTATAGTTCAGAACAAAAGGAAAAGAATAAAAGATAAAGAAAAAAAATGGCTTTCCTGGTTATCCCGCAGCAATTGTGGGCACTAAAATAATGGAACAAATCTCACAATGCAGAAAACAGTGGGCTTACAGGAAAGAAGTACAGTTTGTGGGCTATATTCTCAGCAAGACTGATGGGGAAAAATGAAAGAATAAATCATCAGAGATCTATTTAGAGGTGCAATATTCAGCACTCAGATAGTACTCAGCACTCAGATAGTAACGCTCATTAATAGATAATACACACCCAAAAAAGTCAGTTTATGTTTAAATAAAACACTAACAAACAGAGCAAAGCTCTCAGCTACATTAAACCCTAATCTAGTCACCCTCTTTATACCACTCCCACCTTTTTTATAACACTCAAAACACTTGCACCAATAAAGGGCGTGTGATTTTGTATGATTGAATATGATCATTTATATCATTGATCTACTGCTATACAATTGCAAAAAATCTTGTACAAAGTGTATCATGTAAGGCAGGGGTGGGCAAACTATGGCCCATGGGCCACATCCGGCCTGCGGGACCCTCCTACTCGGCCCCTGAGCTCCTGGCCCGGGAGGCTCACCCCTGATCCCTCCCCCGCTGTGCTCCCTCCCCCGCAGCCTTAGTGTGCCATGCTGCCGGTGTAGTGTATTAAACTGCTCTGCATAGGAATGTGCTATTGGTAGAAGTGACGGAGAGCAATTTACTACACTACAGTGGCACAAAGCTCTGGGCGGCTGGGCAACACTCTGGCCGGCACGGCTGTAGCGCTGCCAGCCACCAGTGCTCTGTGCTGCACGGTGAGGGGGCAGGGAGCGGGGGTGGGAGGCATTGGGTTGGATAGAGGGCAGGGGAGTTCGGGGTGGTGGTCAGGGAGTGGCGGTGTGGATGGGCTCGGCGTGGTCAGAGGGCAGGAAATGGGGGGGGGGTGGTTGAATGGGGGGAGGGGTCCCGGGGGGAGGGTAGTCAGGAAGGAGGGGGGTTGGATGGGGCAGTGGGGGACACTCAGACACAGGAGTTCCAGGGGCGGTCAGGGGACAGGGAGCGGTGTGTGTGTGTGGATGGATGAGGCAGAGGTTCTGGGGGGCCCGTCAGGGACCAGGGAGGGGTTGGATGAGGCAGAAGTCCCGGGGAGGGGGGCCGAGGCACAGCCTGGCACAGCCTCCCCTAACCAGCCCTCCATACAATTTCCGAAACCGAGTGTGACCCTGAGGCCAAAAAGTTTGCCCGCCCCCGATGTAAGGTGTCAATAGTAAATTACAATCCATCAAGTATGATTATCCTGGTTAAATCCACATATCACGTTTGTATCTAAAGTTATGAACTGGTATCATAAACATGTGTTGTATTTCTGGGTGACACCCTCATAGATAGATTTACATCAGGGCTAGCCAGCTATGTGTTGGTGGCCTATTAAGGACACTCATCTCTCACAACTGGCCATTGAAGAATCTCAGCCTGTCCAAAAGGCCTTTCCTGTGGATGTCTCAGAGAGTGAGGAGCCAATGGCCACCCCCTGTGATTTAGCAAAACATGTAGGGGCATTTGATATGCTCACATGACCCTGGACTCCATCTTGGGCCAGTAACTTTCATACACAGGGGCTGTGGGCTTTGTTTGGGGCAGTAAATTTCATGCACATGGCAGAGGATATACAAGATAGCTGAGATGTTTCCATTTTGCCTCTTTCCTGCTCTAATTCTCTGGACTGTGGATTTACAACTAAAAGGAGTATCTTGAACTATGGACTGAGGACCTTCCAATCTTTTGGAAGTTATCAGACAGACTTTTGCAACCCAGCACACTATTTCATCACTGCTACAAACCTGATATAAGGACTTCACAATCATTTGTATGTATACGATCTATTAACCATTTTGACTCTTTTCTTTTATTAATAGATCTTTAGTTAGTTTACTAAGGATTGACTGACCGTGTGATATTTGGTAAGATCTGAGATATATCTTGACCTGGAGATAAGTGTCTGATCCTTTGGGATTAATACAAACCTCATATATGTGAACTGGGTTTTCAGTAACCTCTCACTATATTAGAACTCTTTGTCTGGAATGCCTAAGGGGGACTGTGTTTGGCTTCTGGTCAACCAGTGTGGTACTGTAGAAGCTCTTTTGTTACTGGCTTGGTGAATCTAATTATAGAATAAACCACCAGACTGGGGGATTGTCTGCCCTGTTTCTTGCAGCCTGAGGGTGGCATTCTCAGTGTGGTCCCTCCCAGGCACCCGGTCACAGGTGTTATAAAAAAAGAGTGATGTACAGTCACCAGGACAGTATAAACTAGAGAAGTGCCTATGTTACAAAATCTTGATCCTTGACTGGGAACTTCCTAAAGCCTGATGGTTAGAATCTGGGGTTTTGGTGTGGCCTCATTATAAATAAAGGACACCAGCAAAATGCAGAACTGGACAGGGTGTTAAGATGAAGGGTATGGGCCCATGTATAGAATTAATGAATCAGCTATGAAGCCCAGGCTTGAAATATTGTGGGACATTTTTTTTTTTTGGTAGTTTGGGGCAGTGGGATGAGAAGCAATGCTAAACCCTTCAGTCCTGATTTTTATGTTTTATATAATAGGGGAATTTGTGGCAGCTGCAGGACTTTCTGAAGTGGGTTCCCTGGGCAGTACCAGGTTCATTGGAAGGTGATACCAGGAGTTCAGATAGGAAAATAACTGATTTTTCAGTTCACTGGCAGTTCTGAAATTTTAAAAAAGTTTTTTAGCTTGGGTTAAATATAAAACCAAAAGTGTAGGGACTTTTTGGTGAATCAAAAAAGTCAACAAAAATTTCATTTTAGATCAACTGAAGCATTACATTTCCAGGCATTTAAAAATAAAAGCAATGGAAATGAAGGGCTAGATTCACTACACCGGAAAAGGAGAAGGAGCTGGTGGTGTCCCCCGTTACACCCAATATCCCATGGTTGGGGTGCTCTCAATCTCTCCTGTTAAAGCAGTTCCATTTTGTATGAAATACTTGAACAGTCACTGGGCCAGAGAGAGAGCAAGAGGACTCTACACAGGCTGATCATTAGGGTATTCAGCTGGGACAGGGAAGATCCAGTTTGTAGTCTCTGTTCCAATGATTAGCTTCACCAGGAGAGATTCAGAGAAACTTAATACCTAACAGCCTGGTGGTAAGGGGACTCACCTGGGTAAAAGGAGATCTGGGTTACACCTGCTCCACAGCAGGGACTTGAACCCATGTCTTTCACATCCCAGATGAGTGCCCTAGCCATGGAACTATCAAGAATGAGGGCAACAGCACCATCACCTATTTTATGAATAGTGCCTAAGTTCCTTTGTGACTCAAACCTGATTTTTAATTTCTCTCTTTTTTGGTCCTGTAACTATTTGGCAAATTTATTGCAATAGTTATAGTTGACTCAAAATGGCATTTTTCAGCAAATAAACTATTCATCTGAAAATTTGCCCAGATCTAGTCAGGAGTGGGGAGAGAAAGTAAGAGCAGTATGGGCTGGAGTAGCAATAGTGGGCAGGGAATGAGGGGCAGTCAGCTACCCTTTGTGTAGAATGCTGCTTGTTTAGGGTGGCTGGCCTCATGGTGGAGCTGCCTGAGATGAAGAAAAGACAGTGCTATATAGCTCCTGACATAAGGGCTCCTTTCTGACACTCTTCACTCAGAGTCAGTAATTAAGTTATGTCTCAGCATGGCATGAAATACTGCTGGAGATGTCTTCTTTGAGAAGCACCCACTGGTGAACAGCTGGCCATCATACCATGTTGTCCTCTGAGTCTGTCACCACTCACAAACTAAAAGTTGGGTTGGGCCAATACCTGAATGACCACTCTCCCTGGGTCAACCAGATGTGGGAAACAATGGTGGTGATTCAACAGGTCATCCTCTTGCTTCAGAGTATATATTGAACACAAGCACCCTGGTGTCAAACAGCTACTGATGGAGGTGCCATCTTTTGAAAGATAAAACTTGACAGTTTCTAATCATTAAAGTTCCTATGGCACTTGTTGCAAGAGTAAGTAGTGCAGTGGCCAAAGACTGCAAATTCCAATTCACCAGCATCATCCACCAGCACCCGTGCATGCGCACTAAAGTCACTGGAGTTGCACTTGTTCATATCTCTGTATTTTGCCCCTGGTCCTGGGAAGGAACTGTATTTGGAGCCCAGTCAGAAGTGCATCTGGAAACAGCTGATTTTGGACTAGTTCTGCCATTTTAGGTCAACGTCTCACAAGATTAGTTTGAGAGATTCTGACAGCACACCTGAACCCTACCCCTGATTTGGCCTCACATTAAACCTACTCTAAATATGATTTAGCGGAGTCCAAGAAAATGAATGGGTTACACATTCCTGCTTATGACCCCAACTCCAATTACATGATGTTGGAACTTGCAATTTACATACAGCCTCAAAATCAAACAAGTGCAGAGCTTGCACCAAACCTAGTCTTATAATTGAGTAAGAAAGACCCATTCAGGTGGGTGCTGTGCTGTAATTATACAGGGTGCCATGGCACACAGTGCCTTGGGCTGATAGAGAATGAATGGGGAGCAAAGGCACTAATTTAAAAATGGGAAGGAAAGTTTCTATGAAAGAAACTGCATCTGGTAAAGAAAAAGGGCAGTGAACCCCAGAGAGGAAAGCATGTTGTTTAAAGGGTAGCTTTGAAAGGTAAAAGCATCAGTATCTAACAATCTTTCTTGGAAATAATGGGCCAGAACTTTGCGAATGGCCAAGCTATGTTCACTGCAGGACCTGAGATAGAGGAATAGACTGGGGGCAGGGAGGTGGCCCTGTTTCTACTGCCCAAATCCTGGAGGTGGCTGAGGGCCATTTTGTCACTTACCATAACTTAGAGCAGTCCAAGGGTTGCTCTATGTTACACTGGCAGCAATGGTCCTCTAGAAATAGTTCCACTGTCTGGGGTCTCCAGAGTTCAAGATGCTCTAGCCATGCATCCTCTTGTCTCTGATATGCCAGCAAACTCACACAGTATCATTAAGGTAAGGCTAGGCAATTTTTTTTTTTTTTTTTTTTTTTATGATTAATGATGGTTTATTTCAGCCTTTGATTTCCAGTGTAGGTGTGGTGGGGTGGTAGTGCTACTTGTTTGATTTATTTATATTAGGCAGGGGGTGGAGGAAGGGTTCACATATCCATGGTCACACTCACAGTCTGAGCTGCTTTGGTAAAAAAGCACATACTTAATTTGCATTCAAACTGCATCTCTGGTTCCTATCTCTCAGTAATGCTTGAATAGATTGTAGTGTATACAAACCTGGCAATCACTCCAGACTAAACTGACAATAGTGGGGAAAACACTGTTTAATTCTTCTATTTTATTTTTATTTTTTTGTCTTGGAAATAAAATTATTCCTTGCCATTCACGTTCTTTCAGGAAATTACAATTGACAAAAGTAAAGTAGTTTGGTTGTTATTTATTGATTCCCAGCTAAATTCACAGAGTCCTGCTTAGGAATCAATGCCCTCCAAACTGCATTTGTTTTAAGCTTCCAGCCTCCTCTAGACAAGAGTTTTTTGTTTTTTGGTTTTTTTTTGCAGGCACAAAAGCACTTTAGTCAGCACAAATTTGAAGGTAGAACAAAACCCAGTAACAGCATATCTCAAGCTGCTATCAATTTTCCACCAGTAGAACACTTCAGGACATGAAGTCCTTTGTCTATTTTCAGAAGCCAGCTTCAGTGACATTACATGAACAACTACAACATTATAGTATGTTCCGCACTGTTTCTAACTATAACCTTAAAGAAAGAAAAAGATGGCTTGGAATATTGCCAGGGCATAATGATTTCAATTCTGAAGAAATCCAGCAACCAATTACCCTAAATTCAACATTTTCTTGTACTATAAGTTTTAAATCTCTTCTAATCAAATAGGAGAACCCATTCTCCTAATTTTGCCATGGTGTTTGTTACTCATAGGCCTCCACAAGTCTGTTTCATTTTTTAAAAAACAAAGATTACATTTGCTGTCTGTATGAAAAATGGTCGAATCATACATTTCAGAAAACTAGAACAATGTACAACAGGCTGATTGTGATCCATAATTCAATTTTCAAACCTTTAATTGCTGCCATTTCAAAGGTAACATTCTATCTGAATTGCCATACCGAGATGGTTGCAATTATGTAAAACGAAACTAGGCTTGTTGGAAACTGGAAAAGTCATCTTGTTAAAGAGATGATGGCCAGCCTTTATAACAGTTGATTGCAAAAGGATGCAACCACTTTGCTTATATTTCCTATTTTAATCAGTCCCCTCTGCCTGTGTACCCAATTTATACCACCACACATGGAAGTTTATACTATTCGGGTATTTGTTCCTTGAATCCCCTTTTAGGGCAAGACTGCCTACTAGGCAATCTATCCTATAAGAGGCATGGTGGAAAAAAGGCATAGCACTGAAATGTGATGGCAAGGAGCTGAACATGCTGCACCATCTAAAAAGGATGGTAAGATAGGTGCACATCCCCTGCTCATGAGGGAGCTGGGGGAGGAATTGTGCTCCTAATGCGCAACCCCCCCCTAGTGCTCCTCAGGGTATGGTGCAGTTTTACACTGCCTTGAACCAAGGGCTAAGGTTAGCATCCAGCCTCTAATGCCAATCTTGTCAGCAAGTTAAAAATACCCACGCCACCACCAAATGACAAGGATGAAATAACTTTCCATATTTGTTGGCAGCACAACTTTTAAAAATGTTATTGTGGCCACGGGTAAGCACCTCATTCCCAGCTAAAATAAGAAGGTGGGTTGTAGCATCTGGCTAGATCTTGCACGGACAGTTATCAGACAGAGTGGCAATGGGAAAGGTGCACAACCTTTGTTTGTTTGAAGGCTGAAGTAAAAGCAAAAGAAAACTTACAGCCTTCTAAAGGTGACACTGGATGCTGATGAAACAAGAACACAGGCAGCTTTTCTATTGCAACCAAGAGATACAGGGGGCCTCTTTCAATGTAATTGTAACACCTGCATTACTTGGCACATTGCCTCATTGGATGCAAAAACAAAGTCAACAACAACTAGGAGGTTATTACTAGTACTATTATTATTGGCCTCGTGTAGAATACAGTAATCAGGCAGGGAAAGGCATAACAAGAACCAATGGCTGGAAGTTAAAGCTGTACAAATTCAAATTAGAAATAAGGCAAATGTTTTTAACAGTGAGGGTGATTAACCATTGGAATAAGGGGGTGATTGATTCTTCATCTCTTGTAGTCTTCAAATCAAGACTGAGTGCCTTTATGCAAGGTGTGCTTTAGTCAAGCACAAGCTACTGGGCTCAATAGAGGAATAACTGGATGAAAGTCTATGGCCTGTGTTATACAAGAAGTGGATCTAATGGTCTCTTCTGGCCTTAAAAAACCCCAAACAAAAAAAAGTATGCATTTGTCTTTCTTGGAAACCTCTCTTCAAAGTAACTCTATGCCCCATTACCTGGACCTATTCAAAAGTGTATAAAGAACACAAAAATGGTTTCCTCTAAAATTTGCCAAGTTTCCAGTACCAAATTTTCATCAACATTATTCTTCATGAATTGTATTAGGGATCAGGGCCCCTTTATGTTAGGCACTGTATAAAGCCACTGAATAGACCGTTGCAAGCCCAAAGAGCTTACAGTCCAAGTATAAGAGGAGATACAAGGCAACTGCAAAATTATCAGGACCAGTTTAATAAGCAACACTCACAGCACACCAGCTGTAGCCTTCTTGCTTGTGCCTGTTGATTAAATGAGTGCACCAGTCCTGAAATCTGAAAAAGGCTGAAAAGAATTCTGAAAATTTTTTTTCAGAAAAAAATCTGAAAACTCATAGACTTTAAGGCCAAAAGGGACCATCATGATCATTTAGTCTGACCTCCTGCACATAGCTGGCCAAAGAATCTCACCCACTCCTGTAATAGATCCCTAAGTCTACTGAAGTCCTCAAATCATGGTTTAAAGACTTTAAGTTACAAAGAATTCACCACTTACGCTAATGTAAATCTGCAAGTGACTCATGACCCATGCTTCAGAGGAAAGCGAAACTCCCCAGGGTCTCTGCCAATCTGACCTGGGGAAAAAATTCCTTCCCAACCCCAAATGTGGCAATCAGTTAGACCGTGAGCAAGATCCCCCAGGCAGATACCTGGGAAAGAATTCTCTGTAGTAACTCAGAGCCCTCCCCATCTACTGGGCTGTCTCCAGCAGCTTGGGATTTTTGCTACTGGCGGTTGCTGATGGCCTATCATACCATCCCATCCATGAAGCTCAGTCTTGAGGCCAGTTGGGTTTTTTCCCCCACTGTTCCCCTTGGAAGGCCGTTCCAGAACTTCACTCCTCTCATGGTTAGAAACCTTGGTCGAATTTCAAGCCTAAACTTGTTGATGGTAACTGCACATGCAAATACCAGTTTCCATTCCCTAATTAACATGTGTACATACAATTATCCATGTTATATATGACTGTTGTGGACACACAAAATGGATGCCCTCAGAAATTTTTGGAGGCCTGCTAAAAAGTTGGCCCCATTTGATCAGGATATTCTGTGAGATGTGAAATCATAGAATATCAGGGTTGGAAGGGACCTCAGGAGGTCATCTAGTCCAACCCCCTGCTCAAAGCAGGACCAATCCCCAATTAAATCATCCCAGCCAGGGCTTTGTCAAGCCTGACCTTAAAAACTTCTAAGGAAGGAGATTCTACCACCTCCCTAGGTAATGCATTCCAGTGTTTCACCACCCTCCTAGTGAAAAAGTTTTTCCTAATATCCAACCTAAACCTCCCCCACTGCAACTTGACACCATTACTCCTTGTCCTGTCCTCTGCTACCACTGAGAATAGTCTAGAACCATCCTCTTTGGAACCACCTCAGGTAGTTGAAAGCAGCTATCAAATCCCCCCTCATTCTTCTCTTCTGCAGACTAAACAATCCCAGTTCCCTCAGCCTCTCCTCATAAGTCATGTGTTCCAGACCCCTAATCATTTTTGTTGCCCTTTGCTGGACTCTCTCCAATTTATCCACATCCTTCTTGTAGTGCGGGACCCAAACCTGGACACAGTACTCCAGAGGAGGCCTCACCAATGTTGAATAGAGGGGAACAATCACGTCCCTCGATCTGCTGGCTATGCCCCTACTTATACATCCCAAAATGCCATTGCCTTCTTGGCAACAAGGGCACACTGTTGACTCATATCCAGCTTCTTGTCCATTGTCACCCCTAGGTCCTTTTCCGCAGAACTGTTGCCTAGCCATTTGGTCCCTAGTCTGTAGCGGTGCATTGGGTTCTTCCGTCCTAAGTGCAGGACCCTGCACTTATCCTTGTTGAACCTCAGATTTCTTTTGGCCCAATCCTCCAATTTGTCTAGGTCCCTCTGTATCCTATCCCTGCCCTCCAGTGTATCTACCACTCCTCCTAGTTTAGTATCATTTGCAAATTTGCTGAGAGTGCAATCCACACCATCCTCCAGATCATTTATGAAGATATTGAACAAAACCGGCCCCAGGACCGACCCTTGGGGCACTCCACTTGATACCGGCTGCCAACTAGCCATGGAGCCATTGATCACTACCCGTTGAGCCCGACAATCTAGCCAACTTTCTACCCACCTTATAGTGCATTCATCCAGCCCATACTTGTTTAACTTGCTGACAAGAATACCGTGGGAGACCGTGTCAAAAGCTTTGCTAAAGTCAAGAAACAATACATCCACTGCTTTCCCTTCATCCACAGAACCAGTAATCTCATCATAGAAGGCGATTAGATTAGTCAGGCATGACCTTCCCTTGGTGAATCCATGCTGACTGTTCCTGATCACTCTCGTGTAAGTGCTTCAGGATTGATTCCTTGAGGACCTGCTCCACGATTTTTCCGGGGACTGAGGTGAGGCTGACTGGCCTGTAGTTCCCAGGATCCTCCTTCTTCCCTTTTTTAAAGATTGGCACTACATTAGCCTTTTCCCAGTCATCCGGGACTTCCCCCGTTCGCCACACGTTTTCAAAGATAATGGCCAATGGCTCTGCAATCACAGCCGCCAATTCCTTTAGCACTCTCGGATGCAACGCGTCTGGCCCCATGGACTTGTGCATGTCCAGCTTTTCTAAATAGTCCCTAACCACCTCTTTCTCCACAGAGGGCTGGCCACCTACTCCCCATGCTGTGATGCCCAGCACAGCAGTCTGGGAGCTGACCTTGTTTGTGAAGACAGAGGCAAAAAAAGCATTGAGTACATTAGCTTTTTCCACATCCTCTGTCACTAGGTTGCCTCCCTCATTCAGTAAGGAGCCCACACTTTCCTTGGCTTTCTTCTTGCCAACATACCTGAAGAAACCCTTCTTGTTACTCTTAACATCTCTTGCTAGCTGCAGCTCCAGGTGTGATTTGGCCCTCCTGATTTCATTCCTACATGCCCGAGCAATATTTTTATACTCTTCCCTGGTCATTTGTCCAATCTTCCACTTCTTGTAAGCTTCTTTTGTATGTTTAAGATCCGCAAGGATTTCACCGTTAAGCCAAGCTGGTCACCTGCCATATTTACTATTCTTTTGACACATCGGGATGGTTTGTCCCTGTAACTTCAACAGGGATTCCTTGAAATACAGCCAGCTCTCCTGGACTCCTTTCCCCTTCATGTTATTCCCCCAGGGGATCCTACCCATCAGTTCCCTGAGGGAGTCGAAGTCTGCTTTCCTGAAGTCCAGGGTCCGTATTCTGCTGCTTACCTTTCTTCCCTGTGTCAGGATCCTGAACTCGACCAACTCATGGTCACTGCCTCCCAGATTCCCATCCACTTTTGCTTCCCCCACTAATTCTTTCCAGTTTGTGAGCAGCAGGTCAAGAAAAGCTCCCCCCCCAGTTGGCTCCTCTAGCACTTGCACCAGGAAATTGTCCCCTACATTTTCCAAAAACTTCCTGGATTGTCTATGTACCACTGTAGTGCTCTCCCAGCAGATATCAGGAAGATTAAAGTCGCCCATGAGAACCAGGGCCTGCGATCTAGTAGCTTCTGCAAGTTGCCGGAAGAAAGCCTCATCCACCTCATCCCCCTGGTCCTGTGGTCTATAGCAGACTCCCAACACTACATCACTCTTGTTGCTCACACTTCTAAACTTAATCCAGAGACTCCGGTTTTTCTGCAGTTTCATACCAGAGCTCTGAGCAGTCATACTGCTCCCTTACATACAGTGCTACTCCCCCACCTTTTCTGCCCTGCCCATCCTTCCTGAACAGTTTATAACCATCCATGACAGTACTCCAGTCATGTGAGTTATCCCACCAAGTCTGTTATTCCAATCATGTCATAATTCCTTGACATCACCAGGACCTCCAGTTCTCCCTGCTTTTGTTTCCAAGGCTTTGTGCATTTGTATATAGGCACTTGAGATAACCTGCTGATTGCCCCTCAAATCTATATACTATACTGTAGTTTGGGGGTATTTGCTGAGAAGAATGAATAATTTAGAGATAAATAGGGATTAGAACTGAAAAGGTTGTAACAAATGTAGTAGGAATCTTTTACACAGTTAATACTTTCTACACAATTAACTTTAAATAAGAGAATGAACCCAGTTATTTGCTAGTATGTATAGCTTTATCACCCCTGTAATCTGCAGGCCTTATCCAAAGCCTACTGATATCATGGAAAGACTCCCTGGCCCAGATTTTCAAAGGGTTTTGAAGGTCAGTGGAACTTAGGCTCATAAGTGCTAAATCATTTTTGAAAATGAGACTTAGGTGTTACTAAGCAGAGCAATGCCTAAATACCTTTCAAAATCTGGGCCCATGTGACTATGGATTGGTATTTCAATACCATGAAGTGTCAGCTCAATGCCAGCTTTGGATTAGAATGAAAGGCTTTTGACTAGCTGAATAGGTACTGATTAGAGTTGTACAACAGCTACCAGTTTAACCTTCACAAATATTACACTGCATAAACGGATAGTCACTAATTTGACCAACAGTATAATTTTGCTGTTTGTCTGTGAACACAGCATTGCACAGAAAGAACAGCTATTTGACAAATATTCAAAGCAAACAATATAATTTAACTTTGTTGCAAACTTGTGAAAATGAGAGCAATTTATGGTTTTGTGGCTGAATCAGGGAGGTACTCTAGCAATGATTCAGACTGAAATTAACACTGGTACAGAGAAAGCCTCAGAAACATTCAGGATCTGTTCTCTTTGACCTTTGTATTTTAACTAGGACTGTCAATTAATCGCATGCATTAACTGAGTGACGCAAAACAAATTAGCTAGATTTAAAAAATAGTCACAATTAATTGCAGTTTTAATTGCACTGTTAAACAGAATGCCAATTTAAATTATAAATATTTTTGGATGTTCTACATTTTCAAATATATTGATTTCAATTACAACACAATACAAAATATACAGTGTTCACTTTATATTACTATTTTTGATTATAAATATTTGCAGTGTAAAAAAGTTAAACAAAAAAAATAGTATTTTTCAATTCACCTCATACAAGTCCACTCAGTCCTACTTCTTGTTCAGCCAATTGCTAGGACAAACAAGTTTGTTTTCATTTATAGGAGATAATTCTGCCTGCTTTTTATGTACAATGTCACCTGAAAGTGAGACCAGCCATTCACATGGCACTGTTGTAGCCAGCGTTGCAAGGTATTTACGTGCCAGATGTGTTAAACATTCATATACCTCTTCATGCTTTGACTTGTAGGCTATAAAGTTTTACATTGTTTTGTTTGAGTGGAGTTATGTAAAAAAATAATTCTACATTTGTAAGTTGAAGTTTCACGTTAAAGAGATTGCACTCATTTAATTAATTGTGATTTTTAACCATTTGACAGCCTACCAAAAATATAATACATTTAAATTGGTATTCTATTATTGTTTAACAATGTGATTAAAAATGAAATTAATCACAACTATTTTTTTAATCTCACGATTGAGATTTTTTAAACATTGAACAGTCCTAATTCTAACAGAAACATTTCCATGTCCCTTGCAGTCAATTACGTTACTACATCAGAGCCTGGGCCTGGTTCTGGAGAACTGGCATGAACCTGTATCAATCCAAACCTTACTTATAGATTCAGAGATTAAACCGTGGGAAACCTATGTTTATTTGACCTATGTTTGTTTATTTATTACCTTGTAATAAAGTCACGATCTGTGGTTTTATGTGAAACTGTTCCCTCTGCAAAATTCATGCACCTCTTTATAAATCAGCCTTGGAATTGCTCCCAAGTTGCTCTGGGGAGGAGTGTTCACCAGAAATGAAAACACATTGTGGAACCAACATTAATATCGGACTCTGTCCCAGACTTCTCTGAAATAGAAATTGAAGGCCAGGTAAACAGGTGTAGCTCAGCCCTCTATGAGAAATTTCATCTAGATTAGTAAGGTTTGTGGTCATGTAACCAGTTGAAGCACTTAGCTACAGAGTGATCAATAAGCAAAGATTATTATGATGCTGTTTATCTGGTATAAAAAGAAAATGAGCCAAAGTTCAGCATCTTTAAATACAGTGGGAAAACAGAGCATTACTCAATTTGTTTTCAAAGCACTGCTAAGAAATCTTTGGGGTGTGAATGTCATGGGATTTGAACGTTTTATCTTTGCTCTTTGTAAGTGGGGGAATAGTCCTGTTATTGTGGGGAACTTTCCTGGCTTCTGCACTACCCCGGTGAAGTGCTCTAGCAAAAGGATCTGAGTCCTTGCTCCCACTTCCTTTACCCAGTGGTCCCCCTACCCTTGAGGGCTCCGCTTCCACTCTCCTGTCTAGCAGAATCCTTGTAATCCCAACAAGGCTGGGTCCAGGATTTCTGGGGGGCTCGACCCCCAACCCTGCTGCAGTCACCTAGGACAGGGGCTAGGGTGTCCCCACTCTGGGGTACTCTCTCTGCACTGGGCACTTCTCTGACCCACTGATCATTACATACAATTTAAAGCAAATGCAAGTTATTTAATCAATTATTTTTAAAAAGAATAAGGAAAAATGGGAAAGGTTAAAGGAAACACATCACCCAGCTCTGTGGCAGGGAACATCACAAACAGTGTCTCTGGAATGTCAGGGCAGTTCAGTCTATTCCTTGTAAGTCCCAGGCCTCCTTCTCAGGCCCTGGCTGTGCTGCAGGGATGCTGTGGGTTGGACACTTGCTCTGGTGGTGGCCACATGCTCTCAGGCTCTAAGTGGTAGGACCCTTTTTCCCCAGTGTCACCCCCGCCCTGTCATGGTTATGATCCAAGCCTGGCTTGCAGAGCCTCTTGGCTGAGGCGTCTCCCTGTGCTGGGCCTGCTGCCCAGGGTCCCCCTCGCTCTCCCCAGCTGCTCACCGCACCCAGCTCTGGACTGCTCCAGCTCCGCCAATCTGTCTCAGCACTGCTGCTGCTCTGCCTCCAGCTCCCTGGGCTGCTTTGCTGGCTCTGGTTGCTACAGCTCTGCTCCCAGGACAGGTCTGCTCTGCAGGCTGCTCCCGTGACTCTGCTCCCAGCACTGACCTGCTTTGTGGCCTGCTTTGCTGGCCCCTCTGGCTCTGGTTGCTGCAGCTTTCTTCCCAGGGCAAGTCTGCTCTCTGGGCTGTGCCTCTGTCTTAGGGGCTGCAGCTTTGCTCCCAGGACAGGGTCTGCTCTCTCTGGGTGGCTTTTCTGGTCCCGGCACAGCCCTGCCCCCCAGCTTAGCTTGGGCCCCTGCTTTCTCCTTAGCTCAGCCCCACTCTGTTTGACCCAGTCAATTCCAGCTCACAGGGAGGATGGGACCTCCCTGGCCTCCTGACTCCCTGATAAGCCTGCCCACCCTGTCATTCAGGCTGACCTGGAGAACTGGCCTCTCCCCATTGTTCCTGGGGGCTGTCAGTCTCAGGGTCCTGATTCCCCATCGACCCTTCCCCCTTTTTAGTACTGGGAGTTAGCAACTAAAACACCCCCACTGAATGTTAGTAAGGAGGCAACAGTCCCCTTACATCTACTGCAGCAGAGTTCCTGATGGTGCTGGGGAACCCTTTCTATTCTCAGTGCTTTTGGTCCTGATGTCACTTAAAGATGAGACAGCTCAGTCTATGCCAAGGCAGGCCTGATTTAGACATATTCTTGTAAATGGACTGGGATTGCCTAAACTCATGGCACATGTCCACGTCTGACTTAGATTATTAGGTCTCTTGCTTTGGCCAGTCTAACTCAGTTTCACAAAGGGTAAAGTTTTCTTCACTGCGTGTAAGGTATTTTGCTATACTGTTGCTCATTTTCTTCAGGCCCAGACTGCAAGTTTGTCACTCACTATAAATTGTAACAGAAATATACAAAGCTTATCCAGTGGCATGTTATGTGAGATATATTACTGTACTTAAACACTATGAAAGATTGTCATCACCTAATCATTTCTGTGCAAGTGACCTCTCTGTATACAGTATCCATATAAAGATGCACGAGTGGGTGAATGGAGCTATCCTGGTTTATACCAGCTGACGGCCTGGCCCTTAATTTAAAAACATTAGTACAAATATCTAAGGCAGCGTCATCGCTAATCGTTGAATTTTTGTCACCAGAATGAATTTTTTTTCAGGAAGTTTATTAACTTTACCACACTGTATTGTGTTTTACTATTTTGATCCATTAGCAATTCCACTCACCGTCCCCTATACAAAGAAAGATACAAAGCATAAAAGAAAAATGAAAGGGCTACCAGAGATACATGGAACAGTCTCTGACATTACCGTTCTCATGCTCTCATGACAAATGCAGAGCTGAGAAGAGGAAATGACATGTAGTGAAGATGCCACTGTAATAAAAATTGCAACAAGAATGAAAATAATGCATTGCACTTATACAGTTGGAGGATCTCAAGGCATTATTATCCCATTTTATAGATGGGGAAAAGACACAGATCGGGCAAGTGAATTGCCCAAGATAACACAGCAAGTCAGTGTCTGAGTTGGGAGCAGCACTCAGGGTTAAATTACTTACCAGAGGACACTTATGAAGTCAGTAGCAGAGCTGGAGATAGAACCCAGCTGTCCTCACCATCAGTCCCCTGCTCTAACTACTGTATATTCTGTGGCACAATCCTAGACATCCATGTCAAGGTCTTGAAACTACATTCAAGCCTCATTGGTATAGTGCCTGTTGACCATTATATATGGTGTTGTCACTGTACAAAATCCACAGCAATGAGGAATTTATTTCCTTTTAGGACAAAAAAGTTCAAAATCACCATTATAAACATAATTAAGGTACCTGAAACAGATATTTCTACTTGCAATGTAAATTGCATCGTGGCTCTAAGATGAACATGTTGCATTCATTTAGTGGATATTTGTAATGCTATGTTATCTTTAGCACAAATCTGCTATACAACAGATCTCAGCAACTCGAAACAAAAGTATCCTTTAAAAAAAAAAAAAAATCACATGATAGCATCCTTCATGCCTGGCCCTGTTGTGATTTTACACTGAGGGTGCATTTTAATTGATGAAATGTGCTACACAGCACAATCTGAAAAAGTAACAACCTTTAGTTACCATTTGGAGATGTGATGGAAGTGCCAGAAGTTAAATTCTTACGACTAAATGAAATAACAGAAGCTCCCTATCCTTTCTTGAAGACGCTCATTAGTTTTAACTTTTATCACATTCTGTTTGCCATGGATTCCATCCAAGAATGAAGGATGTAACTTATTAAGCAAGTGATAATTTCAAAACTCCAAGTGTCACTACTCTGTGTGGAAGCATAGTTACCTTGAATAGGATCAGAGGTTTCACTACCACTGCTTTAAAGCTAGCATTATCACAGAGGGAATGATTACAGGGGAAAGAATGTTCCAAACAGTGTGAAAGATGCAAGGCAGGCATCTGAATGGACACATAAATAAGTCATGAATGTTTGAGAAATAGTCTGGTAGTTGGATGCTTCAGCACACACAGGAAATCAAGTAAAACAGGGCATTGGTGTCTGGGAGGCAATGGACCAAGAGGCTTCTCTTAAATTCAGGCCCAAAGTGGAAAACAATGACCTCTCAGACACCACGAAGCTTCCTCCTGCCAAGGGACTGATCTACAACTTTTCTGATCATGTGCCCAAAACTGCAATCTTTACACATGGAAGTAGCCCCATTGACTGCACTGGGAGTACTCACACGAGTAAGGATTGCAGGAACAGACCCTCGTGCCTCACCATAAATGCACGTGACGGTGAGGTGGGAATTATATAGTCCAATAAGATTGGAGCTTTTCAGATCAAGAAACAAACAAACCAGTCCACATGATCCCTCATCATCTTTACCTCAAAAACACCCTTAGTGTCTTAAGTGCCACACTCCCTACTTTTTCAAAGATTTATCCATCTCCAGTGGACATTTCGTCTAACCATATTCACTTGTACTTCCTGCCAGCTTCTGACATTGTAAATGGGGTTGTATAAAATAAGAACCAAGACAAAACCATATTTCAAACTGAACCTATCCCCTTCCCACCCACTCCCTTTCCTGTATGTGCGCGCACATGCACCCAATTACTTTCCCTCATGCCTCAGCTTTGCTGGTTTTGCCCAGAAGCAGAAATACCATTAGAGAAAGCTACCTTTGTGCTCTGTCTAGCTTAGATGAAACCAGATTTCTAAAAGAGAGGGATCTAGATAAATTTATGTACCTTAATTACTAGTTGCTTATTGACTTGAACAGAAATTCTGTATGTTTTGAGGTTCCCTCACCACTAGTTGTGAACTTGTTTCATATTCCAATTGAAAAAAAGGGGGGGGGGGAAGAGGGTATCCAATCTAGAATATCAGTGCTAAACCTCATTAATTTGTGAAGAGGGTTTTTGGATTCAAATCCCAGTATCTGTTTGGATCTGGTTTTGAATCCAACTGAAAGGGACCCCATTTTTAAAATCTACTCTGGCTGCAGCTCAAACTAGTGGAAACCTTTCAGTGGGTCTCACAGGACTTCTATGATTGTCTGCTGATATTTCATAAGAACAGCTTGTAGGAGTTTGGCAGCACCAAATATAAGCCTGGGCTTATGTTTGATTCATACAAAAAACTGAACTCTGAATTCTAGACTAAACCACATCCAAATATCACCTCCTTGGCCCATCTTAATTCTATTTTGTGCACAGAAAATTCAGGCTGAATTGCTTCAACTTCAGCCCATGGCCTCTTCTCTTTCCCTTCTCTCTCCAGTTCAGTTACTTGCAAAAATTTAACAGGCAAATATTTTTTGCTGGATCTCCTTATGAGTAGTTCCTTCCACAGCTCTCTATGGTTAAGGGTCAGCCCATATTTCCTACGGTTGCACTTAGGTGGCTGTCACAGGTTTGGAGATCTTTATACATTCATTTAAAACAATAAAGCAGAGACCCAGACTGAAGAAAGAAAACAATGTTTTGTCATTGTTGGAGTCAGATATTCTGTGACTGTAGCTACATGGCTGAGCTGGGGAGTTCTCTCAGGAACAGCTTAATGGTATTTCTTCAAAGATGACAAAAACTTATTTCAGCTTACACGTTTAACAGTATCCACCACAATGGCTAATAAACAGCTTCTGTTCCCACTAGTATACCATAAAGGTGTTTAAAATTCCTACCATTCATTAGAATGGTATGTGTGCAATCTTCAGCCAATTCTCAGCCTTTGCTTTTGTTAGCACTCTGAGACTCGCTTTTCCCCCTATAATCTATCCAGTTCCCCATTTCTTTGTCTGACCTCTTAAGACACCCACCTTGAAGCCTTTTCCTTACCCGTGATGCACTTTTGCATCACCTTGTTTATCATTCCTCTATGTGTATTTATTGCGAGAGCAGCGGGGCATGCCTATCCTTGGTGGATGCAGTCATTCTTCATTGAGCACCTTCTGTTGTCTCTATTTCTTCTGTGCTGTATTTCACCCACCACTGCTGGCAGTCCTCGAATGTATGCTTTACCGGAAGTCTACATGTTCATTCATCTCCCTTTTTGGTCTCACTTTCATCTTAGACATGTGATTAGATTATGATTATTATTGTTTGTGAGCTCCCATGCACATTCCACAGTCACTCCATTACTCAGTACTAAGTCAAGATTTGCTCTGTACGGGGCAAACTTTGCCTTCCCTTACAGCCATCAGCACATGCGTGCAACTGAGGACTCTAGATTTCTTTTGTTAATTTAGGGGCAAAAACTAGAGGTGCTTGACATGCCTACATAAAGGTCAAAAGAAGTTTAAAAGTATCATGTCTGCTGTATGGGGATCAAAAACTGGGCTGGAACCTCACAAAACCACAATGTCTTGCAAGATTTCCAGCACTTTCTGCTTCTGGTTGAGCAGGAAAAAACTATCCTCAACGTCAGTCCACAGCATCTTCATTATATTTTCTTGGATTCATAGATTTTAAGTCCAGAAAAGACCCATTAGATCAGCTGGTCTGACATCCTGTACATAAAACCGCCCTGAGCATTTTATTAGTCCTGTATTGAGCCTAATAACCTGTGCCTGACTAGAGTATATTCCATATTGCAGCATTTCTGCCTTTACGTCTAGCGTAAACATAAAAATGCAAAGTTACAGGACACCAAAATCTAATGGTCTGGAAAAGGTAATTAGTGTTATTTGCATTACTGTAGCTCTGCATGCTGTCCAAATGCATAGAGAGACAGTTTCTATCCCAAAGAACTTACAATGTCAGAAGATTAAACTTTTTCAAATTTCAATTAGTTTCAGGCTAACTTTTTAGCTCTGCTGTTGGATCTTATTTAACCTGAATCAGTTTGCCCATCTCTAATGCTCCTGGGATGTTCTGGACTATAGCAAGGAAACCCTTCAATGTAGTGCATGTTGTTGAAATATTGCTAAATCCTGACTTGAAGGATAAAGCATTTATCTTTATAGCAGGGTATGAAAAGATAATTACTATACATTTTGTAAGTTTCTGGGCCTAAACTTACAACACATTAAAGTAGACACTGGTGCTTATTAAGGCCATAATAAAAGAGGAAGCTAATAGTTTACACTTCAAAACATTTTATACACCTTGATTAATCTTCACAACATGTGAAAGTACTTAAGTATTATTCCCATTTCACAGATGACACAATGGAGACAGAGGTTTAAGGGCCTGTTGCATCTCCCATTGAAGTTGTAAGCAGGGTCTGAATGAAGTTTCCTCTGATATCCGGTGACAAATTGGGGGAAGAGACTTCAGGAGCAGACCATATTTGCATAGTCTCAGCTACTCTGCCTAGGTGTTCAGACAGAGCTGCTTTGCCAAAGTGATCAATTTTGGCTGGTTTTGGGTTACAATTCATTTGAGTAGGGACAATGTTCACTCATTGATATATTTTGCTTTCCACAACCAACTCTGTACAACTTTTCTTGAGTGATGTACCCGAATACTTGGATGCAAATATCTAAACTGTATTGTTAAATTTAGTCACCTAAATTTGGGTTATTGCTGATTATGTACTATATGTATCTTATGATTTTTAAATCAAACTTTGTATTTGTGGATAATCTAAGCACTATGCCCAGATGTACAACAGACACCCTTTTCTTAACCTGTGTACTATATAATTGTTTAACATTAGCTTTAATAAAAATTTTAAATTTGAATGCAGGGTAATGAAATGTTACCCTTATTGCATGAGTAAAGGGTAGCAGAACTGTTCTTAGCATGCCCTGATCAAGGGAGTCATCCTAAATTGAACCTCACTTGCTAAAAAGGGGGAAGTGATGCCAAATCCCAGTGGAAGTCAGAGGGGGTGGGGACAGGTGTTCCTACTTGCTGGCATACCCTGCTTAAAAAAAAAGTCCTAGACACCACTTGACTCTCACTTCTCTAGTGTTTAAAGGCAAGCTAATTGGACCGTGATTGCTAGAGCTGAAGTCACCAATGAGCCATCTCAAAGCTAAGCCTTAGAACTTAGATGTGGGGACAGTGTTGCAGGGAAAGACAACGTAGAAGCTACACTAGCAATAAGGTTCCCCGTGAATCACTAAGCACTAGAATCACCAAGACCTGGGCAAAGTGGTGGAACCTCAGAATGTGGCATTGCAGAAGCAGCACTGAGCAACAACCAGCAGCAGAGATAACAACTGAGCTGAACAGAGGCAGAGAGATTGGGGGCAGTGAGCAGCAGGAGAGATAACAGGGGCAGTAAGCTAAGTCCAAAGCAAACTGTGAAGAGTTACAAAGAGATCTCGCAACACTGACTGGGCAAGAAAATGGCAGATGAAATTCAACATTGATAAATGCAAAGTAATACACAATGGAAAACATAATCCCAATTATACATACAAAATGATGGGGTCTAAATTAGCTGTTACCACTCAAGAAAGAGATCTTGGAGTCATTGTGGATAGTTCTCTGAAACATCCACTCAGTGTGCAGCAGCAGTCAAAAAAAGCTTACAGAATGCTAAGAACCATTAGGAAAGGGATAGATAAGACAGAAAATATCATAATGCTACTATATAAATCCATGGTATGCCTACACCTTGAATACTGTGTGCAGTTCTGGTTGCCCCATCTCAGAAAAGGATGTGTTAGAATTGGAGAAGGTACAGAAAAGGGCAACAAAAGTTATTAGGGGCATGGAACAGCATCCATGTGAGGAGAGATTAAAGAGACTGGAACTTTTCAACTTGAAAACAGAGAGCTAGGGGGTGTAGCAAGGCAAGACTCACCGGCACAGCGCCTCCTGTTGGTCATCCTGGGAATTAGCTCTCCAGCTCTGGAGTGCCCTCTGCTGGGCGATGTCCCACTTGCCTCAGGCCCCTGTGTCCCTCCCAGACCCCAGTGCCCCTTACCTCAGGGTTCTGCCCTCTGCAGTACCCCCACAGTCTCTGGGTCTCTCCTCCACAGGGAACCCCCAATCCTCTATCCCTACCCTGCCTCAGTGGCAACTGCCAGTCATCATCTAGCCCCCACACACTGGGGCAGACTGCAGTCTGTAATCCACTCATCACTGGCAAGCAGGGTTTGGACCTGCTGCCTTTCCCTGCAGCCCAGTACCTGCTTTGGCCTTTCTACCAGGCCACAGCCTGGGAGGTTGCCAGGCCTGAGCTCCCCAGTACTGCTCCAGTCCCTGAGCTCCCAGGCAGCCAAGTCAGTCTCCCTCCAAGGCTGAAGAGAGACTCACTCTGCTCCTGTCCAGCAGCCCTTTTATAGGGCCAGCTGCAGCCTGCCTGGGGTGTGGCCCCAGCTGTGGTTGCTTCTCCAATCAGCCAAGCCTATTGGCTCCCCAGGGCTGTTTTAACCCCTTCCGGGCCGGAGCGGGTGACCACCCCGCTACACGGGGATATACAAAAGTCTATAAAATCATGACCGGTGTGGAGAAAGTAATTGTTATTTACTCCTTCACATAACACATGAACCAAGGGTCACCCACTGAAATTAATAGGCAGAAAGTTTAAAACACACAAAAAGGAAGTACTACTACACACAACGCAGTCAGCCTGTGGAACGTATTGCCAGGGGATGTTGTGAAGGCCAACACTATAATGGGGTTAAAAAAAAAACTAGATAAGTTCATGGAGGATAGGTCCATCAATGGCTATTTGCCAAGAGGGTCAGGAATGCCACCCCATGCTCTGGGTGTCCTAAGCCTCTGATTGACAGAAGCTGGGAGTGGACAACAGGGGATGGATCACTTGCTAATTGCCATGTTCTGTTAATTCCCTCTGAAGCACCTGGCACTGGCCCCTGTCAGAAGACAGGACACTGGGTTAGATGGACCATTCATTTGACCCAGTGTGGCCGTTCTTATGTTCTTAAGCAGCCAGCAACAGCAGAAAAAACAGCAGCGGCGGCAAGGAGCAGCAGCAGCAGCCACAAGCCATTTGCTGAAATGGCCGCAGCAGCAGAGGCCTGGCTCAACACTCCATCCCCTTTCAAGGAGAAGGAGGTGAACCCATGTGAACACACCTCTGAACTCTGGGTCCTCGCTGACCGAGGACAACCAAATGTGAGGGGGGAGGAGTGGCGGGAAAGGGGAATGGCATGTTAAAATGATATTTGTTCATTGGACTTTCACACCACAAGGTGGGAAATTGAGGCCAAGGACACTGTCCAACGTACTGTGGGGTGGGAGTTTGCTTACGATTATATGGTTTCAAATCACAGTTGTGGTGTTTTCCCAAATTAATGCTGGGTGCCCTTTCCCTTTTAACAAAAATTTTCCTTTTGCTATACACAGAATCAGTGTATACACAGCTCACGAGTGGGGAAGTATTGCCTCTTAGGGCTGGTCTACACTACCGCGGTAAGTCGACCTAAGCTATGCTACTTCAATTATGTGAATAACGTAACTGAAGCTGATGTAGCTTAGGTTGAGTTAATGCAGTGTCTACACAGCGCCGTGTCAACGGGAGACGCTCTCCCACCGACTTACCTTACACTTCTCAGGGAGCTAGAGTGCCGAAGTCAATGGTAGAGTGCTCTGCGATTGATTTAGTGTGTCTTCACTAGACCCGCTAAATCGACACCACTGCATCAATCGGAGCAGTGCCAATCTACCAGTAAGTGTAGACATGGCCTTAGAGGCACCCAGGGTTGAGTTTGGTCTTCCCAAATTAGTGGGTGGGGGCTCAAGCTGGTTCTTTTTTGTCTCATTAAGAGAAACCCCTAGATATTGGACCCTGGCCCTTGTTGCCGACACCACCTGGCAGAAGGGTTACAAAGTCAATAGAAAAACTCACACTGACTTCCACAGGAGTTGGGCCAGAATCTGTGCCCAAGGTTGCACAACAAGTCTTTTTCTGAGTTGGGATTTGATTTTAAGAGTTTCTGTCTCTCAGCCCACTAGAGCATTCTGCATTCCTTCCGCATTCCTTTACCTTGCCAGAGATCCTGTTCTCTTTGGAAATTACATTTGTTCTGGGTCTGTAATTGGCTAAAAGAAATGGATGAAAAAGACTCGACAGAAGATGACTATGACTTCGACTCTGATGCTGACATTAGTCACAATGTTGTGTGTGTGTGTATTTAAGACTGGCAGACCCTGGTTGTCGGTGGGTGGGATCGAACCTGGGACCTCTGGCAGCTAAATGTATGAGCCTCTACTGCATGAGCTAAAAGCCACATGGCCCTTAGCTAAGGCTGTAGCAGACTCATTAATCTCTAAGTGACCTCGGTGCCACAAGAAGGGGCAGAACACCACACCCAGGAGGTGGGTGGGTTACATACTTCCCCTAGCTAAGAAAGCACGTTCTGAACTTCAGAGACTTCCCAGTTGACATCCCAGACGAGCCCCCACTTTTAACACCGACAGACTCCAGTTATTGGCAGGCAGGATCAAACCTGGGACCTTGGGAGCTAAATGTATGAGCCTCTACTGCATGAGCTAAAAGCCACATGGCCTTTAGTATCAGAGAGGTAGCTGTGTTAGTCTGTACCCACAAAAACAACAAGGAGTCCAGTGGCACCTTAAACTAACAGATTTATTTGGGCATAAGCTTTTGTGGGTAAAAACCCAATTCTTTAGATGTATGGAGTGAAAATTACAGATACAGGCATATATATACTGGGACATGAAGAGAAGGGAGTTACCTTAGAAGTGGAGAACCAGTGATGACAAGGCCAATTCAGTCAGGGTGGATGTGGTCCACTCCCAATAATTGATGAAGAGGTGTCAATACCAAGAGAGGGAAAATTGCTTTTGTCGTGAGCCAGCCACTCCCAGTCCCTATTCAAGCCCAAATTAATGGTGTTAAGTTTGCAAATGAAGTGTAGCTCTGCAGTTTCTCTCTGAAGTCTGTTTTTGAAGTTTTTTTGTTGAAGGATGGCTACTTTTAAATCTGTTATTGAATTTCCAGGGAGACTGAAGTGTTCTCCCACTGGCTTTTGTATGTTACCATTCCTGATGTCTGATTCGTGTCCATTTATTCTTTTACGTAGAGACAGTCCGCTTTGGCCAATGTACATGGCAGAGGGGCACTGCTGGCACATGATGGCATATATCACATTAGTAGATGTGTAGGTGAAAAGCCCCTGATGGTGTGGCTGATGTGGTTGGGTCCTATGATGGTGTTGCTAAAGTAGATATGGGGACAGAGTAGGCAACAGGGTTTGTTACAGGGACTGGTTCTTGGATTAGTGTTGCTGTGGTGTGGTGTGTAGTCGCTGGTGAGTATTTGCTTCAGTTTGGGGGGCTGTCTGTAAGCGAGGACTGGCCTGCTTCCAAGGTCTTTGAGAGTGAGCTATCTTCGAGACACTTCCTGAGGAAATTACAATGCATTGGTGATCTTCCTGAAAACACCATCCTGGCCACCATGGATGTAGAAGCTCTTTACACCAATATTCCACAGGAGGATGGACTACAAGCTGTCAGGAACATTATCCCTGATGAGGCCTCAGCACACCTGGTGGTTGAGCTTTGTAACTTTGTCCTCACCCACAACCATTTCAGATTTGGCGACAACTTATATGTTCAAGTCAGAGGCCCTGCTATGGGTACCTGCATGGCCCCACAGTATGCCAACATTTTTATGGCTGACTTAGAACAATGCTTCCTCAGCTCTTGTCCCCTAGCACCCCTCCTCTACTTGCGCTACATTGATGACATCTTCATCATATGGACCCATGAAAAAGAAGCCCTTGAAGAATTCCACCTGGATTTCAACAATTTCCACCCCAACAACAACCTCAGCCTGGACCAGTTCATACAAGAGATCCATTTCCTGGACACTACAGTGCAAATAAGTGATGGTCACATAAACATCACCATATACCACAAACCTACTGACCGCTACTCTTACCTACATGCCTCCAGCTTCCATCCAGGACACATCACATGATCCATTGTCTACAACCAAGCCCTAAGATACAACTGCATTTGCTCCAATCTCTCAGACAGAGACAAACACCTACAAGTTCTTCATCAAGCATTCTTAAAACTAAAATACCTACCTCGAGAAGTGAGGAAACAGATTGACAGAGCGAGACGGGTACCCAGAAGTCACCTACTACAGGACAGGCCCAACAAGGAAAATAACAGAACACCACTGGCCATCACGTACAGCCCCCAGCTAAAATCTCTCCAGCACATCACCAACGATCTACAACCTCTCCTGGAAAACGATCCCTCACTCTCACAGACCTTGGGAAGCAGGCCATGTTATGACATAACCCACACAAGAAGATTGTGGATGTCTGTCTCCTCTAGTGGCGGGTGTACATAAGTTGTTAATGAATATACTACTGTTGTGAGCTGTGGGAATTAGTTCTTAAACTCAAGCAGTAAGCCATGCTTTTAGTGTGAGAGCTGCTGGATTCAATTCCCACTCTTCCCAAACACCGTCACTTACATGAAAAAAATGTATATTTGCTAGGCAGACATCTATCCGATGACAAAATATCTATTTACTGGCAGACAAGAATGTTTGGCATTATTAAGCCTTATCCAGCCAAAACTTTCACTTTGTATGATAAATCTTATATATATAATGACTCCTGTCATGTCAGGTCTCATACCCTTACATTGAAAGTTTATTTCCACTTTAACAGAAATAGACTTTGGAAAGTCTGGACCAGGAACCAACAAGAGAGAGGAAATTCTGTGTTAACACTAATGCTGTCTCTAAGATCACCTACTGTTCAGAGACCAGGGCATTAAAACCGAGCTTCCTGATTTTTGTTAGTTTTAAATCAGACCTATAGTGTTGTTTTAATGCTCTACGGGTGTGAATTTAAAATGGCCTCTAAGTGTGGAAAGAGATTTTTTTTTTTTAAAGAAGAGCTCAAACAACATTTTAAAGAGTGAAAAACAAGGAATATGAGCAAATATTTGTGAACATTTTTTGAGGGCTGCAAGCGGAACAAATCCTGGGATATTTTAGAATTGTCGTGGGGCCAAATCCTGTTTCCTTTACTCATATGACAAAGTCTCATTCAAGTCAATTGCTTGATGCTGCTTTTGTAAATAAAAGAGAGCAAAATTTAGGTCACGGTTTATGGAAAATAATATGAACAATTTTTTTTCAGCAGGAGAAGCCAAACATGTATTGATTTGACCTATTTATGAAATACCCTTAGGGCTAGGATTTAGACTGAGCTTAATGCCTTGAATATGGGGCACAGGTAGCTCAGTGGGTTGAGCACTGGCCTGCTAAACCCAGGGTTTTTGGGGGGAGGGATAGCTCAGTGGTTTGAGCATTGGCCTGGTAAACCCAGGGTTGTGAGTTCAATCCTTGAGGGGGCCATTTAGGGATCTGGGGCAAAAACTGGGGATTGGTCCTGCTTTAAGCAGGGGGTTGGACTAGATGACCTCCTGAGGTCCCTTCCAACCCTGATATTCTATGACTCTATGGGGCACCATGTAGCTACACTGTCCCAAGAGGAGCCCTCATAAGGAACTGTGCCCTGGAGTATGTCTACACTTGCTACTGGGAGAGTGCTTTCCAGTTTAGGTGTAGACACACACACGCTAACTCTGCTCAAGCTAGTGCACTAAAATAGCAGTGTAGCTGGGAGTAGCATGGGTGGCGGTTTGGGTTAGCTACCAGAGGATGTACCGGGGGGTCCCAGCAGGTTTGTACTCATGAGGCTAGCCTGAACTGCTGCCCACATTATCCAAAGCTACACTGCTATTTTTAGTGGGCTAGCTCGAGCAGAGCTAGCACTTCTGTCTACCCCAGCTGGGAAGCATGCTCCCAGCTAGGGTTGCCAACTTTCTAATTTCACAAAACCGAACACCCTAGCCCTGCCCCTTCCCTGAGTCTCTGCCCCTTCCCCGAGACCCCGGCCCCTGTTCACTACATTCCCCCTCCCTCGGTGGCTCGCTCTCCCCCACCCTCACTCACTTTCACTGGGCTGGGGCAGGGGGTTGGGGTGTGGGAGAGGGTGAGGGCTCTAAATGAGGGTGAGGGCTCTGGGGTGGGGCCAGAAACGAGGGGTTCAGGGTGTGGGAGGGGGCTCCAGGTGGGGCAGGGGGTTGGGGTGCAGGAGGGGGTGAGGGCTCCAGGGTGGGGCTGGGAATGAGGGGTTCAGGGTGTGGGAGGAGGCTCTAGGCTGGAGTAGGGAGTTGAGGTGGAGGGGTTGGTGAGGGCTCTGGGCTGGGGGTGGGGATGAGGGGCTGGGGTACAGGAGGGGGCTCCTGGCTGGGTCTGAGGGATTTGGAGTGTGGGAGGGGCCTGCAGGTTGAGGCAGGGGGTTGGGGTGCAGGAGGGTTGAGGGATCCAGGGTGGGGCCAGGGATGAGGGGTTCAGGGTGTGGGAGGAGGCTCTAGGCTGGAGTAGGGACTTGAGGTAGAGGGGGTGGTGAGGGCTCTGGGCTGGGCGCGCGGGCTCTGGGGTGCAGGAGGGGACTCTGGGTTTGGCAGGGCTCAGGGGTGGGGGTTGCGGTGCAGGAGGGGGTGCGGGCTCTGGGCTGGGGCCGGGGATGAGGGGTTTCAGGTGCAGGAGGGGGCTCCAGGTTTTGGGGGGGTCACAGAGATGGGGCAGGGGGTTGGGGCATGGGCTTACCTCAGATGGTTCCCAGTTGGCAGTGCAGTGGAGCCAAGGCAGGCTAGTCCCTACCTGTCGTGGGGCACCACGCTGTGTCCCGGAAGTAGCCAGCAGGTCCGGCACCTAGGTGGTGGTGGTGGTGTGGGGGGCAGCAGGCTCTGCGCGCTGCTCTCGCCCGCAGGAACCATCCCCCCAGGTCCCATTGGCCGCGGTTCCCGGCCAATGAGAGTGCGGAGCCGGTGCTCGGGTGGGGGCAGCACGCGGAGCCCTGTGGCCCCACTGCCTAGGAGCCGGACCTGCTGGCCGCTTCCAGGGCGCAGTGCAGTGCCAGGACAGGTAAGGACTAGCCTGCCTTGGCTCCGCAGCACTGCCGACCAGACTTTTAATGGCCTGGTCGGCTGTGCTGACCGGAGCCGCCAGGGTCTCTTTTTGACTCGGTGTTCCGGTCAAAAACTGGACACTTGGTCACTGTACTCCCAGCTGCAGCAAAGATATACCCTTAGAGTTACAATTCTCCTGTTCCCTCTTGCTTCTGGTCTGGAGTTGTTTGTTACAGCCCTTCACTAGTTACGGCACACGCCCCTTACCCCCTCGCATCTGCTCAGCTTCTCCGGCTACACATGGAAGGTTAGATCCAAGGCTCCATCCAGCCCCTTTCCACTCATCAGCTTGGTGCAGGAGAATTGGGTCCTCAGTCTGTTCTTGACCCCAGCCCTGAGCCAAGATGCCTGGAAGCTGTGCAGAGGGAGGGAGAGAGGGAGGGATAGCTCAGTGGTTTGAGCATTGGCCTGCTAAACCCAGGGTTGTGAGTTCAATCCTTGAGGGGGCCATTTTGGGATCTGGGGCAAAAATTGGGGATTGGCCCTGCTTTGAGTCGGGGGTTGGACTAGATGACCTCCTGAGGTCCCTTCCAACTCTGGTATTCTATGATTCTATGAGGGAAGGGATGAGGCAGCAGGAAGATGAGGAGTGTGCTTACTCCTTCCTCTAAACAGCCAAGTAACGGCTAGGGACAATCTAGCTTCCATAGCATTTTCACAGATTTTAGGCCACAAGGGACCATCATAATCATCTAGTTCAGTGGTTCTCAAAGCTGGTCCGCTGCTTGTTCAGAGAAAGCCCCCTGGCGGGCCAGGCCGGTTTGTTTACCTGCCGTGTCCACAGGTTAAGCCGACTGCAGATCCTACTGGCCGCGGTTCACTGCTCCAGGCCAATAGGGGCTGCAGAAAGTGGCGCGGGCTGAGGGACGTGCTGGCCGCCCTTCCCGCAGCCCCCATTGGCCTAGAGCAGTGAACTGCGGCCAGTGGGAGCCGTGATCGGCTGAATCTGTGGACGTGGCAGGTAAACAAACCGGCCAGGCCCGCCAGGGGGCTTTCCCTGAACAAGCGGCGGACCGGCTTTGAGAACCACTGATCTAATTGACCTCACAGATTTTAAGGAGGGATTTGGTAGTGATGAAACCATGTGAAACCTACTATTTCTACAGAATTTAAAAACCATTCTAGAGAATTTAACAGAGAATTATATCCCTGCTAAAGAATTCTCTCTCCTGTAGAATTAGTATTAAATTCCAGAGGCCTTCTGCACCAGGGCTGTATGCTAAATCCACTGTGCCTTTAGCTGTAGCAGGTCATTGTCTGATCCATTCTACTGTGTTAATAAGACATAATAAATTCAGCAACACTGAGGAAAATTAAAAAACGTGAAGAACTTTATTACTGATTTTGTATGTGCAGCTACAAGCAAATTGTTTGTAGCTTTTATTGATCAGAGAAGGCTGAATAAGAGGTATTGTAGGACACATACGGGGGAAATAATCAAAGCATAAAATTAATATACCAGTCACAGTATCTGAAATCTAAGAGCAATGAAAGATGTGTAAATAAAGTACTCCAGAGAAATGAAACTCCATGGCAGCGACTATCAAATTATTTACAACATAGCACAAACATCAATGAAAGCATTTTCCCCATTCAGACATTTAATAAATCCAGTCTATAATCATTGCTTTAAAGAATTAATTATGGCAGCAAAAGCCACATTTCACCAACTGACTCTGAAATGAAAGGTCAGCAGGAGCTTAATCTCCTCTGTAGGGGGAGCGCTGCTTTTTGAAATTTTACTCTGTTACACGGTGTAAGGAATTTGAGAGACATTTGCCAAGAAGGAAAGAAAAGGCAGCACCAGTCTGTGCACAGAATGGCTAAAACTGGAGTGTTTAATATATAGCTGGGATCCAGACACGCAATGATACAAGATGTCCTATAATAAATTCTGCTCCCACATCAATTCTGCCTCTCCGATCCCCTCAGCTCTGCCCTTCCCCACCCCTGCCTCACCTCTATTCCTCCTGTGTATCCCGGGGGTCCTCCTCTCCCATTCCCAAGCCTGAGGGAATGGCAGGGAGGCCCCTTCTTGCAGGAGGGGAGGTGAAAGAAGCAGAGTCTTTCATCCGACTGCTCACAGGAGGGGTAGGGAAAGAGGGAATGGAGAAACCCTGAGCTGTTGGGCTCTTTCTGCTTCCTCCCTCTCCCCTCATAGACTTTAAGGCCAGAAGGGACCATCATGATTAAGATTAAGATTTTGTCATGCGTATTTTTAGTGAAAGTCATGGACAGGTCGCGGGCCATAAACAAAAATTCACAGAAGCACACACCCCTCTCTGTGTTTACTATTAGCCATATTTACTAAAAAAACCCTGCGGGAGGGGGAGAACTAATGGTCTGAGCCCCACTGCTGGGGGCTGGCTGCCACTCCAGCTCTGCCACTGCAGTGGGTGCGGAAGCATGGAGGTCAGAATCTGTGACCTCTGTGACAAAATTGTATCCTTAATCATGAACCGCCAGTCTGACCTCCTGCACATCGCAGGCCACAGAATCTCAGCCACCCACTCCTGTAATAGGACTGTACCCTCTGGCTGAGTTACTGAAGTCCTCAAATCTTGATTTAAAGACTTAAAGTTACAGAGAATCCACATTTACTCTACTTGAAACCAGCAAGTGACCTATGCCCCACGCTGCAGAGAAAGGCAAAAAAGAAAAAACAAAACAACCCCCCCCCCCCAAAAAAAAAAAAAAACAAAAAAAAACCCCACCCCAAGCTCCAGGGTCTCTGCCAATTTGACCTGGGGAACAATTCCTTCTTCTCTCCCAAACATGGCTATCAGTTAGACCCTGAGCATGTGGGTGAGACCCACCAGCCAGACAATGGGGAAAGAATTCTCTGTAGTAACTCAGTCTTCCCGATCTAGCATCCCATCGCTGGCTATTGGAGAGATTTGCTAACAGCAGTCACAGTTGGGCCATATTGCATTGTAGGCAACCTCATCATACCATCCCCTCCATAAACTTATCAAGCTAAGTCTTGAAACAAGTTAAGTTTTTTGCCCCCACTGTTCCCCTTGGGAGGCTGTTCCAGAACTTCACTCCTCTGATGGTTAGAACCCTTCATCTAATTTCAAGCCTAAACTTCTTGATGGCCAGTTCATATCCATTTGTTCTTGTGCCAGCATTTGCACTTAACTTAAATAACTTCCCTCCCTCCCTGGTGTTTATCCCCCTGATGTATTTATAGAGAGCGATCATACCTCCCCTTAGCTTTTGTTTTGTTAGGCTAAACAAGACAAGCTCCTTAAGTCTCCTCTTGTAAGGTAGGTTCTCCATTCCTCTGATCATCCTAGCAGCCCTTCTCTGCAACTGTTCCAATCTGAATTCACCTTTCTTAAACATGGGAGACCAGAATTGCACACACTATTCCAGATGAGGTCTCACCAGTGCCTTGTACAATGATGTAATGGGATGTCTGCCCCACACACAAGGCCAGAAGGGGTAAATTACGCCAATTAACCTATAGTCTGCACCTGAAGGAAAGCCAGGGAGTGCTAAGGCCTAACTGGCTGATGAAGCCCAGCTGGGGGAGAAGCTGAGCTGGAATTATAAAGCCAGGAATCTGGCAACAGAAGGGGGCTGCAGAGAAGTAGTCTGCAGTCACTCACTAGGAGAAGGCAGGTAGCCTACGATTACTTCCTGGAAGGAGGGAGTTTGGGCTGGCAAATCCAGAGGAGTGGGAGCCAGAAGGTATGGAAGAGGCTCAGAAAAAGGCAGCAAGGTCCAGGAAGGAATAGATGTTGGCTTCTGACTAGAGGGTCTCTGAGCTGGAACACAGAGTAGAGAGCGAGCCTGGGTTTTCCTACAAGCCACTGAGGGAATGGCACCTGAGGCAGTGAATAGGAAGACTACCTGAGACTGCTGGCGAGAAGAGACTTTGACTCACCTCTAGAAAGGGGAAAAAATGGAGTGATCGGGCCGGAGGCCCAAGTCACAAAGAGGAGGCTACAGTTCCTGGAATGAGGCAGATTCTGCAGAAAGAGGAAGAGACAGAGTGCGACCGCCAGAAGGGGCGTCAGCCTGGTAGAGCTAATCCCAGAACGGTTAGGAAGCGGCGCCCTCCAGCCTTGAGTAGAGCGCCCCCGTCACAAATGGTAATAATGATTTCTTGGCTCTCCTGGAAATACCTCACCTCCCGTGATAATAGTGTCAGCTCCTGTGGGAAACAGGGAGAACTTTGCTTGTTTCCTGCAGCAGCCTTGATTGGCTGCTCTTCCCCCAGGAGGTGGGCAAGTACCTGCAGGGAACTTCAGGAGGCAGAGTATTCCCCTGCTGCCAGCGATTGACTAGTCTGGTTCTGCCCCCAAGTTGCAAGCAGGCTGAAGTACCTGTTGCAAGGGATCTGGGGAATCTGAGCACAAAGAAGAATTTAATGTAATCACAGGACTCTAGGAGCTGGAGCTTTAGGAGAAACACCAAGTATTGGGAGAGTTGATGATACTGGACTATGACAAAAATAGATTACCTGTAAGAAGATAACATTGTGAGGACACTGAATATGGAAAGACAGCGGCATTAAGAAATGGATCAGATGAAGGATGCAGCTATGTGCTGAACCTGGTATTCTGAAGACATCGGTATATATTTATTTACAGCAGTAAGGAAAGGGCTGTTTTTCATTATTTATATTACTGTAACACCTACAGTCTATTAGGTGCTGTCCAGATACATATAAAGACACCGCCTCTGTACCAAAGGGCAATGCGTTCTGTGTAACCTTACACTCTGATATCAATATCTTGTGCAACGCAGTCTTGAAGATGGATGAAATCCCATTATTTGAGAGAGTCTGAATATACAAGGAGTACAGTTTCAAAGGGAAAAGTATTTACAAGATTAAACTTCAGATGCGTTTCTTATGTCCCATCTCAGAGTGTGAGAATCTTTTTGGTGTTTTCTACAGGGATGTCCATTGATAAACGCTAAGATCACAACCAATCTCAGTGAAACATCAATCACTGCAGCACTGACTGCAGGCACTGTAGCTGAAACTATACAGCACAATACCACAGTGCAGTCTGTGCTGGATTGAAAGTGATTTCACCTCTCATGCCATATTAAATACAAGCAACCCATTACAAAAGAAGCCCTGAAATGTTCTATCATTACACAGGGATTTTGAAAATTGATCCTGTCAGATCTGGTGAACACTTATCCACACAAACTCATGCTTTCTCAAATTTGAAAAGCTGGTCTGCTAACTAGCTTGCTCTTCACGTCGCTACTGTAAAAAAACAGCAATGATTTAATGCAAGAAGTTATTTTAAGACCATCATATCATAGCATGAAGTCATCAGTGTCTATATCTTCTTGTGGGATAATCCTGTTACAGAATAATCTCATTTTAGAACAGTGTGTATCAAAGGACAATCTTTTCAGCCTCTTTCTGCCTGAAACTGTAAACGGCTTCAAGCTAAGCATCAGAAAATCTTACAAGGTGTTGAGATCTGTACCCACAAGATTTCATTTGATATACAGTACCTATATTATGTATTCTATAAATATACAGGGAGACATAGTCCCTGCCCCAAGAAGCTCACAGTTTAATACTCAATATAGATATAACAAACATCAGATACACAGGCTGAAGGCCCTACCGAGGCAGATTTGTGTACATATTTATAAGGCGAGATCACTGTAACAGCTGTGCGTTCATGGATTTACCTTCATAACATCCTATGCTGTATTATTATGGACACAGAAAATGAGGTACAGAGAGATTAAGGGACTTCCCCAAGGTCATACAAGAAGTTTCTGATAAAGTCAGGAACTGAACCCAGATTACCTGAGTCCCAAACTATTTCCTTAGCCAAGAGACAGTCCTTCCTAGCCCCCCCTTTCCCATCTTCAATTATCACTGAAAGAAGAAGTGCTTTACAGAGGGATTTGACTGTACCATTCTTTTTAGTTTAAATAGGATTGCTAAAACATTTTAAAAAACAATTCTCAAATTAGAGAGGTCTTCCAGAAGGAATAAAGATGTCTTCACAGAATTTTCTTTGGAAAGGCAATTAGCTCGAGTTCAGGTCAGAGACCTCATTACAGGCCTTGTCTAAATTTTCAAAATTAGGACCTCTATTTCCCAACAGGTACAGCTTTACTGCTGGTGGCACTGTTAGGGGCTGCAGTGGAGGCAGGACTATTTTTACCACCATGACATCAAACTAAACTGGTCTCTTCAAATCCATCTTGTAATTACAACTCTGACACACACATTTTCCATCTGTGCCTGTTCCTACTACAGTCTGTTTGGAGACCTTTCATGCAACGTCTATATATATTTCCTCCAAAGCACTTATTTTAGCTGGCAGCATGCAAAACACTAGCATTCTAAGGGTTAATAATGCTACTCATTTTTTCAGGTCAAAACATACCCACCACAAGAGCTCTCAAGTCAGAAGTTTTTTCCAGAAGTATATTGGATTGGTTTTCTTCTTTACAGACAAAAACCCTGCTTCTTTAAATGTGAACAATTCTAATTCTTTCATCAGTGAGAGAATACTTTAAACATGTATATTCTAGACTGAATTTTTATTAGGATTATTAATTGCATTGCAATGGCTCCTAGGAGCCTCAGTCGTGAACAGGATCCCAGCATGCCGTACAAACACAGAACAAAAAGATGATCCCTCTTCCAAAGAGACGCTCTAGAGGAGAAAATGGGAGAGAGCAGCAGTACTGAGGCATAGCAATATTCAAAGAAGCAATTTATTTTCACAGACATAAAAATCTAAGGTTTTTATATAGTGCCTCTCACTGTGATGGCAAAGTGCCGATAATTCCCACCTCATTCTCACCTTTGTCTTCCAAAATTTGCTACCTGGTTACTTATTAAGCATTTCCCCCAATTGTGGGAAAACACCCATTTACCACGAATTGTTTTAATAACAGTGAGCAAATATTTCACTGCAGATTTTGCACCCTGATGTAACCAAAATCTTAAAGTCATTTGCAGATTCAGTAATAGTTTAAAGTTAATAATATCATACTAATGACCAGATTTGAGAACCTCACTGATATTTGCAGAGACAAAAACAAAACAAAACAGTGCACTACTGTGTTAAATGTAAACTACTAAAAAAATAAAGAGGAAGTTTAAAACAAAGATTTGACATGGTAAGGAAACTGTTTCTGTGCTTGTCATTTAAATTAAGATGGTTAAAAGCAGCATTTTTCTTCTGCATAGTAAAGTTTCAAAGCTGTATTAAGTCAATGTTCAGTTGTAAACTTGAACAATCTCCATTCCCGAGGTGTTCGTAACTCTGAGGTACTACTGTATTCCAATCAGGGCCGGCTCCAGGCATCAGCGAACCAAGCAGATGCCTGGGGCGGCAAATGTAAAGGGGCGGCAGGAGGTCGGGCTCTGGGGCGGCAATGTGCCCTCGGCGGCGGCGGCGGGAATTCGGCAGCCACTCCGTCACGGTGCGTTTCGCGCTCGGCGGCAATTTGGCAGAGGGGACATGACTCTTCTTCGGTCGCCGGTGGCAATTTGGTGGCCGCACCATCACTCCGCCTCTGTGTTCGGCGGCAAGGATTTTTGTTTTGTTTTTCTTGCCACTTGGGGCGGCAAAAACGCTGGAGCTGGCCTTGATTCCAATGATCTCTTCCACTTTAAATGTTCCTTCAAAGGAGAGACAACTCATTTCCTTGGGAAACTACATACATCTACTGTAATGCTATTTTTCATTGCACGTAAGTAATCAGAGATTTCCTACTCGTGTATTGCAGGTTTAATATATAAACTGGGGAAGTACAGACTATATTGCTTGGCACAATCCAGCAGAGTCTCACCTATGAGAACACAGTATGAATTCAACCTTTGGCTGCATATATTAAACCACAATCTGCACTGAAGTGATGTATAGATTAGACACAAACCCACAAAACCAAGCCCTTTAAGAGGAGTTTGGGCTAGTAAAAAGCTCTGGCTCTAGCTCACCCAATTCATTGTGTAAAGGAAAAGCACATCACCACGAATGAATAGCCAAGGGTTTCGGATGGCCACTATGCCAGGTAGGGAAAGTGTCTGACTGCTGGGGTGGAACACATGCCTGGCTTGAGCCCCCAATGAACCCTCCTGAAATAAATCCCCTGAGCCTGCTCTCCTGGCATCAGCTTCACACTGCTGCTGGTGCCTGACCCATTCTATCAGGCAATAAAAGAACAATTTTAAGCCAGGAGGTGGGACCCCTAGTGAAGTGAAGTGGAAAGAATATGATATTCTCCACTCAGAGGAGTGAGGGGGGCTTCTGCTACTTGGTAGAGGGTGCCAAGGGAGGAGTCAGATGGGAAAGCACAGAAGGCTGTGCCTAGTGCGGAAGAGAGAGAAGGGTTAAGGGCCTGAAAATGAGTGCAGAGCACAGATGACCAGTATATTCCTTCTCACATTTTTCTAAGATTAAACTTGCTTTTGCGTTTTAGAGTAATATTTAAACGTCACTGTCACTTTAGAATATCCTCCTCATACACAAAGCACCTTTGGAACAAATTGATAAACTAAACAGTAATAAGTCTCCAGGATCTGATGGTGTTCACCCAAGAGTTCTGAAGGAACTCATATGTGAAATTGCAGGACTATTAACTGTCATCTGTAACCGATCATTTAAATCAGCTTCTGTACCAAATGACTGGAGGACAGCTAATGTGATGCCAATTTTTAAAAGGGCTCCAGAGGTGACCCTGGCAACTACAGGCCAGTAAGCCTCACTTCAGTACCGGGCAAACTGGTTGAAACTATCGTAAAGAACAAAATTGTCAGACACATAGATGAACAGAATTTGTTGGGAAATAGTCAACATGGTTTTTGTAAAGGGAAATTATGCCCCACCAATCTACTAGAATTCTTTGAGGGGGGTCAACAAGCGTGTGGACAAAGGAGATCCAGTGTATTTAGATTTTCAGAAAGCCTTTGACAAGGTCCCTCACCAAAGGCTCTTAAGCAAAATAAGCAGTCATGGGATAAGAGGGAAGGTTCTCTCATGGATTGGTAACTGGTTAAAAGACAGGAAACAAAGGGTAGGAATAAATGGTCAGTTTTCAGAATGGAGAGAGGTAAATAGTGGTGTCCCCCAGGGATCTGTACTGGGCCCAGTCCTATTTGACATATTCATAAACTATCTGGAAAAAGGGGTAAACAGTGAGGTGGCAAAATTTGCTGATGATACAAAACTACTCAAGATAGTTAAGTCCCAGGCAGACTGCAAAGAGCTACAAAAGGATCTCACAAAACTGAGTGACTGGGCAACAAAATGGCAAATTAAATTTAATGTTGATAAATGCAAAGTAATGCACATTGGAAAGCATAATCTTAACGATATATATACAATGATGGGATCTAAATTAGCTGTTACCACTCAAGAAAGAGATCTTGGAGTCATTGTGGATAGTTCTCCGAAATCATCCACCCAATTTGCAGCAGCAGTCAAAAAAGCAAACAGAATGTTGGGAATCATCAAGAGGGATAGATAATAAGACAGAAAATATCATATTGCCTCTGTATAAATCCCTGGTATGCCCACACCTTGAATACTGCATGCAGATGTGGTCTCCCCATCTCAAAAAAGATATATTGGAGTTGGAAAAGGTTCAGAAAAGGGAAACAAAAATGATTAGGGGTATGGAACGGCTTCCGTATGAGGAGAGATTAATAAGACTGGGACTTTTCAGCTTAGAAAAGAGGCGACTAAGGGGGGATATAATAGAGGTCTATAAAATCATGAGTGGTATAGAGAAAGTAAATAAGGAAGTGTTATTTACTCCTTCTCATAATACAAGAACAAGGGGCCACCAAACGAAATTAATAGGTAGCAGGTTTAAAACAAACACAAGAAAGTATTTTTTCACGCAATGCACTGTCAACCTCTGGAACTCCTTGCTAGAGGGTTTTGTGAAGGCCAATATTATAACGGGGTTCAAAAGTGAGCTAGATAGATTTATGGAAGATAGGTCCATCAATGGCTATTAGCCAGGATGAGCAGGAATGTTTGCCAGAAGCTGGGATTGGGTGACAGGGCATGGATCACTTGATGATAATCTGTCTGTTCATTCCCTTTGGGGCACCTGTCATTGGTCACGGTCAGAGGACAGGATACTGGGCTTGATGGACCTTTGGTCTGACCCAGTATGGCAGTTCTTATGTTCTGATATTCCTTAATATCATCCATGGTGAATGCCGAGGACTTCATTTCTATAACCTCAAAATATCAACAAGTCTCAGCACATGAACAGAAGTGGAATTTACGCTAATTTGCCCTTTGATTTGCATTGTTGTATGCAGCGTTGTTGTAGCTGTGTTGGTCCCAGGATATTAAAGAGACAAGGTGGATGAGATATCTTTTACTGGACCAATTTGTGCTTGTGAGAGAGACAACCTAAAGAAGAGCTCTGTGTAAGCTATAAAGTTTCTCTCTCTCACTAATAGAAGTTGGTCCAATAAAAGATATTAACTCACCCACTTTGTCTCTTTGATTTTTACACATTTCTGCAAGAGGCTTTACTGGTGGGAGAGGTTATCAGAGACATGCTTCTGGTCAATATTTAACCCAGATTTACTGTTGGTTCATATGTGGTCTCCACTTGTTCTGTTCCATGGAGTGTGCTTCAGTTTAGTTTCTAGATGTTAGCCAGGATCTCAAGCCACTTCTTTACTGGCTGTAGCACAAATCAACCACATACACTGGGGAGTACATTTTCTGAAATGCACTTGTTTTGGTTTTCCCAATGATGATTCAGTCAGAGGGTGTTCTCTTGTTCTGGACATTGAAATTAAACACTACAAAACACGTATTTGTATTGGAGAGATTGATGGCTAACAGGAAGTTCTGAACAACTATGAGTCTTTAGTATTCTGTAATGAACATGAACCTCTTTGATACCTTTTCCACCTGTGTAATGGTGAGAGGAAAGAAGCTGTCTGTAAGAATCATTACCTGTACAAACTCATTCACATATTTACCACTTGTGACAAACGAAGGGCCAAAACACATGCCCAGCAATTATACAGCTACATAGACTCACGCACAAGTTAGTCCACATCAGGTTGGCTTCAACTGACTCTTGCTATATTGGCACCAGTTCCACCTGTGTCGGATGGCAACAAAGAAAGCAACTTATCCATGTGGCTAACTCCACCAAACAGTGGCCCAGCCACTCCCCATTTTGGAAAAAAAAAATTTATCACAAATAATAACCCCTTTCAATGTGGGATAGAAAAGTGCTTTACAAAAGTCAAACTCTGTGCCCTAATTTTTATACCAGGGTATACTTCCAACATCTCTGTAAACAGCCTGCCACTGTGTACAGGTCATTGGTGACTACACAGGAATCAGCCATAGCTCCCAGGGGATTTGTGCAGACTAATACTGAATCCTATCCCTGACCTTTGCCAGCTCTACCGGGTCCCTGGAAGAGGAACATCTCAAGAATGGGCTAGGTATTCCTCCCTCCATAGCTTATCTCAATGGAGGGAAGCAGATGAACCTCCTTGCTAATTCAGCTAAAAAGGCAAAGAGGCCACCTGCTCTAAAAACAAACCAATTAAGGGTGAAGAAAGATCTTGGCAAAGCAAGCGAACAGAAGTCAGGTTATAAGGGGATTTCCATTGTTTTGCGTTTGTGCTACATCTGTGCAAAATGGGTGTAAAAGCCCTCCCGTTCTGATGTGTAGCCAAGTGGGTGTGAAATGCTACCACAGGATGCAAGGCGGTAGAGAATCATATTCCTGGTTTTGCCAGAAGCTACTGTATAAACTTGGGTAAATCAATTAACCTCATTTTTCCTATCTATAAAATAGAAATAGTGGTTCTCCCCTGTCAAATGGATGCAGGACTCTAATTCATTACTCTTTGCAAAATGCATTGAGAGCCTCAGATAAACAGTTTTGTAGAAATTAAAAGCATCATTATTGTAAAGTAAAAAATGGAAAGGCCTCTCACTGAAGGAAGACAGACAGCTAGACAGGACCACCAACTCTGAGAAGTTCCAAGTGTTTAGAAGAGAACACTGAGGACTAGCTAAATAAGGCTTTACTGTAACTTTTTGATTTTGACTGTGGCCTTTGTTAACAATAAGAAGGGAAAATACAGCTGGTTACTCTGGACTGAACTGCATTGTATTTTGAGTCACCAATAGATAAAGAAAAACCCTTTAGGGTTTCTGAGTTTATTTCCTTACAAAGTATGTCTGTTCAGCTGCAGTGACTCCGGGCCTTCCATAATATTAAGAGATTCAAGAGCATTTAGGAAGCATTCATACACTCCTGGAGATTTCTTTGTTGACTGATTGTTGGCCAAGCGAACAGTACAGACTCCTCACTCTAAACTGAAATACAGCTGCATGTGAAAAATCTTGTATGCAGACTTCCATCTGAAACTCTTAGGGCTGAAAGAGAAGTCCTGAAAACAAAGGTTCCTATTAGACATGCCTGCAGAGACTTAGGCCTTGTCTACACTACAAAATTAGGTCAATTTTATAGAAGTCAATTTTTAGAAACCGATTTTATACAGTCGATTGCGTATGTCCACACTAAGAGCATTAAGTCATCGGAGTGCGTCTTCACTACCGTGGCTAGCATTGACTTACAGAGTGGTGCACTGTGGGTAGCTATCCCACAGTTCCCACAGTCTCCGCTGCCCATTGGAATTCTGGGTTAAGCTCCCAATGCCTGATGGAGCAAACACATTGTCGCAGGTGGTTTTGGGTACAAGCCCCCCTCCTTCCCTCCCTCCGTGAAAGCAATGGCAGACAATCGTTTTGCGCCTTTTTTCCTGGGTTACCCATGCAGATGCCATACCACCATGGAGCCCGCTCAGCTCACCGTCACCGTACGTCTCCTGGGTGCTGCTGGCAGATGCGGTTCTGCATTGCTACACAGCAGGAGCTCCTTGCCTTCGTGGCAGATGGTGCAGTAGGACTGATAGCCCTCGTATGTCTCCTGGGTGCTCCTGGCAGACCTCGGTGAGGTCGATCAGGGGCGCCTGGACAGACATGGCCATCCTCCTCTTAGAGCACCGAATGGGAGCCAGAGACTCCAGGTCATTCTCGTCTTTAAGTTTCGTCTCATGAAGTTTCAGGCCTGCCTGGAATATCATGTGAGCTGCAGGCTTCTGCCTCAGGCTGCTCTCCCAGCCAGCAGCACTGTGCGGTCGCACCTACCTCAGCCTACCCCTTGCTCCCATGGCTCCTGAAGCCTGGACAGTAGTAAGGAGCACTTCAACTATAGGCTGAGCAAGTGCAGAATGGTGGTAGAATGGGGTAGAACATTCCCATTGTTATTGCTGCTTGCTGTACGCTCCATAATATCTGTGAGAGTAAGGGGGAGATGTTTATGGCGGGGTGGGAGGTTGAGGCAAATCGCCTGGTGTCTGATTTTGAGCAGCCAGATACCAGGGCGATTAGAAGAGCACAGCAAGGCGCGCTGTGCATCAGAGAGGCTTTGAAAACCAGTTTCATGACTGGCCAGGCTTCGGTGTGACCGTTGTGTGTGTTTCTCCTTGATGCAAACCCGCCCCCTTTGTTGATTTTAATTCCCTGTAAGCCAACCACCCTCCCCCCTTCAAAATAAAGTAACTATTGTTTTGAAACCATGCATTCTTTCTTTATTAATTAAAAAGAAAGAAGAGATAACAGACAAGGTAGCCCTGGTGGGGTGAGGGAGGAGGGAAGGACAAGGCCACATTGCTTATTGTAGCCATACTAAAAATCAAACTGTTTGAATGACAGCCTTCTGTTGCTTGGGCCATCCTCTGGAGTGGAGTGGCTAGGTGCCCGGAGCCTCCCCTGCTGCGTTCTTGGGCATCTGGGTGAGGAGGCTATGGAACATGGTGAGGAGGGTAGGTGGTTATAAAGTGGATGCAGCAGGGGTCTGTGCTCTTGTTGGCTTTCCTGCAGCTCCAACAGATGCTTCATCATGTCGGTTTGCTCCCCCATTAGCCTCACCATTGCATCCTACCTCCGCTCTTCGCGCTCGCTTAATTCTTTCCTGGCCTCTGCCACTGAATGCCTCCATGCATTAAGCTGTGCCCTATCAGTGCGGGAGGACAAACATGTCATCGCGAGTGCATTTTTTTCACCTTCTAATCTGCGATAACCTCAGGTACGGAGATGATAGGGGGAGCGTAGAAACGTTCTACGCTCTACGATTCTGGGGGGACTGCATGGTCACCTGTGCTGCTGAGTTCGCCACGCTGACCAAACAGGAAATGAAATTCAGAAGTTCCAGGGGCTTTTCCTGTGTACCTGGCTAGTGCATTGGAGTTCAAAGTGTTGTCCAGAGCGGTCACAATGGAGCGATCACAATGGATAGCTCCTGGAGGCCAATACCATCGATTTGCGTCCGCACTACCCCAAATTCAACCCAGCAAGGTCGATTTTAGCGCTACTCCCATCATCAGGGAGGAGTACAGAAGTCGATTTTAAGAGCCCTTTAGGTCGACGGAACGGGGTTGGTTGTGTGGACGCCATCATTTTTAAATCGACCTAACGCGACGAACCTCAACCTAACCCCGTAATGTAGTCCAGGCCTAGAGTAGTGTGAAGAAGATTGTACTAAAATTAGTTTAGTTACCATAACCACATTGTCCCAAACGGATAGTTTGGCAAAGTGCTGTAAGGTGCTTTCTACTATTTGCTCATCCCCAGAGGGGACAGTATCACAGGAGGGAGCTACAATTTGGAACTATCTTGTTTTGTGCTGCTGCTTTGTAGTGTATCTGCCAAATGTTGCAGGTACAGAAAAACAATGGTAGGGTGACCAGATAGCAACTGTGAAAAAACGGGACGGGCGTGGGTGGTAATAGGAGCCTATATAAGAAAAAGTCCCAAAAAAAGGGACTGTCCCTTTAAAAATGGGATATCTGGTTACCCTAAACAATGGTGAAAGCACCCTTACAATGCTTTCATATCACAAATCTGCCTCACAGAATCCAGCAAAGCCCACTCGCAATTGTGGTCTCTTCTCACTGAGAAATCTAACAGGGAAATGACTGAATTTCTCAGGAGCCGTAGCATTTTGGGGGCAGGCTTGTGAAGTGATTTTTTGCTACAACCCCACTCTATTTCAAACATATCAGACTCCTGTTTGTGGGGGATGGGGAGAGATGAGCTAGATGATTCTTTGTGATACTTCAGTGTTGTCAACTCCACGTGTTCCAAAAAACGTGAGCCAGACCCCATAAAAAACATGAGGCTGGCCTAATAATCATGAGTTTTTAAAAATAAAATTTGGATTCTCTTTCTCTGCCATCTGGTTTTTGAGCCTTTAGGGTACACTCAGGCCACATTTTTCAGGCTTTTCTCTGCAACCATAAGGGTTATAAACTTACTTTAAAAAATATAAAATCTGAAATTCTCACAGTCACGTCTCCAGCATTGGGGGCTTTAAGTAAAACATCAAGTATCATGGGACTCACTATAAAATTGCGAGAGTTGGCAACACTGCCTTTCCAATCTGATTCATTTTATGTAAATAAAAGTGTGTGTGTGTCAGATGCTTGTTCCTTTCATCTTTAGTGATCAATTTACATTTTCAAGGATTTTTGCAAGATATATGGCTAGAAATTTACCTTTAAAAACCCTGAAAATTGAGATTTCCCTTTCCATTTTTAATTTCCTACAATCAGACGTCGCAGTCGTGGCAGACTCCACCTGGCTCAGAAGCAGACTATGAAATTACCTCCCAGTGATGTTCCATGTCCAGATTGAGGGCACTGGAAGCCTGTAGGAACAAATGTGTATCCCAGCTGCTTTTATTACCCTGCCTTGTGGATACATAGAGAGCTTCATTCCATAGCACCACCACTTTGCTGGTCTCTGACATCCCAGATATTTACAGTGACATTATACATGGAGGTTCCTAAATATGTACTTCAACAATAAGTCAATGGACGTGTTTATTTACATGGACATTTGGGAGCTATTTTAAAAAAGGCATACTATGAATTTTCTCCACTTTTTCCCTGATCTAAATAAGAGAAAGAAAAAAAAAACCCCACCACAAAGGGATTTTTGTTACAGCAGAGTGTTAAAATCTACGTTAAGCCAGGTTACATTCAAAGTAATAGCAACTTATTTCTTCATGGAGCATGGTTTCCTTTTAATCTGAGAGCACAGACTTACATCTCCATGATGCTGAGCACAGCAAGGGCTGGCTCACAGTACAGCTCCAAAACAAGATTTTAGACACATAAATACCCCTACCCCCTAAGTCCCCCCAAAAGATAATTCACTGAGCTCCCAAGAGTCAAAGAAATGACAGCACTAATAAAAAAGGAGCTGCTGTTATTAATAGGGAAGCTATATGAAGTGCACATTAAATGAAGCTTATTTAAACATGCTTTGGTTTAATTAGATTTAGTTTGGCCATCTAAAAAAAAAATCATAACTTGTGCTGGGCTTTTGCTTCTGTTCCCTGCTGTGAGCCCACCTGTTTCTGTCAGCCTCAGTGTCCTGACAGTCGTAAAAATTCTGGGTTAGCTTGGCTGGCTGCAGCAGGTCATGCTAAGAAAACCTCCTCAACGAATCATCTGGGGGCGGGGTGGGAAGGGAGGCAGGCAGTTTTGTTTGAAGGCATGACTGGCTTCCAAGTCCAAGATCCACCATGCTAAGAAATCAGACAGTGAAACAAACACCACAGACACGTAGCATTTCTGCCATTGCCAGGGATAGTTTTATGGTGCATGTGCTGTACTAGGGCTAATAATTCAAGCCGCATTTTTTTCCAGACATTGCGGGAATTCCTCAACGTGAATCTTTGAAAGCAAAACACAAAAATAAAAATTAAAAAAAAAGTAGCACACGCACACACAGGATCTACCAGGAGAAACTGTCTTATTGGTTCTGTTTGTTTTTGAGATGCCTCTCCTTGGAAATGTACAGGAAAGTTACCCCCCCTTGGAACAGTTTATGTCTCAGAAAAGTATCTGGGCAGGACAATGTTCATTATCAGACAAAGACCTGAATACCAAGTAAGCAGCATTCTCAGCGATCCAGTCTGCCTTTGGTGGTGAGATTTGGGCAGTTACGAGATTTCTGAGTCATACACTAGGAATGGAGTAAATCAGAATATTTTTATATAAACAAACCCAGGATCTGCTAAAGTTGTTGTTCACTGGCAAAGGAAAATAAAGACAATTCAGAATCAGAGGTGAGTCAAAGAAAAAATATGTCCAACAAGACAAGGCGGCCCAGACAATTAATCAGATGCCAAAACATGTGACAGACCCAGAGGCAACTCCAAAACAACCAACCCAACTGCCTGTGGAGTCTGCCAAGAAGCCAGATGCTACTGCTTAAAAATATCTTCTACTGCTTGGCATCTGCATTATCTGACTGCCATCAAAACAGGAGGAAAAAGGAAGAGAGGTATGGCATGGGGGTAGGGCAGGTAATAATGTTTTTAATATTTTTAATTCAAAACTACATGTGACTGTACTTTTACAATCCCTCATTATATCACAGGAAAACCAAACCAAACGGTAGACATACACACCAGGAAGGGAAAGTATATGGCATCTAAGACAAAGAAGACAGTTATTAACAGGAAAATCTAACACTTCTAAGTTTCATTGTGTGGCAGGTTCTTTTTAGCATGAAAGAGGCCAGCTACTAGAACTAGCTGAGTATCACAACGAAAGCATTCGCTCAGATTTGAAAATGAATTCTCTCTTTTGATACGCCCCTGCTTCTTTTATGACAGCTTTCCACCACAACTCTAATTACCAAATTTGAGTTCCATGAATGCACAGCAAGGGGGGGCAGGGAGGGGAAATGTTCCTTCCAAGCCCCTTGCCAGAGCTCTGGCACGCAGGCAATTACATGAGTCAAACAACGATCTGACCACAACCTTCAAGAACAGGGCTGTGCCGGGGAAAGATTTAAATTTAAAATCATGCACCCAGCCAACTAATGTGACAGTAGCCTATTGACTCCAGGAGTGATTCCTTGGGCAAGGGTTACATTTCCCAAAAAAGGTTAAAATTCCCTTAATCCTCCTCTCACTACTTCTCCCTGAGACATTCAAAAGCCTAGAGGCTTCTTCAAGCTCTCCTCTCAGTTATGGCCCCAATCCTGCAAAATCTTAGGCACACATTTAGCCTTACGCAGTATCAGAAGCCCCATTGGCTTTAATGGGAGTACTCACCTGTGTACTTTAATGTTACCTACTGTAAGTTTTTGCTGGATCAGGACCTATATGAGGTATGTTCATTCAATGATGGAACAGAAAAAATTCCATGTGACATGACTATTCCCAACTAACCAGCACAGGTTTGGTTTTGACCACTTGTGTTTAAGTGTTCACGTTCAATTCACCGAGTAAAAAACGCCCCCAACCCCCAATCTACACACACACACACACATACACACTATTCCAGCAATTTCAAACAAACAAATTCAAGAAAATGCTCGGAGGCAGAAAAAGGGGCTAAATGCAAAGAGTAAATTAGCTTCTGCAAACTATTTTGACACCTCTAAACTACTGAATGTTTTACTACATTCCTCCCTGTGTATTGGGGAGGGAGGGATAATTGTGTTGTGTAGAAGTACTATTACTGTTATTCATACAGCATTTATTATTTCATGTACATTGTGGTTGCTCTGCAGTGACTCTAAACATCTCTAGTAATATTAATTTACTGAATACACCTCTGGACAGTTTGTTGTTGATTTATTTATTTTTTAACACTGGAGACCTAAGTTTATTCCTTGATAAGAAGAAAAACAAAGAAACAGTTAGATACCCAGTGCTATTTCTGTTATAGGCAGGACTGTAATATAAGTATTATTGTATTTTATTATTATTAATATTCCCTAGCTCTTATATAGAGTTCTCCTGCTGGTAATAGCTCACCTTACCTGATCACTCTTGTTACAGTGTGTATGGTAACACCCATTGTTTCATGTTCTCTGTGTATATAAAATCTCCCACTGTATTTTCCGCTGAATGCATCCGATGAAGTGAGCTGTAGCTCACGAAAGCTTATGCTCAAATAAATTTGTTAGTCTCTAAGGTGCCACAAGTACTCCTTTTCTTTTTGCCATATAAGAATGTGTCTTTCTAAATATTGGATTTGGAAAAGATTTTTTTTCAGTGGGGTTTGATTAGAGCAGGGGACTGGGAGTCAGGTCTCTTGCATTCTGTTCATGGCTCTGCCACTAAATTGACTCTATGACCTTAAAAACAAAGAGGAGTCCTTGTGGTACCTTAGAGACTAACACACTTATTTGTGCATAAGCTTTCGTGGGATATAACCCACTGATGAAGGTGCTACAAGGACTCCTTGTGGTTTTTACTGATATAGACTACCCCCCTGAAACCTGTATGACCTTGGTTTCTGCATCTGTAGAATCCATATAATACTTACCTCACAGCAATGCTGCAAGCAGAACTGGGTGTGGAAAGCAAAGCTTTTTTGAGTATCAGAAGCTGAACCAGATTCAGAGCAGCTCAGTATTTCTGTTTGGCTTATTATCAAGAAAAACCTGAGTGATAAAATTCAAACCCAGTTTCCTGGGGATGGGGCTCAGTAATCATGACCCAATTTACCCCCTGTCTAAACTTCATTAAATCTCTGTGTTGACAGACTTACTCTCATATGGTTTTAAAATTAACTATTACAGATAAGGAAAAACTATTATTATTAAACTAAAAGTGATTTCTGCTGAGAAAAGTAATGCCTTATTTTTAGCATGAGCCAGATACATATCCTCCTTCTTAGTTGCCAGGTCGTACAACGTTGGGTTATTAGTTAGTAGGGTTTTAAATGCCAAATACACCTGACTCTGACTCACTAGCTAAACAAACCCCATCACACGAATCCTAGTCCTCATTGTGATAACTTCAGTGTGTTCAAGAGAACTTGGTATCAAAAGTGGAGTAGGGCTGGGGAAAATTAGGACCTGATTCAAAGCCCATTTAAGTCAAGAGAGACTCCCATTGACTTTGACAGGCTTTGGATCAGGCCCTACGTGAAAAGTCTGGCTTGTTTGCACACCTCTCAGCGTGTGGTGAGACCTAATTCAGTAATGTTTGTAAAGTGCACTGCAAAAGGGCAAAGTTTTATGAAGGCAGGTCAGAGGGAGGCATGGGAAGTCTGGGCTCACAGCCCCATGCTCCTTCCCCCCAAGCTATTTGGTGTATGCTGAACTGCCGCCACCTCCTTTACACTGAATTTTCACACTCCTCACTGAAAGTCTGCATTACACGCAGAAAGTTTTAGACCGGGAGGTGTATCATGTTTGCAGTATAATTTAATTAAAAAAAATCACAAGGACTGCCTGGCATTTTCTCAAACTAACAAACTTGTTTAAATGTAATTGAAAATAACTTACGGTGACTAACATTTTACCTGACTCTGGTACTGAGATTGTAAGAACTTTGCACGTGAATGTACACTGACAGATAGCAAAGGACTTTTCTGTCCCCCTTCACGGCACACACAAATGGCTGTTAAAGACAAATATTTAAAAACAAGAGCTAGACTAAGAGGGTTAACTTTCACTCCCTCTAATTTGGCAAACATTAGATACACCCACCAGAAATCATTTTATTTTGTGTAATTTAATAGCAGACTTATTGTAGCATCACAGTTTGTGACATACTGAAACAAATCAGTGTGGCTTTTTTTTTTTTTTTAAAGTTCAGGACTGATATAAAGCAGTATTTCAGAAGTTAAAGGGAACAAAGACAGAGAAAGATTCCTACATTCCTTTTGCTGTTCTCTTATTTTCATCCTCTGCTACAAAGTTTTGTTGCCTGCTTACAGATATGATACAGACTTCGATCCATATGCAAATATCACCTTTCCTTCCCTGTCCCCTACACCTGTTACGATTGATCTGGTCTCACACTGTCAGATCCTCGTTGGGAAAAATCAGTCTAATTCGTTGGCTTTACACTTGCCAAGGATCTGTCCCAGGATATCAATGAGAAATCATAAAAACTGGACTTTACACATCCCTTTGAGGGTTACATGCCAGAATATGGCCTCAGCAAGCAATCTGAGAATTTACAAAGGTTTATCAACTTTTTCCTTCCTGCCTCCTCCACTAAACAGGGTGGGGAACAAGAGGAAGAATGCGAGAGACAGAGGAAGACTAGATACTACATGAAATAAAACAGATTTAGAATGGCCACAAATGACCTTCACAATACGGGTTTTGCAATTTTGGGTGGATTAGAAGAAAGTGATGACGGCTTTGAAACGAGCTTTTGGATAAAGCTTGGAAAACTCTAATCATTGCAAATCTACTTCTTATAAGAAAAATTCTTTACAGTGCGCAGTAGCTTTAAAGCATAAATTTCTCGATTTCTTTCCTTCTCCTAAAAAGCTTATTTTGCTTTCACTAATTCTACTCTTCTTACAAAAACCCAATAGTTGTTTTCTTCCCCCCTCCACCTTTTAATTTAAGGAAGCTTATTGTTTTTCAAAATTGTGACGCCGTTAGAGGGCCTTTTGCATCTACTTAAGGACTCATAGAGTTAATAGGAGGGAGAAGAGGAAAAAAAAACCCCTCACTTGCATTAAGCCTGAAGCCTGTCACCTTTTCTTGGCAATTACACTGCTAATGGCTGGGTCCCAAGCAAAGTGGCAAAGAATATCTCTTCTCACGTTCCCAACTCACAGTGCATTCCCAAATACCAGATGGTGTTTTTGGAATCCATTCCACTATGTTTGATATGACAATACTTTTGTATAATGTTAAATTATATATAACTATTTCAAATAGCTGATATCGGAACAATGCGAGAAATGGAATATTAGACACAAGGAGGAACGGTAGAAACTGAAGACAAACGGTTCTCCTCTCCTCCTATTATATTCCACGTCTCTCGGATTTTTGTGTAATTTGAACAAAAGAGGAAATAAAAGTGGTTCTACCGGCTGTAACTCTTGCAATGGTATTATGTAAAGCTGGTGTTGTTTTCCCATTCTAGAATCTGGTGCACAACTCAGGAAACTTGCCAGCTATACAGGAGGCTTGTGAAAGATCATAAATAGTGCAGAGAGAGAGCAGAAAAAAAAAGTCATAAACAAGCAAGTTCCATGTATTTTCTTTTCCAGGCTATTTTTTTTTTTAGACTTTGGAAAAAGCGGGGGCTAGAAATTCAGTTGGTGAACATCAGTGTGGCACCAGGGACTTCAAAGGAGCTATGCCAGTTAACACCAACTGAGTTAAAATGACTGGGATCTATGTGCTAAATCATCTGAACATCTCATTATGACTGATTGTGATCTTTCTTGCACCAGTAAATATCTGGAATAACTCAGCTGTAGTCACTGGAATCACAATGGTTGGAAAATATCCATCAGAATCAGGCCTGTTGACTTGACCCCCGACACAGGAGTCGTATTTTTTGTCCCACGGCTGAACTAGATAACACACTCCAGATATTTACAGGGAAAACAAACAGAAGTCAAACACTGAGGGAGACCAAGATTTTCCTTGCAACTGGTCACAATAAAGATGTTTGTTGAAGAAACGATACAGGGAAACAAAATGAACCATGAGAAAAAAGTATACAGAATTCCACGTGTAATGCTGCCATTTTCTTTTCAAAACCCCACAAGGGAACACTGGTTACACTCTAAATGGCTTCTAAACTTCATTTTTAAGTTTTTTATTTTTTGTTACGTGAAAGCAGAATGAAACCAAGTCCTAACTAGCAGCTTCATTTTGTTAAATCTCAGTTTCAGCTCACAGCACATTATGAAAATCAGTTTTACAAAGCTCTCAAGATAAACGGTTGACAACAAACACGCTTTCACAACCCTAACTATAACATGAATTGTGAAGTTGTAAGAATATGACTTCACCAGAGATCTGCTTGGTTCAGTTGATTTATTTGTTGCATATGCTACTAACCTATGAGGCAGATAATCAAAATGAGGGTTTCAGTCATATGGTTATGCCTGAGTGACTTACTACATTAGTACTTACATTACATTTTATCCCACAAATAAAGATCTTCCCCCCTTGAATACTTCTACTGATCGCATAGAGCAAAGATTATCATCCCCTAAAAGGATCATAGAGATCCAGAGACTACTACATAATTAACAATAACTTGTAGTAATGTAATTTAAGAGTCCCTTTAATGGGCAGAGATGGCAGAATGCATAGCCCATCTTTCTTTGTCATCCTAGAAAAGGGGCCCCATGCAGAGCTGCTGGTTGCTGAGTGATGCTTTGTAGGCTGTACCAGACAGTTGCACAGTACCAGCTGCATTGGCAGGTAGCCGAAGTGCAAAGAGATAGCTGCCAAACTATGCTATACAAAGGAAGCGGTGCCAGAGAGAAAGGGACCTTTGCATAAAATGACCTTTGACCTTTAAGCCAGCATGGATCCCATATTCATCACTTCCAGACAATTGCATCTTTCATTCCACCACAAACTATAATTAGAAAGGGCCTATTTGTGATAGCGATTGTTAGTTTATAGTTCCCAGAGACTGGATTATTTAATCTTTTGTTTCAATGGTGGCAATATTTTTCCTAACCCTTTATAGTGGGACCCAAGTGATTATCTAGTAAAAAATATTTGTTTCATTGTATACCTAGAGACTGATTACACAGATAAAATATGGGGGTGGGGGGGGGGGAGGGAGGAAGAAAAATCAGGGTCACATCAAAATGATTTAAGTAATGTCATTTTAATGTGAATTCTCAATTTGCAGCAGGAAAGAGGCCAGTAAACAATGCATATCAAATGTATCAATTTTAATCAAACTTTTATACCTTTTTCAATTTTAATAGCAAAGATTTTGTCTCAATAGCTCTGACTGAGAAACTAGGGGTGTCAGATGCATCATTTTCAGACAATTGCAGCTTTAACTACAGGTGTGTGGTTTGTTTTTTTTTGGAATGAATAACTTTTACTACGTGTGCAAATAAGAGGGCCATTGTTCAAAAACAAACCAAGATAACAGGAAAATATAAACTGCTATTCAAGACAATACACTAATGAGAAACCAACTAATGGCAAAAAGAATAGGTGCTATTTAGACACTAAGAAAATAAAAGCAGCAGAAAGGTATTTAGGCCTGGATCCTGCAAGCACTTTTGTGCTTAACTTTGCATGTGTGGGCAGCCTCATTGAAGTCAGTGGAAGTACTCACTTGAGTAACAGTAAGCACTGCATGAGTGTTTGCAGGACTGGGGCCTGAATAAATAGGATTTCGGTCACAAAAGCTGCATTTCTTTACAGTACAGTACAGACAGCTGCACTTTGATATTTCTTCAAGCAATATTGAAAGTTACTGGAACAATCAAGTGGATAGAGGATGTCACATCTGAGAATAAAATCCTCAATAGCAGCTTTCCACAGTTTTCAGAACAGGGTCAGTGGGGCGGAGATAAAATGCTAGAAAGAACTCAGATTGGTCATTGGAAAACGAAATATGTTTAAGAGATTTGGGCTTCTACAAAGCTTCCCTGAAAACCTTTTTTCATTTGATCCTTATCCCCTTATCTTTTGGGAATGTTCCTGCTATAAACATACAGCTAAAGGTAGCATAAAATCCCTCCTTTACCTGTAAAGGGTTAAGAAGCTCAGATAATCTGGTTGGCACCTGACCAAAAGGACCAATAAGGGGAGAAGATATTTCAAATCTGTGGGGGAAGGTTTTTGGTTTGGGTTTTGTGTGTTCTCTCCAGAGACAAAGAGAGAGACCAAGCAAGTAATCCAGCTCCTACTGAATGATACATCTAAACTTAATAAATAGTAAGTAATAGCAAGGAAATGCGTTAGAGTATCTTTTGTTTTAGCTTGTGAATTTTTTTTGTGATAAGAGGGAGGTTTATTTATGTTTTTTGTAACTTTGAAGTTTTGCCTAGAGGGGAATCCTCTATGTTTTAAATCTTATTACCCTGTAAAATGACCTTCCATCCTGATTTTACACAGGTGTTTCTTTTACTTTTTTTTCTTTATAATAAAGTTTTGTTTTTTAAGACTCTGATTGCTTTTTAGTGTTCTAAAAACCCAAGGGTCTGGTCTGTGCTCACCTTGTTTACCTATCTGGTTGGTAGATTATTCTCAAGCCTCCCCAGGAAAGGGGGTGATGAGGCTTGGGGGAATATTTTGGGGAAACAGGAACTCCAAGTGGTCCTTTTCCTGAATCTTTGTCTAACTCAGTACTCGTCCAAGGACAGGGAAGGATTTGTGCCTTGGAGAAGTTTTTAACCTAAGCTGGTAGAAATAAACTTGGGGGTCTTTCATGTAGGTCCCCACATCTGTACCCTAGAGTGTCGGAGTGGGGAGGGAACCCTAACAGTTCCTTTGAAAGGGGAAAAAAACAAACACCTATACCTGAAGGCTAGCTTTATTGTGCTGCACCTGACTTCTGGCTCACATGTAAGACCGTCTGTTCTTTATTTTCACTCTGTATGAAGCTAATGGAATTTGCAGTTGATTAACCTCAAATCTGGAGTAATGATCCAGTCTGGGACTGCAGCTACTTGTACTTCTTAACTGAGTAAGACAGCAACAAGTATAATGGCACAAAGGTAAAGATACAGGCTAGATGAGTAAATGTCAGAGGTACATATAGGGAGCTAACATAGCAAAAAGTGACTATAAAAAAAGACCCTTCCCAAACAGATCAAGCTCCAATACTGAGAAAAATCAGTCACAAAATAGTATTACAAAATGAGTGTATGGTTATACTCATTTTATTTTATTCTGCAAGAGACACTCAAACTACAGTATTTTCCATTTTACGTACATCTCATTCCATACTTTGGTAGGAAAAAGTGCTCAGTTATCATCTAAAAACAGCCACTGTAGATGCTATGGGGAGCTATAGTGCATCAAAACTCCTTTTCATAACTACATTTGTGCATAAAGGAGGAGGGGCCCTTATTAGATCAACCCCAAAACCCAAAAGTTCAAAGGTCACTTGTCACCAACTGGGGAAATGGATAGAATTATACTGTGAAAAAATGTTGTGCTCACTTCTTATCCCATGTCAGGCATGAAATATGGCAGCTGAATTGCCGCAGTTTTTAAAAATAAGAAATAAATAGTTCACACCATTTTTTTCTTAATGGGTTTATTTCTATTTTTGTTCCCGCAAATTGTTTGAAGCATCAATGAATGGGATTACACAAATGTGCACTGCAGAGCTCATTTAGTTTAGCAAGTGTTTCTCACGTCTTCATTGACTCAACAATGTTACTTTCGAATCATGTCAACATTCCTCCTCTTCTGCCTCATGACTAATACAGTGATACCAGCCATTTCACTTCAGACATTTTCAGATCTTTACAAATCTTTTCCCCTGGTTTTACCACCTGGTTTCTAATTAAAACCAAGCAGAGAAAACACCTTGCACAGATGCAAATCCTGCATACGCAGGCTGACAGACTCTGATGGAAAAGGTAGAGTGCAACTTCCCTTCTAAAGTATCAACAGTAAGAGAGTCTTACGGAATAAAATAATAGTTGAGGAGAAAACAACTGGGACAAACTGAACTTGGTCATGAATTCCAACATTGCTCATGAAATAAATAAACCTTCATTCAATGCAATGAAAATATAAAATTGCACAGTGACTGCCATGCAAAGCCATTCATTTCAGCCAATATATGAATCACTGAATTGATTAATAATTACAGACTTTGCTAATACTATTCTAATATCAATCTTATATAGAGACACACACAAATAAATATGTATAGTATAAACCAAATATCTTTTTAAAGTACACATTTGTTTCTTCATGAGCGTAAGTCAAAGATTAATCCAATAATTATTCTTTTTAAATGAAAGCCTAGCGATCCCATCAATTTACAAAACTGTCCTGTTTTATTTAGAATAGTGACACACACATTCTGAGCAGAAAGAAAAATGCACAAAGCATTTTTTGTCTGGAGGCATGTGGTAAGCATGCCTATCATTTTAGGCTTTTTAAATCAAGTTTTACTACAGTATCTTCATGTAACTTTTGAGAATGATAATTCAGTGAACAACTCATATTGTTTTAACTTGTGCTAAGAGTGAAAGAAGCATATGCTATATGAGTAACCTATAGCATTTGGCTTATAGGCCAAATAAAATAAAATCTGCAATAAATACACAGTAAAAACTGAGACAATCATGAGACAAACTGAGACTACATGACCATTTAGGTCTTTTCCATGTTTAACTTCTGTAATTGTATGAAAACATTAAGTATATTCTCTCTCATACACAAAATGTGTCATTTATAGCACCCTTCATCAGATGATCTAGAAGCCCTTCACAAACATTAATTAAGCCTTAAAACACCCCCCACGAAGATAAGTTTTATTATCCCCATTGTTCAGATGGGGAAGCTGAGGCATGGAGAGGTTAAAGTAGTAAATCTAGAGGAATTCCATTGAAGTCAATAGAATTACACTGTGTCGCCATTTGTGAGAACACACACACATCATAAAACCTAACTCTTATATAGCACTTTTCATCGGTATATCTCAAAGCACTTCACAATCTAAAATTTTAATCCTCACACCATCCCTGTGAGGTAGGGAAGTGCTATTATACCTATTTTACAAATGGGGAACTCAGGCATGGAACGGCTATGTGACTTGCCCACGGTCAAACAGGAAATCTGTGGTGGAGCAGGGAATTGAACCCCCACGTCCTAGGCTAGTGTCCCAACCACCTACAATTTGCAGATGCAAACTTCATCTTTCTAAAATGTGCTCATGCTCATTAGACAGTCTTATACCTGTTTGTACACACACGTTAGAGTTTACATTCACCAAACTCACTGGGACTGAGGGGCTTTTCACGGGCAGGCCAACACACACTTGGACAGGTGTTTCAATCCAAGGCATACGAGCAGATGTTTACCTCAAATTTAAGCTTCCTGTCACCATGCTCAAGACTCTATAGCTCTGCCCCTCCCCACTTACCCTTCCTGGTCAAACTTCATTGCCTCCACTCTGCCCATATTCTTACCTTCATCCACCTGCTTACCACTGCCACCTCCATGCCTGCTTCCACACAGCCTGTTTTTGCACAGTATGACCTCCCTGACCCTTTCGCCAAATCCTTTATCCTGTCCACATTTAGGGTTCTCATACAGTCCCACTTCTGCTGTGCCATCTACAGTGAACTGAGCTGATTCTTGAATTTCTGGAAAATGGCTGGTACATCACGGGGAATTCCATAAAACAAATAACTAGAAGGTTGCACACTCTTTCTTATGTAGGCCAAACTGTATATCTAATGGGAGACATTTTCCTTTCACTTGCTCCAGCTGAAATCAGGCTTTTCCAGTTTTCTAATTTTCACCAAAAGCAATAGGGCTCTGCCCACCAAAGCATATATCACTCCCTGAAAATGCTGGAATGGATCGGATGTGGTGTTCAAAAATTCTCTCATTATGGACAGACTGACAAATGGAGAAAAGCCACAGAGTTATGTGAGCGGCCTCTCTTTTCTCAGTCAATAAAAGAGCTCCCTGGCTTCAATTTGTGGATTGGCCCCAGTATAGAGACTTCACACCAGTGAGCTCCTCATCTTCAATTTCAAGCCCTTTCAAACCCTCACGTGTGAGTGTGAAGCAAGAAGTTAACTCCTGCTGTAAACCAATGTCATTCAACTGTGTGGTGCTCCAGAGGGTGGAGGACCAAGGAGCTTAGCAGTCTGATTGTTAGAGGCCTGGATTTTTAATAGAAAATAAGTTGACCTAGAAGCAGAAGTAAGTAGAAAATAAGTTGACCTAGAAGTGGAGTAAGAGATGAAAGGTTGCCCTTATCCTCAACCCCCTATCACCAAAGTGCAGCAAGTGTGATCTCCTGACCATCAGTCACCACAATGACAGAAAAGGGAGCCTCTAGCTCGAATCCTTTCTCTCTACCTGCCAGGGAAAGTCGTTGAATCACTGGGCTTTCATTGGCCATTTTCTTTGTCTTCTTCAGCTTTGTTCTTCTGTAGCAGAAATCAATGGCGGGGATAAGCACCTCTCACTGGCGGACAGGTCTGAAGTTTTCACCATGGGGCAACCCCACTAATTTACGACTATACCGCTTTTGTTTCCTTGCTAGTCACCTGGAGAATGGACATCCCCGTATTTCCACATGGAATAGCACTATAGAATTGAATATGGATGAGAACAACAGGGATCTATAGAAATGTAGTAGGATTCTATAGCAATTACTATAAAATCCTACAGGATTTACTAAAGACTGAGGTCTTTTCTATAGGTTTTTAAAACCACCCTAGAGAATCCAAGAGCAGAAATAGAACTTTCTATTAAATTATATAAGATAGTCAAAAATACTCATAGAAAAGTTATTCTCTATTAAATTCTTTGGGAACAGTTCATACAGATTTGGACATAAGGGAATTTCTTGTGTGTGCTCGAAGTCTACAGCAATCATTGTCTTGATCACATATGGCAGAATGTGAGTAGTCATACTCTGCCTTTATAAATGATGAATTTACCTTACCATGGTTGCTGAAGGGGTAGTTTCAAATCACAATAGGGAATGGCCTCCACAGTGCCACTGGGTGTGTGTAGTACATGTGAGCCAACAGCAGCAGAGGTGAATGTGGATTGTGTCAGAATCCCGCAGTAGGGACATGTAGGATAATCTGCCTTACATATACATCTCATCCTGTTCTCTACTCATTAGAGACTGGCATTGTGGAGATGGGAATTTTTTAAGAATATTGATAGGAAAAGAAGAGAGAGGAAGCAAAAAGTCCTCTTGTGATGCTCATGTGTACCTTGATTTATAAGAGCTGCAAACACCTATTAGCAACAGCAAAAGTTAAAAGTCATTTTTGATTTAGCTGTATCTGTATATTGCTTTTGAAAGCTTGCTGCTGTCAACTGCGGTAGCTCAGACACCTTGGTAATCCATCCATCTTTAAACCTCTGTCTTAAGTACCCCTTCCTTCATATTTTCCCCTTTCAAACCTATGTTTTCAGACAGAAAGATAAAGGAAAACTTTTGGTAAAATTTACTATAGGCAAACTGAGTGTACATCACACATGCATGTGCTCTCTGTTCCTAAGAGTAAGCATGTAAACAAATGGGCAAAGCAAGGTTTCAGAAATCAGATAGCCTGGTTTCTCTTCTTACCTCTGCAATTGGTCTGTGTGTGACCCTGGCTGAGTCAGTTTAACTAACTCCCCTTCGGTAAAATAGGTACATTGCTGGTGACCTTCCTCACATGGGTGATGTGAGGCTTAATGAATATTTGTAAATGCTCTGAGATCCTCAGAGTCTAAGCACTATGGAAGTGCATAAGGCCAGTTTCTACTCTCATTTAAACTAGTGTAACTCTGAAGTCAATGGAGTTTCTCCAGATGTACATCAATGAAAATGACATCAGAATTTGGCCCCTTGCACTGTGATAGTGATTTCTCTCTATCATACTGGAATCTGAAATTCTGTAAGTCACGGCTATCAAAGTGAGAGTGTGTGCACGTATGCACATGTAGCAATAATTTATTCAAAAAGCCCTTGGTGAAAGTGTCTGGAAGTAAACTACCTCAGACAAGGTTTAGGATTTGGGGTAATTAAAAGTGCTGAGTGATGCCAAGATGAACGAGCAAAGAGTTTTTCAGCTTTCTAGCCAGCAATGACGGGAAGACAATAAAAAAATCATTTTGTCTTCAATAGCAGCTTTCATTTGAGTATCTCAAAGTGCTTTACACATTTTAAATTAAGCTTTCACAGCATCCCCGAGAGGTAGTTGTTGGATGTAGCAGGATCATCACAGAAATGCAGCTACCTCAACAATGGAACACAGCAGTTGCTTAACACGGCACAGCAACTCTACACAATAGTTTGGGTCAGGAACTGAAGAAGACTACTGTATTCAGTTGACAGTCCAGGTAGGCAGGATATAATTAACCCAGCTAGAACCTGGTTAGGACACTGGGATGCTGAGTGATGGCTCTTAAAATTCTTGACTGGCTGGCTTCCAGTCACCTGGGAAAGAGCCTGTTCTGAACAAGGACTTTTTAGTGGAGTTCACCCCTCCCCAACTTCATTTGTCATATGGCGATCAATCTGGGCTCACTAAGAAGCTCCGCTTCTGGGAATAGAGCAGCACAGTATGCCTAATGAGGCATTCCATAGCGGTCGGAGAAGAACTGTTTCCTTCTCCAAATCTATGTTAACTTCCCTGCACCGTGGTATCAGACCCTCTGTGGCCCTGCAGCCTTGGAGTTCTTTATTTAAAGCAAATATTTCAAAAGTATATTTAAGCAAAATATTAACAGAAAAAAACTTCTCTTTTAAACTCAGTGCTTTTTACTAATATGGAACCAATATTAGTATTTAAGAATGAGAAAATAATTGTGAAAATGCATTGATGTCCTCAATAACCAGTTGCATACTTGAAACAAATCTGTATCTTACCAAAACATTTTCCTTGCTGCATATGCATGCAAACTTGTTATTGCAGGGTTGCCCCTGCAGGCTGGGCAATGCTCATTGTTGTAGGGGTTTGAGCATGAGTACTTAGCTCTAGGCACTGCACTTTTGTCTGAAGAGAATTCCTTGGAGAATTAGGGTGTGGTTTTTTGTTTTGTTTCGATTTTAAAGAAACATATAAGGTATGGATATTACAGAGTTATACAGGTAGTTTAGGCCAAATTTACGGTTATACTAACCTTGAAAGTATAACACCTTTGCTTCACATTTGCTTTACACATACATTTTAGGCCACATTCTGCATTTAGTTACAACTGTGTTAATAAGGCAGAATTCCTCTGAATTCAATTGGAAATATACCTGAGTGCAAAATTTGGCTCATTTTCTCCATCTCTTTCTGGGCAAAATAATTTCTACTTTACATACCACAGATATAAATTGTGGAAGCACATTGCTAGGGGCTGAATCTTACCATAAATCTTTTTGAACCAAACTCCCATTGATTTAATTAAGAAGTGTGCACTGATCAATGGCAAACTATGCCCTGATGTATTTTGAGTAGTCCTGTTTTAGCCATAGTCAATGAGGCTACATACAGCCTTCAATTTTTACCCAGCTCTGACTGACAGCCTTAATCCATGTGTGCAATTCCACTTGAGTTTTGAAATAAATATGAGCTGATTGTGTGGATCGAGGGCAGCATGTTTTCCTTTGAAAGCAAAGACTTTGTAATTATTGGTAGTAAAAGTCTGCAAAACATGTGGCATCTGTACTATACCACACTCTAACAAATCTCTAGCTGTATTGTTAAGTTTGTGTTTGGCAGCCCTCTGGAAAATATATGTTTATATGTAACAAATGGTTTGAATTCCACTCCATTAGCCAATATATCTGTTTTCTCTCTTCTATGAATTCGTATATCACTCAATTACCTTTCAGTAATCTAGTAAATGGAAATCAGATCTGTGACTTTTATTATGGTAAATTTTTGTTCACAGCTTTGGGGCATCTGTACAGTGCCTAGCACTGTGGGGGTCCCAATCTGGTTGGCCTCATTTATTATGTAGGACTGATTTTTCACCAATGAGGTCAAGGGGAGTTTTGCCATTGATTTCAATGGAAGCAGGATCAGGGCCTCAGTGTTTGTGCATGCATTTGCCTATATGAAGAGCTTAAATTTTCAAATGAGCTTTGTAATTGCTAGTAGGTGCAAATTCCACCAAGACTCCCAGTAAAGCTAAAGGGAGTTGTACCTTCGTAAAGATTTTGGCCAAAGAAATTAGTGAACTAAATCATGTTTTCCCCAGTCTGAGGCACTGATTTACAGTTAGAATATTTTATCTGCTTTAAAGGACCTTGTGCAGTTATGAACATTTAGCACTATTCATCTTTAAAGTGAATTGCAAAACTTTTATCCTCACATCTTAAAAAATAAATAAGTGCCATCAGGAAAATAAATAAATACAGATCTGGACACTGACAGAGAGAGATGAGGTGAGTTGCTGACAGCCACAGTGGAAATCATTCAGTATTAGAGTTAAAACTCATAGATCCCTTACTCTCAGTTCTGTGCTTACACCAATAAACTTTCCATTCTCCTCTCTATGCAAATTAAATGATAGTTCATAGTATTTTCTGTTTCCTTAGAGAGAGATTCAGAATCTTTCATATTCTTATTGAAACAGATCCATCTTTACCAACTAAGCCTTTTAAAAATATACTTTCCTTCCGCTTCTGTTTTCACCTGTTCTCAGTATCAGTCATGGCGTCCTGCTGGAGGACTCAACCCCACACGTCTTGGAAGCAGCCAAAAAGCACCATGTACATCAGCGGTTCCCAACCATTCCTGGCAACTCTTCTAGTTTCTCAGTCTAAAGTTCTAATCCTGCAGAGATTTATACACATGCTTAATTTTAAACATGAGTAGTCCCACTGCCTTTGTAAGTAAGCCCCTGCAGGATCAGAGTCGCAGACCTACCGTTACCAGACAGTGCCCATTTCCTCCCACTCAGCTGCGTGCTCTAATCTTCACTGGCATTTGGGATCCCAGTTTAGTATAGTATTTAGTGTACATGGGTGGTGGACAGTGGTAGCACAGAGAGGCGCAAGGTCCATCACAGATTAAGTTTAGAGCTACTATTAGGTATCCTGCACAAGAGAGAGATCCTACCCTCTTTCCCCCTCGCTACATTATCATTTGCTATTTTCATGTATTACAGTAAACTTGGTAATAGAGGGCCATGATCATCTCTAGAGTAATTCTACTGAAGTCAATGGAGCAGATGGATTTGCCTATAAAGTTAAGAAGAAATGCTTCCTCTCCATATCCCTGTCTGTTATCAATGGCTCTGTGAAGTGTTCTCACCTGGCAAGCTATGAACTAAACCATCACACTTGAGATTCCTGGCACAGTTGGTAGTACTAGGAATCAGAGTTAAGTCTTCCAGATAAATTGGCTTTTCTCACTATCCCTCCCTTAGGATGTTGCCTGGCTATACCATTATGTTACAGTGAACCTGAATGTTTCTGAGGGGGAAAGGGTTGAATAAGGGTTAATGTGATGCATTCTCCTCTTACCAAAATAACGTCATTCTTTCCTCCCGGAAAGTATTTCATTATCTGCTGCTCGGTTGTTTACATGCTAAAGTTCATTTAATACATCTATATTACATACATCGACATTATTCAATTGAATGAACTCTCAGATCTAAGGATGAAGATACTGATACAGACTTGATGATATTTTAAGTCTACTGGATGTCAACGTTGCACAGATCTATTGACTTAGTGTCACTAACAGCCTCTTTCCCCCATTTTGCTGCTTTTTAACAAAAAATAAAATTCAAACAAACAGAAGTAATGACACGTTGTAGAAATTGTCCTGCTGAGTTTGTCATCCAGTGTAAGTTACTGAGTGCTGATAGTAAAGGAAGTTCAACCAGACAGTTTAATCCTCCAATTTCCTGTCTTCTAATCAGGCACTAACTCCTTTGGCTTTAAATTAGAAACATTCCTGACAATATTCAGGACAGGTGATGGAAAAAGAGAACAGAAAATAAAGGAGGACAAATTCATATACATTAAAGAAACAACAGTTGAATAACAAAAAACCAAGAGACTTTCAAGTAGCTGAAGTATATCTAATGATGCACTGTATGCATGTAAGCAAATTATTATTGCATAAGTTACATGTTGGTAATCGTCTGAAAACACTAACGGGGCAGGCATTTTTAAAAAAATAGTATTTTAAATATATTTCCGCAGCTGCTGAAGAGTTTACAACTACATAGAAATTACTTTACAAAACTGTGTAAGGAAAATCTTTAATACAATATTATTTTGTTTCCATTTTGTTATTTTCATAATGGCATGCCAAGGATAAGTATTAATATATGTAAATCTTTTGCTATTTAATAAATTCTCTGCAGGAGGCTAAAATTAGGAAAGCCAAGTACAGCTCAACAGCATGTTAGGGTAGTTAGAATCCATTTAACACATATAACAAGCAGTTATAGGCTTTTACGCGGACAGATATTTTTTCATCTTTAAAGAATGACTGGGTTGCCAGATAATAAATGTTTTATTTCATCTCATTAAATATGTTACTGTTTACATTCCCCACTGTGGTAATACTTTACATTGAGGATTTTACGCATTCTTAATTTACTAATTGCTACTAATTTTGACCATTTTTATGCTTTAGCTGCTGCAGAGATTACCTGAACAATTTAAATCACTTGCACAGAAAATTATGCGTAAAGGCATGAAAGAAAAATATTTTCAAGAGCTGCAGAGGAAAGAACTGATGTTTTAAAAACATTTAAGTTAGTAAAATGACCACTTTGAGATGATTCCAGCATGTTCATTACATGAATTGGGTTTTTTAAAATTGTATTTGTAATATGGTAGCACCTAAAGAAATAAAAGGAGATACTGAAATATGTTATTTTTAGTTGTACATAAAAAACCCTGTAATTAATTTTGGAATATTACTGGAGTAGAAGGATCCATTTTAACTGTCACAATGACAATAGTTCGCATGTTAAGTCCTACATGTGCTCCATTGAAATGGCTTTTTATTTATTAATAAGGCATCTTTCTAGAGAAGTTTGGAAGAGGACAATGGTTTTTGTTTTAAAACAATTTTGACTACAAAATTATAGATAATGGGTCAAACTTTGCTCTCAGCCACACAGGTGACTAAATCTGGAGCCACTCCATTCATTTCAATGCAGTGACTATAGATTTACACGGATGTAAACCGAGAGTAAGTTTGGCTCAGTAGCTTTACACAGTATAGTTACATATTGTAAATGAGAATTTTCCCCATATATAGAGTTAGGTATATGTTCATTTAAAAATCACAGACAAAGGAACTATACAGGTGGCTCCCTCATTAAATGCACCAACATCATACCATACCAACTTGCTAGGATATGTGAGTTTTTGAAAACAAAATGTTTATAAAACAAGTACAGCAATTTCTATTTGTGACAAACACAAGACTGCAAAAACAGTGGAACTTTTGTCTGATTAATATTTTGTAGTGTCTTTCAGACAGCATCAAATTTAAATAAAAAGTTCCATTATCATTTTTCCAATATGTTCATTTACACAATTTTTTCCAACTTCTGATATTTTGCATGTTGTTTAAGAGATTTGAAAAGGGGAGGGGGGGCGAAATCAAAAGAAATTCTGTAAACTTTTGTGACCGTTTTCAACCAGAGATGTCACAACACAGTAAAGCTAAACTAATATCTATTTCTGGATTTGCATGATTAAAGCGTAAGAGAAGTGGATCGGATTTCAAAAGATTTGCTGTGACAAATGTAATTATTCTTAAAATATACCCATGCTATAAACCTTACTTAAAGTACTTTGAAGCATTTATAACTCAGGTTAAAACAAAAACTTTACATTTTTTGTTTACTAGGACAAAAGATACATTTCATTAGCCAGTCCATGTGCTGGCTACAGAGAACATACTAGCCTCAGTATAGAAAAGTGCATTTATTAGAGATGCATTAATATAGCCTTATTTATGACAGAAGATAATGTCAGCATCAGAACTCCATATGATAAAGCCTCCATTTCTTTTTAAAAATGCAGGCTGCTTTACCCAAAGATAAAATCTATTCATTTTTACTAATCATCCCATCAACCAATCGCCATTATCTCCAGCTATCTAGCTATAAACATAATGTAGACTGGAGTGAAAGAGCGTGAGGTTGAGAGACAGATTACTACACGCAGCTTTTTATAAAGCATTTTCTTTCATTATAACAGGTCTTTTCATCATAAGGACACAGAACCTTTAAAGTTGGTCATAATACTTCAATACAGTAGATGACTGTGGCTTAAAATCTCGTTCAGAACCTGCTCCAGAAAGAAAACAAACTCACTCATTTGACACACAAATTGTTTTCAATTCATTAAAAAGCAAAATTGCATATCCCAGTGCTGGCAGCTGAGTCCGTATGGATGGAAGGGGTATTCACTCATCTCTTTGTATGCTGGCAGTACCCAAACCGAAGTTTAGCACTATGCAGCAGAGATTGTTGTGCAGCCAGAAGATGCATGAGGTAATTTTAAAAGCTTTATTTGCCTTTAGAACATTAAAATCTGCTTTGTAGCTTACTTTTGATTAAACAATTGTAGCAACTCTGAGGAGGTTTTGGAGTAAAAATAACTAATACATCTGTACTTTTGATTATACTAGACATTACAGACTCAGATGGTATACTAAAACTGTTATTCTTCCATCAATAATTGAAATCTCATCTTAAAATTATTTGTAACTAACACATCTATTGTACAAGTTCTTGAATTATTCATTTCAGTTAAAATAAAGTCTCTTTCATGTAGCCCAACTTCTTTTTAAACAGACTGTTTTATGGGGTTGCTTTGGTTTTTTTTTCTTGTTTGTTCATTTAGAAAATAAATGGTGTGACCTGTTCACATTTAAGAAGAATTTTCTGCAATGTTTAATCTAAACAACAGCATGTGTGGTTGTAAAACTGTTTATCTTTAGTCAAGTGCATTACTAAATGTTTCGAGCATTTTTACATATTATATTCACAGCAGTAAAACATCTGTGAAATAATTGTGAATGAAAAGCAACTTTCCAGGAATACTTTCCAAAGGGAGATAATAGTTGTCTAACTGAATTTGAAGATACTTATGAAAAAATAAACACTGACACCCTGTCATAAAAGCAGGTGATAAACAATAAAACAGGAACACTAATAAAATAGACAAGTGAATTAGAATAAGCTTAAATTACAGTGTGACATCAAGTGTCTAGTTAAAATATGCCGTTTACAACTTTGCTTCGAAAATGATAGCTGAGAATCAATAGGGTTATTTACTGGAGTTTTACAAGCTTAAAAAAAAAGTCAAATGAATAGTCAACAGTTACTGAGCATGCAAACATTCCATTCTTTCCTCCCCTTTCCCTCCCATTTTCTCTGGCAGAAAGTCTAATTGGAAAATCAGTAGTATAAGTAAAGTGGTTATTCTTCCACTATTATAATTAACCAAAAGCTTCATGTAACGTTTCACTGGCAAGCACTGGTAAACCTCTAATGGATGGCTAAGAAATTAAACGTTAAAACAAAACACTAAAAATACAAAAACAAAACAACCCCCACAAAAGCCTGAACACCTTTAAACACAAGCCACATGATACACACAATGGCCACCACCAAGGAGCAGAATAAAAACCTTCCGTATCTCACTTTTAAAAGTCTTTCAAGTCCTCAGAGGTCTTAAACTTTCCAAATGATATCAAAAGTGGTACAGGGAGGTGAGGGGGAGGGAAAACCCCCTACTTGTTTCAGCGTATCATACAATGAAACTGATCATGCCTTGTTTTGTAATTCCACTCGCCAGTCCTTTTTTAACTGATATCTATGTGAAATGAGCTGAGGTTCACGGTCCAGTTAGGAACGGATAATACATTCATTGTCCTGGCAGCGAACTTTTTCTCTCACTGGAAGAATTCACGCTTGCCTCAAGAATAATAATTACAGAAAACTAAAAATGCACTGCTAACGAATTAATCCCTAACGGACAACACGCTAACGAGGGCAGTAATGATTTGAGGACTCTCTTCATCACAACAGGACTTGCATCTTCTGCTACAATGGGCTATTGTGCATCCTCCTAACTCACTATACCTCTTATAGATTCAAGATGTCAAAGGTTGTCTGGCCCGACTGACCATGACATGCTAGTTAACTCGTTCTGCGGAGCTCACTGGAACTGTATTAAAACTTTAATTGTGCCCAAACGCAGCTCGAGCCAGATTATGTGGGATCTATAACACATGGCTCGGGATCATAACAGAATGGTAACCTGTTCTAATGTAAACAAATGGAGGGAAAAGTTAGATTGGGGTCTCAGATGAAAGGCAACGCTTTGCAAAACACACTTCTCTCACACGTGATGATTTTACACTGTGTCATAAATGTACCATCCCAGAGTTTTACTGTAATCAGGTTGTTCTGTAATGTATTGAACTTCCCCCCTCCCCTCTACAGAAAATATTGCATGGCAAAAATACACATACACATACATGCCATATTTGAAAAGCAGCAGATAAAAGTAAAACAAAGCTGAGAGCCTGAGGGAGCTGCCTGAGACAAGTTACTCTGCACCAGGCTTTTTCAAACTACTTCTCCGTGTACTTTTTAAAAGAGAATTGAATAAGCTTCCCTGTGGAAACTGTAGTTCACATTAACGGTCTCTTGTTACAGAGAGGAAAGCATACAAGTGGGACAAGAGTGAGGCTGCTCCATGGAAGAGTGTGAAAAAAATCAAATGTTAATTTGATAAATGTGAGGTCTGGGACATTTTGTCAAAGAGGGAGGGAAAGCAGAAAAGGGAGGAAAAAAAAAAGCAGCCCTGCTGCCAACTCACCATCCACCAAGTTCTGGCCGAGATGTCGTAGCAGAGCTGCCATTTGATGGAGCCGTCGGAGGTTTTCCCTGCCATTATGCTGTCAGCAAGCTTCATCTGATGCTAACTCACGGGAGATAAGACACCTAATTGAGAAAACATTTGCACTGGCATGTTGGGCAACATGTAGCCCGGTCCATACCATATGGAATCATGGGTAAAAAAAAAAAATCTCCTTGACAATGAACCAATCTCTCACAGACCCAGTGGCAAGGTGAAGTAGAGATGAAAAGTCATCTGCTCCTAGCACTGTCCTCTCCCTTCTCTCCCCCCCCCCCTCTTTTTTTTAAAAAATAAGAACCCACTGCTCAACATCAAAGAGAGGCGGTCAGAATTAGGGTTTCATCACTCATAATTTTGGTCTACAAGGTTTTTCCTCCCCCCCCTCTTCTTTTTAAGAAGAATAAAGAGATTTAATAGGACAAAGGCAGGTAGTGGACTGCGGAGGGAGATCGCCACAGGCTATTAGCCTAAAATTTCTGCTTGACAGATGGAACTGCTTAGAGACTATCATGCAATGTTTGGGCTTTTTTTTTTTTTTTTTTTTTTTTAAAAGAGTTTCAGTCTCATTCAGTATCTGTTTATCGCAGCTACTTTTCCCATGAACATGACCGGGAGGGGTAAGTGAGGGAACAACCTACTGAATGTTTTCAATTTCTTTTTTCTTGCTGATTTTTTTAATAGTTATGGACATAATCATTTTAGTAACAAAAAGCAAAACAAATGTATAGACTGCCTAAGTGTATTCCCCCCCAGTGATTGATAGAGCTTTCCAAAGGAATCAAATACGGTCTTTCATTTTTTTTAAAAAAAGGGAAAGATTTGGCTCCATCCTTATTTTCAGATACTAGAGAATGTTGTTTAAATGAATGACTTTCCATATGTAGATCAGATGGCTAAAGGACTACCCAAGAGCTAATCAAACAATTCTTTTTTCAATACAGTTTTTCCACCTTTTCATTCTTTAAACTTGTTTTTAATGTAACATTTTATAATATCGTTTGGTAACAACCATAGCAGTCATGTATGTTTGTTTTTCTCCACTGCAAAACTTCTCTATGCATCAGTGTTCTCATTAACACACAACTTTTACTCGAGGAAACAATACCCTAACATGGAAAGAGGACATCACAAAAAAACAGTTTTGAAAAGTTATGAAATGCTGACATTAAACAATATCCTCCTTTCTTGGAAAATAAAATAAAAGATAATCATAGAATTGAAATATGGAGGAGGTAAATTATCTCAGTGCATTGTGAAACCAGGAAGTAAATTTTCACTTTTATTACGATAGAATATTAAATAGGCACTGAATGGTTTACATTTAAATCAGACCATTTTATAATATCAGGAGACAGATGTACAATACATAACCACCATCACATAATAATAGGCACTGCAATCTATACAGTAGTTTTTTCCCTCATGTGCTCCAAGAGTGAATTTGTAAACTTGCAGACGATTGCCAGTGCTATTTCGAACCTCTATTAAAGTATGACTGATAAAGTCATTCAAAGATAGCTGTACAAGTCTTTTCACTATTTAGACACAAGGGGAAAATGTATTAAGAATCTCCACTCTAGATTAAACAATATCCATTTAGTTTAGATCAAAAGCAAAGAGTTTGCGGGCACATAATTTTTCAGATTGTTCTGCATGCTAATGATGGTTTAACTATTTGGCTACAGCAAAATACCCTTCCAGATTATATAGTTTACAAAATAGTTATTCACTATGGTATAGAATTTCTTTCATTCAGTTTGAACTATACCTTGAGATTTTTGTGATTTGAGAGATGACAAACGGTTTAAGGTAACCCTGAACTGCTCTATTACAACAACAAGAGCTGTTCTTTATTTTCCCTCTTCCTGATGCCAACTGTAACAATATGTTTGGACAGAATTAAAAATATATAAACATATTGTCTGTACAGCATCCCAATGTGCTTCACCAGTCCAGATTGCAGGTACAGTATCAACTCTATTTACAGGAAAAGGTCTGACTAGTATGGGAAGTGTTAAGTTGTAGTCAGAGTCCAGGAAGAAAATGGACACTCTGCCAGGAACTGTCCCTGCACTGGCCAGCCAAAACATTTACTGTGTTGTGTTACTTCAGCTTAGTTAATGCTACTCCTCATTGCTTAGTGGAAGCATTCTCTCAAAATAATCATGCAAAATATAAGATAAAATGATTAAGCAACCGTCAACCTTTGAACCAATGTCAGATTCAATTTCATTCTGCCTTCTCTTCTACATCTCTCAAATCAAACATCCTACTCACCCTTCTTATTATTAATTTATTATTACAAAGCCAGACTTGCTTTGTGTATTTCCATTAAAAAATTCTGACAAAACTTATATTCCTGCCTATGTCATTTTACGTGTCCTGATGTGGTTATAGATCAGCTGACAATGTTTGCCTATATTCCTATAATAACCACTGCTTAGGTCTTCCTAGGCCTAAAAGAGACTTTTCTTTACAATATTAAATAGAAAGACATCAAATAAACAGTCATTTAAAAAAAGGATACAGATTTCAGTTTATGAATGACAGAAGCATGAAATCATTTTCTTCCAAACGGTACAGTAGTTTTGAAAGACATGATAATTGTCGTTGGATAGTAGTGTTTTAAATCCCAAACAATTAAGCGCAGTTAACTTCACTATTTTTTTTTTTTTAATGAGGATGGCAGTGGTGGATCTATTAGCCTAGAGCAATTACTCCTTTCGTAAGTGGGCTGTTAATATTAAAACAAGATTAAATACATGTTAAATATGCAATTATTGTGGAAAATAAAATTATTTGGTGAGCATAATGGGGAGCAAATCAAGCATTTAACATGATCCAGGAAATGTTACTCCAAACAATTGCATTTGTTTTATGCAATTTTTCCCTTTGATTGCTGGCAGATGCCGTTTTGGAAACCAACATCTAAATAGTTTCCCTTCAATCAGAAAAAAAGCCACACAGAAGAAAATGGCTACATGTTTTGAATTTAACTCTTGTCAATAGCATTCTGCACAACACTGCATGAGAATGGTATAAGGACAAAATGATGCCTTCAGAACAACAATAAACCACAAAGAGGTTTGCTACTAACCTAGACTTGTTCTGCAGGGAGAAAAATTAAGTGCTATACATACATTTGTAGGGGCACAGTGGCAAAATAAAAGTACTGGTGATTCATGACTGATATTTCGTGTTGGAAATTGACTAGATGTTTGTATCTGTGGGCTACAGAACTACTGTTTTGTTTTCTAACAGCTTTAGGCCTCAAGCAATGGATTGAGGTACTTGCCAACCACTTTCTGGCTTCCTACTGGAGATGTAGCCAACTATCCCAAGATAATTTGCTTAATTGTTGAGCAGAGGTACCTGCCACAGCAAAAACAGCATGAGTATTTCCTGTGTATCTACCCTCTCCAGTGCATTCTGATGATGTCCTTGCTACTATCAAGAGCACAAAACCAGGAAAGAATGCTAAAACAGGCTAACAAAGTACATTGATTCAGATGAATATCTCAAGCTGGTATATATCCTATTGGAAATTGGCTGCATGAGAACATTATAAATTTTGCTTCATTGGGCAGTTTCTCCCAGCATTGGTTTCTAATATCCACACTGGTGAAAGCAGCTAGGTAGTATCATTCCAGATGCATGCAGCTCCCAGTAATAGATATTTACTTCAATGTATATACTAGATTATCTACTTATTTTATATGGTCTCTATTGCCCATTAACCCTTTATTTATTTTCTCATACCCCTTTAGCTGCAATTAGTTGGAAGCTTTAATTCTAAATAGAGTGCAACAGCATAATTTTACAATTAGTTGATTTTTGGACAACCCCTGAACTCATGCAAAGTCGCTGACATCAAGTGTATGTTCTAGCTTTTGGAAGTCCTACGATCCTGGCTTCAGTCAACAGGCTCTGCTGTAGCTAAAGGCATAAACATGGAGTGATGCAGCATGGGGCCAGTGTTTCTGCAACTAAATGGATCCACTGGCCAAAATGAGTGCAACAGTTGAAGATCTTGCTGGAGACTTCGGGATGCTGTAAAGCTGCCTAGGGGCAGCTCATTTGTACCCTCCCGCAGGGATGAGGGAGAGGATTCTTCCCCAGCTACTGACGGGTCTCTTTTTACTCTGTGTGTACAGTACTTGCAATTCTACTCAGTGCATATGACCCGTTAGCTGTAATTCTTCCTCTCCACCATCACTCATTTTCCTGTCACCCAGATTTTCCTCCTGCCAAATCCTCAAGTGGAGTCATAATCCTCTGTTTCTGACATAATCTGTTACTATGGAGACTAGAGTGACGTCAGAGATGCAGCATTATGACTTCACATCAGTATCAAGTTAGAGGAGAGAGAGAAGAGAGGGAAAATCTTGTTTCAACATTTTAAAACATTAAAAAAAAAAATCCCCCCAATGCGTTAAGAAGTGTGAGCAGATTTATTGTTAACGCTGACATAACTGAACATCTTCTGTAATATACCAGGTCTCATTCTAAGGCCCCAATTCAGCAAAGCACTTAAGCACATACATGAAATTAAGAACATATTATAGGTCCCATTGTAGCACTTGCTACAAATCACAGACAATTAAATTACTGGAAAAGTGCTAATTACAATGCCTTAGGATCCAATCCTGCAAACACGTACTATCAGGCATGATATTTTCTACTGTGAGTTGCCTCGCTAAGGTCAGTGGGACTACTTGATGCAGGAGGAAAGACAGAAAATATTAAAAAGTGTAAAAAATTAAGACATTTTCCCCAACATGCAAACAAGTTATATGAGGCTAAAAATACAGTATTTAGGTAATGAAAAGAGAGAATATTCCAAATACTCACACTAGTTTTACTCTCACCTTGCTATGGATTTTTTCCTCCTAACATGAAATACCATTAAAAAATCTAAAAACCTATATTTTTGTGTTGTAATCCTTTACATATAACTCTTTGGGGAGGAATTACAAGGCCAGTATTTCATTTATCTTGTGAAATATTTATTTTTGTCTTGTGATGTTAGAGGACATCCAAAAGACTTCTGCTTCTCTTCTGTAACCCTAGCAAAGGATTCAATCCACTGTATAACTCTCATAAGGAGATTCATAACTTGTATGAAAGGAGCATAAGAAAACTAAAAGGTTAATATATTCTAACTAGATGTTGGGTATAGAATGTCAGATCTGTCAAATTTCATTACAGTTTGCTGCTCAATGAAAAAGATTTGATTTCTTTTGCCACTGTCCTACTATGTTCAAGTCACACAGTGCCAGCAGCAACCAGCCAACGACCACAGGCTGGCACTGAGCAGGCCTGAGTGGGAAGCCAGCCGCAAGGACCATCTGTTTCCGATTTCTAACTAAGCCAAGATGTGCAGTGAAGTGCATTCCATTCACTGAGCCAGCCTTCTCCCTGCTCAAGTTATTAGTGTTACAAGTGAAATTATCTTTTCCAAACAGCAGGGGAGCTATAATCCCTATGGAACAAAACTTTAAAAAAAAAAAAAGGAAACGAAAGGAAAAAAATACAGTCAGACATCTTTTCTTAAAGTTGTAGAAAAAGACTGCTTATACATTTAATTACAATCTTCATGGAGTTTATTATTTTAAAGCATGTTTTGTTAAGCATGATAACCTCTAAGGCGAGAGTGTATATGTTGGTTCATCTGGTGTAACTGAATAAACTAATCAAATATCTTTAGAATGTTATTTGTGAATAAAGTTAAAAGTGACAAGATGAATGTACAAGTAAACCTCTTTAAGGTTAAATGCCTTGAAAAGCATCACAGATTTTTAAATATAATTTAAAGTGTGAGTGCCTAAACAAGGCTAATTACATCTAGTTACACTGTTTCAGGATGTAATTTATATTTAACCTCTAAGGAAAAGAAGCGGTCTTGGCATAGTAATTATGTAGATTTAAGAGTATGCTAAAGACATAGCTGTCTGTGGAATAAGCCCTTGTCATAGGATATTGGTCTCCTACTAGTACATAAATGCCAGGTGAAACCAAAGGATTTACTGGAATCAAAAAACATTGGAGGTGAAACTGAGAAGTTTATTTTCAAAGTGGGAAACATTTATCCTTTGACACCATTCCATTCCAGTGACTTTATTTCTAATATACCGTGTGATTAATGATGTGGCTACTGTCATTGTGTCTGATGAACACTGGCAGAGTTGTGGAACAGTTGGTCTCTTTACTATTATTGGACATCTCGGTAAATTGGCATATATAGGATGAACTTGTTTCATGCGTCAGCCAATTGGAAATCACCTCATTCATAAGAGCACAATTTTATTATTCTACTGCACAGTCCATACAATGCAAAGCTGGTTTGTGAATGGCTTAAATATTGTCCTAACTTTGACAAGTTAGCAGTCTAACCATTTGAATGACTGGCGCTATTTTCATTAGGTAATAGGTGTATTATGAAAACCAAGTTGGAAGTAATTAAGGAAATAAATGATGGGCATTAATATGTGGATCATTAACATTCCCTTTGCACAGGCAAGTCACTGGCTAGGCCTTTGCTCAAGACACAGTCTCTAACACAGTGTCCTTCCTCAATGTTTTAGTTGGTACAGCTGGGCAATTGCTTGTTGTCACTCTGGGGCGTCACTGGGTGGCTCCCACTGCTCAGCTTATCACCTCTCCTTTTCAGTGTGTTGGAAAGGCCATTAGGGGGATGGAGAGATCGCTGTGACATCAGTAGGCCCATGGCACTCATCTCTGTCTCTCCACTGGCCCCATATTTTAGATGTTCACTATTATCTCAATTTCTGGCTGAGGTAAGAGTTGGTCACAAATGGCTGGGAAGGAAGACATAATGACTGTTAGCCAGGGGAAGCATTTGGAGGAGCAGCCCAATGCCTTTCGCCAAAAATAGCTCACAGTCTGTGTCTCCTACTGGACCCATCAGTGCCTTTGGATTCTCAAGCAACAGTGCTAGCTCATGATGCCTTTTACCACCTACAGCTGAACAGAAGGCTGCAACTCCTCCTCCCTAATATGAGACTTCTGTAATGCTCTCTACTGAGGGCTATTCTTGAAGACCACTCAGTACTTAAGACCGATGTAACAACGAACATCAACTTATTTCAAAGAGCAATGCCCCAAGAGCAGATAAAATATAATCAAAACAACTAGTACAATGAATCATTATGGATTTACAGTGCCCACAGTGCCATGAGACAAATATGGATGCAGACTGACCAACTTAGTTGCCTACGTTCACTTGCAATTCTTGAGCAGAGTAGAAGTAAATCCATTTTTGTTTTGATTTTAGAAACCAATTCTCTAATATTAGCTATTGCTCCTGTTTGCCAGCTCAGTTGTCTGTTAAATGCTTTTCTATTTCTTTTGCTGCCTCTCCAAAGGGAATGTTGATCTCATCCTCTTGATGATACCACCTGAATGGCAGTCAATGTGCTGAGCAGCATCGGTATATACTTAGACAAGGATTCACATACCCAAATGCTTTGAAAAGGATTGAGCTGCGTGTAAACTTTGTAAGCAAGTCTGGGATAATCCATTTAAGTGGCTCTGGATTACTGAACATTATACAGCAAGATAATGCATGGCTGACCCCAGGATATATGAACAGAACATATAAACCTCTTGTTTAATCCACACCACTGGAATTAAAGGAAAAACACATCTTTGAAAGTCGGTCTCTGAGCACAGTGTATTCAAAGGGTCCTAGAAGATAGGGCCAAATTTTCTGCTGGCATGACTCCAATGGGGACTATGATGATCTAAGCTATTTTAACTGCAGACCACTCTCCCCCTTTTGAAGCAGGTTCACTGTAAATCTCTTTTCAGACTGTCAAAGTTATTAAGCAAAAAATTCCTCTGGAGCTGAAATTTTCCATGCTTAGTCCCAGCCTGGAAGTTATTTCTATTTTTAGTGGAAAATATCTGCAAGTATTCACAGGTTTGAGGTAATTTTTAAAAAAAAGTAAAGAAAAAGGAAAAAGTTTCAACTTGCCAAGTTTATAAATTATTTTATAACTTTAGAACTACTAAAATCAATTTTCTTCAAACTTGGCTGAAACTAAAAATCAGACCAAGATGTAAACTTGATGTACTATAACTTACTATACCGCATGGAAGGTTGTTCAAGATCTTCCAGTTTGCAGATATTAGATCTTGTATTAATTGATCATTTATAGTAATATCACAAGACACCATGCATTAGAACATAAGGTCAAGGAGACAGAGTTACAGTTAGGCTTTCCACCACAAGTCTGTGTTTCCTGAATTCTGAGAACACTCGCCTTTGCATGGAATAATGAACAGTGTTATAATTGGAACACAGAGATGTTTAAAAGCTTAGATCTTCCTTAGTCAAAAGACCATGAACAGATTCAGAAAAACGAGTGAAGGGAGATATACATTACATGTCCTGGTGCTAAGTAAGCCTCTTTCCAGTGGAGGAATCCACCATGAGAGAGGTTAGATGGTTTTTCCATCCCCATTCTCCCATGGGGTTTTTGCTGAGATGGGTTGTACCCATAACTCCAACTGGGACGTCTCCGGAGCTCTCCCAATGGGTGCTGCTGAAAGGAGGTGCTAAACCAGTGCAGTCTCCAGACACCTTGTTTAGAACCCCATCCTGGCCAGTGCTGCCCACTTTTTAAGCTGGCCTGACATCTAAGGCTATGACTACACAGCAAAGAAAAGCCCATGGCTGGCCCATGCCAGCCGACTTGAGCTTGTTGGGTTCAGATGGGGGCTGTTGTACTGCTGGGTAGGATTCCACGCTTGGGCTAGAGCCCAAGCTCTGGAGGATCTGAAAGCTCGAGCTGCAGCCCGAGCCCAGAAGTCTGCCCAGCAATGAAACAGCGCCGCAGCCCAAGCCCTGTGAGCCCAAGTCGGCTGGCACAGGCCAGCCACGGGTTTTAATTTGCTGTGTAGACATACTGTGACAGGCCCTTTGGTGCAAGGGTGGTTGTGGCCACTTTACCCCACTGAAATTTTGTCCCTCAATATATTTTCTCCAAGGCTCTGTGCCGGCAGAAGACAGGGTAAATCCTGGAGTGAATTTAGTCCTTTGTTTTATCTTTCTAGACACACAGTATGGAGTATCTGTAAAGTGAACTCGCTTCTGTGGCTGAAATTGGATGTCCTCTGTGCTGAACAGGTCCTGAAACCATTTCTGATTGGCTTTGAAGCCTGTGCTGTAGACATGGCTGGAATGTATATCTAGATTAACAGCAGGCTGCTTTGACGCTTGAAGCAAAAACATAAGCAGAGTCATTGTAGTCAACAATGCTCCTGAGAAAGTGTTTTAAAGTACAAAGTAAAGTAGTACTGGATTTATGTGTTGACCATAACCCTTATTTAAATGTCAATACATGGATTGGGTAAATTTCTCTTGTTAGCTGGAAACCTCAGAATGAAACAGAAATATTCTGGTAAACCACAAGCTTGTTCTTAGACTATACAGGGTTACATTTCCACTTCTGTGGCATGTACAGACTATTTCCTCACTCGGTCTCTGAATAGTCTAAGCAAAGATGAATGCTATAAATAGGGGTTTGCGGTGTTGTAGCTGTGTTGGTCCTAGGATATTAGAGAGACAAGGTGAGCGAGGTAATATCTTTTATTAGTCTAACTTCTCTTGGTGACAGAGACACGCTTTCAAGTGGCACAGAGCTGCTGATGTGTGGCTCTCAAGGTTCTACGCTGTGGCCTTTGAAGGTGATTGTACTGAGAAGAGATGGGGCCTGGCATTATAAATTTGAAGTGTGGTCCCTGAGTTGCACCCAGCAACTTTTAAAACTGAAGTGTCTGAACTGGCTCCCTTCACTATAGGGAGCAGGCTGGGGGCTTGCCCACTGGGCTGCAGAAGCCCCAGGGGCAGCTGGACAGAAGCTGGACTGGCTCTGACTGAGCCTGGGACAGTGCCTTGCAAAGGGTGGGTCCTCTCCTCCAGGCATCAAAAAAAGGAGGAAAAGCTCATGACCAACAACCAGTTTCATCTCCCTGAGTCTGAGCTGGAGAGGGCAGAGCTCCAGCTGGTGACAGCTGGCTATGGTGTCAAGGAACTATACACTAGCTAGGGACAGTTTGAGCACCACTCCTCTCCCAACCACTGAAACACCCCCTGTGCCAAGGGCTTCATGGAGGGAGGTGTAAGAGCCAGCTTTGCTAGTTCCATGTCCACTTGGGTCGTCCCTGCACCAGGGGAATCCCCAGCAGGGGTTGTGTTTGGTTTCTGCTCCCCTTGAGCAGTGCAAAGGAAGCAAATCAGGGCACAACATCTGCCCCCAAGAGCTGATTGCGACTCCTTGACATTTTAGAAATAATATGTTCATCTCTCAGGCTGAAAAGGCTGGACAGCACTGCTGAAGAGTTACAGATTGCTTTCTTCCTTCTGTTCCTCAGCAAGATTCTTTATTCTCTCTTACTAGAACTGTGGTCCTGTGTCTTGCCAAGCTATTCCAGGCAGGGAAAGTGCTGGTCTCTATACTTGTGTAGCATTTTGTTGATTTGTGACACAATAGGAGTGTTTTCTGCAAGACCACTCAAACAATTGCTTTGTGTGGCTCAATACTTCCTAAAGCCTATGCTGTTAACTAACTCAATTCAGTTCCAATACCAGATTGCCTAAAGAGGCCACCGATGGCCTAATAAATCTGTTGCCTATTTCTTCAATGTACCAACAGTACCAACAATTAGCAGACAACGTAAAATAGCTTACCTTCAGGGCAATATGGTAGGACAATGGCTGGGTAAAATAAACTGGGTGACATTTCAAACCTACACAAAATGGCTTGATTGAAGTCTTCCATTTCAGTTTGTCAGATGGACCTGTGCTGTGGGAACCCTATCCTTGAAGTACAGGTCAAAACTTATCAAGAATAGCTTGTGATACAAGCCCAAGAGCAATGGGAAAGACCTTACCACATTGGGAAGGAGTCATCTAAGAAGATTACCCCATCCCAAGAAGGCAAATAGAGGAAGCTGAGTTTGGACTACATCCCATATTATCTGATTTTTGCTGAACCTCATGGGCAACTGCACTCATGCATACACATAGAGAGTAATATCCATGGTTTACATACCCCTAGTCAAAAGTCAGCCCACAGAAATGATAGCAGAGCTATAAAGCACCTCCTAAATGCAAAACATACATTATGAAAAAACATACAGATGGTGAAAAAATAAACCAATAGAAAAGGACCAAGAGCTAAAAGAGAATATCTCATTAAGCCATTGGGATGCTATTCAAGTTCAGCACTAAAATAAAGTAGCAGGGATGTGATAAGCCAGGAATAAGATACGCTGAGAGAACTATGCAGGAGAAGCTGCACAATATCTGTCTATTGTATGCATTAGTATCAGTAGTGCTAATAGGCCCTCATATTAATAAGCACTAATAACTGTCCCCTTATTCTTTCAAAACCCAAATAATTATTAAGCTGATGCTAAAATAGAGACAGTAGAAGAACTGGTACACCTTAAGCTTGTCAATGTTGGACAGAATTTTACACAGGATAAAATCTTAGCTTGCATTGTAACAGATTCTGGGAAAGACCTATAGAGAACCCGAAGAGCTCTGAATTAAATTCTCACTTAAACAAGTATGCAAAATGGTGTTAAAAATAATAATTTTAGAAAATAAGTCCAGGCAGCATAGTATAAATCAAGTGAGCCTGGCTGCAGGTCAATTAAGGGATAGGCAAGACAATGTGGCTAAAACAAAGCTGATTTAGTCCTGTAATCCAGTGGCTCTCAACCTTTCCAGGAGTACCCCTATACCCTTTTCAGGAGTCTGATTTGTCTTGAGTATCCCCAAGTTTCACCTCACTTAAAAACTGGTTGCTTACAACATTAGATATAAAAATACAAGTGTCACAGCATGCTATTAATGAAAAATTGCTTATTTTCTCATTTTTACCATAGAATTATAAATCAGGTGGAATATAAATATTGTACTTACATTAAGTGTATAGTATACAGAGCAGTATAAACAAATTGTCTGTATGAAATTTTATTTAGTATTGACTTTGCTAGTGCTTTTTATGTAGTCTATTGTAAAACTAGGCAAATATCTAGATGAGTTGATGTACTTCCTGAAAGACCTCTGTGTACCCCAAGGGATACACATATCTCTGGTTGAGAACCACTGCTCTAATCAACCCATGATCCAAACCCTTTTTGATGTCCAAAAAAGTCTAATTTTTAATTTTTTGCACTTGTGCACTGGTGCTTCCAATTTTGTTCACAGACAGAACTAGACAGTGCTGAGACAGAAGACAGAGGCATCTATTCGGTTGCTCAGTTTTTCAAATAGTTAGACTATAGTTCAATAAGCTGCCCAGCTTCTGGGTGCTTATCTGAACTTTGGGTTTCACCGATTTAATCTTCATGCAACTTTAGCCCCTGAAATAAGGCACTCATTTTATCACTACTGTAAACAGAGAATGCAATATGAATAACTGGTACCATTTTATCTTGAGATGGGAAATAAAGCACTAGCATGCCTATACCCCACAAATAATTCACATATACAGGGCCAGATTCTCAGTCTTGGAAGGGGAAAAAAAAGTGTGTGAGCCAAAATATGGATGGATAAACCTCACTGAGGCTTTGTGATCCTATGAATTAAATGTTAGGTTCACAAAATAAATTCAGCAAAAAGAACGAGGAGTACTTGTGGCACCTTAGACACTAACAAATTTATTTGAGCATAAGCTTTCGTGGGCTAAAACCCACTTCATCGGATGCATGCAGTGGAAAATACAGTAGGAAGATATATATATATATATATACACACACACAGAAAACATGAAAAAATGGGTGTTGCCATACAATCAATCAAGATAGATAGATAGATTAGATATACACAGAGAACATGAAAAATGGGTGTTGTCATACACACTATAATGAGAGTGATCAATTAAGGTGGGCTATTATTAGCAGGAGAAAAAAAAACTTTTGTAGTGATAATCAGGATGGCCCATTTCCAACAGTTGACTACTGTTACTCTCACCTTCTTGTTAACTGATGGAAATGGGCCATCCTGATTATCACTACAAAAGGTTTTTTTCTCCTGCTGATAATAGCCCACCTTAATTGATCACTCTCTTTATAGTGTTAACTGTTGGAAATGGGCCATCCTGATTATCACTACAAAAGTTTTTTTTCTCCTGCTGATAATAGCCCACCTTAATTGATCACTCTCATTATAGTGTGTATGGCAACACCCATTTTTCATGTTCTCTGTGTATATCTAATCTATCTATCTGTCTTCCTACTGTATTTTTCACTGCATGCATCCGATGAAGTGGTTTTTAGCCCACGAAAGCTTATGCTCAAATAAATTTGTTAGTCTCTAAGGTGCCACAAGTACTCCTTGTTCTTTTTGCTGATTCAGACTAACACGGCTACCACTCTGAAAATAAATTCAGGTTCATAAACTTCTCCCTGCTGTAATTTAATCCACTATTTAAATGGCTTTAATTTAATTAATTTAATTAATCCACTATCCAAGGCGATGTATGTTGGTATAGCGACAGGGAAGCCTGGGCTGAAGTACTAGAAACAGAAGAACTGTTTTCAAAAGGTAGACTGGCAGAAATAGGTGCCCACTCTCTCGCATGCATATTATATATATTTGCGTGCACACACAGAGACAGAATGCATTGTTTAATTAGAATTTTGCTCTCCTCTCTGATTCTCTCTCAGTGGTTGCACCTATGTAAAACATAAGCCCTGTAACATTTGAGTTGAACTTTCAGACCCACAATATTTGAGAAGATTGCAAATTAGGCAAAACGAGTTCCCCTGTTCCTCATTTTATCCTTTCATAAATGTAGATGAGCATTTTTGAAGTACACGGGGTCAATCAATACTGAGTTTATTTTGATCAGTGTGCCTCATTTTGGCTTAAAAAACATAGAATAGGTTCCTTCTTGTAATTGCTTTACCTGACAGTGTACTGATTGTCTTCCTAAAGGGGAACAGCATTATTTGGAGCACATTTATGTTTGTTCTGGAAGACCAGGGCTCCAATGGATAATCCAAAAGATTATTCCACAGTGGATTATCCCAGACAATACTTATAAAAAATGTCACACAACACAAATATGTGCCAAGTCTGTTATTGGAAAAGATGCCTAGGACCGTGTAATATTAAAGAACAGAGCAAAGAATTATGCACCAGGGAGTGTAAAAGGCTTGAATAGTCTTTGACCATACACTGGCGTGAAATTTCCAGCAAACCTAATTAAAAATTAAAGTAAAGTGAAAAAGCAGGAATTCCATCATGTGGCATCATATTGACACCCACATGGGTCATGAGCAGGGTTGGAACTTTAGATTCTCCATACAGACCTCTGCCTCTTGAGCCAATCCTAACTGATAGCGTAGTAGGTTGTCATCTTCTGTGTGGACCAGGACTAGGGGAGGATGGGACAATTTGCCAGTGGGTTTCAGATGTTTGCTTACAGCAGAGGAATTGGGTGACTCAGGAATCTTTGGTTCCGTTCCCTGCTCTGAAGAGGTATGTGCTTCCATGGGCAGAAGATTCCCCACAAGCATGATCCCTTCTGCCCCATTCCCGTCAACCTGCCCCTGCCCCAGTCCTGTTTCTTTCCCACCCCTGACTCCTCATCCCAGTCCCATTCTTCTCAGCTAGACAGACATTCCTAATCACCACTGTTCAGGTTTCTCATCCCAGATCCAGTCTCCTTGCCCAGTTCCCTCAGCTTCTTATCCAAGCTCAGTCTCTTATCCCTAGCCCCCGGCTCCCAATCTTCTCCTACCCCTACTCATAGTATCCCTCTCCCCTGCCTCCAGGAGCCTTTTCCCAATGTAATCTGCTTGATTCCCTGCCCTCTGCCCAAGGTTCAGCTTTGGTCCCCTCTGCAGTCCCTCACTGCCTTCTCTGTGCTGCCTGGGCCCAGGAGGGAGGGCATCAAAGTGCCAGTGAGGCAGACTCCCTGCTTTCAGTTTCAGTGCCCGGACCTGTTCCATCCCACAGGAGCCCAGAGGTGCAGTTGCTGGGAAAGTCCTGCTCAGCCCCAGACTGGAGCATGCCCTGTGCAGATGGAATCTTCTGGGAATTTAGCTGTGAAACTCTAGAAAATCTCTACTGAAATCTACTGATTGTGCGCAAATGGCCATTTTTCAAAGGCTTATCGGTTGGCCAAGTTTGATCAAATTTTCCTGGGGACAGCAAAAGGGCACATCGCTGAAACAAAGAACGCTCAGCTGCCAAATTTCCATGATGTGCCAGATCTTCCTTCAAAAAAAAAAAAAAAAAAAAAAAAAAAGGTTGCCAGAAGTACTAAACAATTTTCCCTGATCTTGTTCTCAGAAACAGCTGAATTTTTTCAAGAAATTCAACCTGAGGCAGACACCCAGGATAGAAAATTTCAGCCCAAACACTTAAAGTTTAGCAAAGTTAAAAGCTCCAGAAAATAGGATCTTATAATGGGAAGTGCCAGGCAACCTTAATAATAGGCTACCAGTCCCACCTACAATAGTCCAATATTAACATTAAGGTTGTGCAATTCATCACACAAAAGTAAAAAGATACCTAAGTTAAAAAAGCACATCCTCAGCTCCCCTATTCTGTGTGTTATATGATACAGTCTTTAATATATTATACAATTGTATGCTTGTGACATTATCTGATTAAACTGACCATATAGATCATTGTTGCAACCACTGTTTTATATTTGCAACAAGTCTTGTACAAAATGTGGCACGTAAGATGTCTATGAAAAGGTTACGATTTGCTGGTTATGATTATGCTATCTGTATGCATGTATCATTTTTGTATTTGAACTTATGAATACTGGCTCTATACCTGGATTTCAAAATGTTTGCTCCTGGGTAATGCCCACCAGGTAGTCAGCCTGCACATCTTGGAGAGACTATTCAAATTAAGTGGCTCATCAAGAAACACTAAACTGACAATGGACCATTGGAGACGCCCATCTACACTGAATGGACTATCCTGCAAACCTACTCTCTGGGGTATAGATAATGATTTCCTGCTGTGACTAAGCAAAATTATGCATGGACTTGTGACACCATCTTGTTACAGTACTTTTCCACAGTACGACCAATGGGATCCCTCCACATGGCAGAAGATATAAAAGGCCCTGGAAATCCCTCCATTTTGCCTCTTTTCTGCTCCAGCCTCTTTCCTGCCCAAACCTCTGGACTATGAATTTATACTAATGGGAGCATTCTAACCAATGAACTGAGGACCTACCAATGATTTGGAAGCAACCAAAGACTTATCAAGCCAGCAGTTTATTCTATCACTGCTACAAGCCTGAACTAAGAACTTTGTAATTATTGTATGTATTTGATTCCTTTAACCAATTTTAACTCTCATCTTTCTTTCTTTCTTGGAATAAACCTTTAGATTTTAGATACTAAAGTATGGCAACGGCATGATTTTTGGGTAAAATCTGAGTTATATATTGACCTGGGTATGTGGCTGGTCCTTTGGGATCAGAAGAAGCTTTTATTTGAAGAGATTGGTTTTAAAGAACCACTCATCTTTATAGCCAATGTTTTTGGTGGTGATACAAGGACTGGTATGTCTAAGGAAACTGCTGTTATGACTTCCTGTTAGCCAGTGTGGCGAGACAGAGGTTTATTTTTGTTGCTGGTTTGGTATATCCTATGGGGGATTAGCCACCAGTCTTGTGGTATATCTGCCCTATTTCTTAGCAGTTTGTCCTGAATTTGGCATCCTCAGTTGTGACCCACCAAGGCACAGTTACAACCCTGTACCTGTACTTTTGCACTATTCTCGTTCATAATTCTTCACAAAGGTTGCAATCAGCTTCTATTACGAAGTTGTATTTTAGATCCCCTATAACTTTGGTTTGGGAAATTCATTTTGTCAAAAAATTGCCAGATTTCCTCTGAAGACCAAGGAAAATATTTCTGAAAGTTTGAGAACACTAACCACAGAAGTTAGCTCCAACTTGCCAGTGTGTACACAAAACTTTGTCCATAACTTTTTTACATGCAGCTTAACTATAGTCAATGCTGCAAGTATAATGCCTGGCTGGTACACACTGTAATATTATGTAGTAGAAAATGCAGAAATTTGTGGCATCTTAATCAGTGAAATACATATCTCACTTGATTTTTAGGAACAGCATGCCACAGGATGACCTGACTCCTCTCTCCCACAGGGTTAAGGAAGGTGTGGGGAGCACCTCCATTACCATAGCACACAGGGCCCAAAAATTCTTTAATCCAGCACTAATGCTCAGCATAAACAGCCCTCAACAGGACAGGCACACGTTATGTCACTCGCCACCATTGTTCATGAAGTTTTCATGATAGCTATGAACAGAAGGCATGAGGTTTGCTGTAACCCAGGCACAGAATAAGAGAACAGAAGCCTTCTCAACAAGCTGGACCACCACTCTGGAACCCACTCCCCAAGGAGCCCTACCTTTGTGTAAGGAACCAGAATGGAGGAAAATTAGATAGCACACTCCACAGTAGCAGCCCATGGTGAAACCAAGGGCAAGATGCAGAACTGCAAGAGGTCCTGAATACTTAGAGAGGAGAACAGAGAACTAATTACTGTTTGGATCATCTCATTTCTTTACCTCCCCCACTCCCATTCTATATTCACATACTGCCCTGAATTTATGATTAGAGTCATTACCCTTTCCTCTCCTCCTCTAGATCCACTTCTGCCATAACCTCTGGAAGAAATGAAACAATGCTTAATGGCAATTGGAGTAATTCAGTTTTTATTTAATTGAATTTTTTGTAATTACATAAAGTATAGGAACACGTGTATGCAGTTGACTGTCTCCTTCTCAGCCACCCTCTGTATGCTGCTTATTTTCTTAGACTGTTTATTCTTTGGCAGCGGAACTTTTCGTCTACTTCTGTTTGTACAGCATCTAGCACAACACGGCCATGACCTTAAAACCAGTAATGGTAAGGGAAACATCGATGCATGAAGGCAAAATTTAGCCCAATCTGATCTCAAAGACCCGGTGAACTATTGTTCAGAGCATAACAGCTGATTCATTTTAACCACACAAATACTGTACTACCAATATTTAAACCGTAAAGCACTTAGTGATTCTTTGAGTATGCAAAGCACCATTATGAAATCAATTTCTATTCTGGTTTCTATAACGTAACCACTTAAAGCCTTAATTTTCTGCAATTAATTGTCATATTTTCTGACTTCTTAAAAATGGGACAAGCTTCCACCTCAACCCTAATCTCAGGCTTTTCTGAGCTAAACTATTTAATTATTGCAAAGGACATTCACAGTCCCAGCAGCCCTTGACAAGCTCCCTTACATATTTTCGAGTTTAATGTATTTATATTATTAGTTCAAATTGCACTTGCTTGAGAATCTGCTGCCTGTTGTTCCAAGATCTGAATGCGTGAGGTTTTGGTTTGAGTGAGTGATATTCCATTTCACTGCAAATAAACAAACAACAGAATAACTAGCAGGAAGTCGTGCCTGTTTGGTGAGAAGGGCTCAATCTCAGCTGGGAACAGGCAAGGCAGCATCATTTTCACTCCAGCACAAAGTGCCTATTCTTGACGACTCGCCGAAAGGAAGAAGAAGCAGAGTGACTCCTAGCAAAGCACATCTGCAAGGCTGTATTGCACAGGAAGTAATGCAGCTCCTCTGCAGATAAGTTTCACTGAAGAACAAAGAATGATTTTGTTCAATGCTTCAAGAGTGAGGCATTGAAACCTGGACCTAGCTTTTCAGTTCCTGAAAACAAGACTCAGAGAACTAAAACTAACTCCCCCCTTCCCCAAATTAAGCACTATGGCTTTCAAATCAGCCTCCACTTTCCATGTGAGGAAAGCTTAAAAAATGCCCATTGATCTCCATCCCTGTTGATATGTTTTATTAGACTATTTTGCCAAATATGCATAAGTTAGCACATTTGAGATAAACAGCAGAGCAATAATAGTTAAACCAGTTGTGCAAAACTTAGCCCCCAATGCAGATCTGCCGAAAAGGTGAGGGGACAAAATATTTACAAGATGCCCCCCCCCCGACTTACGCAATCGTTCCGTTCCGGAAAGTCTTGCGTAACTCGAATTTTGCGTAAGTCGGAAACGTATACCCGTACGTTACACAAAAATTTCCGCAACTTGAAAATCCTATTTCTGGCTTATGGAACTTTTTCCGTAAGTGCAAATTTACGTAAGTTGGGTCTTGTGTAACCCTGGGCGCGTCTGTATGACTAAGAACAAGATAAGAGGCATAATAATGGAATAGCAGACAGTATTGTCATTGATTGCAAAGATATTCTGATCTTAAATCTTTCCTGTATGCCATAAACTTCAGAGGCATACTATCCACCACAGCTGGTTTTCTAGCAGCTAAACATTTAACATGAGATAATAAGGTGTGTTTCTGAATGATACAAGCAGCATTTATTCAGGAGTCAGATGTACTTGGGAGCCAAAAACATGATCATATTAAAAACAAATAGCAGAGCAAAGATTACCCTCTTGCCCCATCTTTTAGCTTCTGCAGCACATTCTGATAAATGCAGAAGAGAGGCTGTCAAATACTCTGTTATAGTTTAATTTTCTGTTTAATCTCAGTTGTTTGTAATGCCCTTGCCCTCCTTTAAAGGCTGGAAAATATAATTCCTTTCTCTATCAATTTTGTACTTTCCCTCTCAGCAAAGAGTGACTGAATCACACCCCACAGCTTTAATCCAAGTGCCTTCTATAACATTTTTAAGGAGATTGGGGTGTGGGGAGTTGTGGGGAAAATATTAAAATAAGAATCTTCACACAAAATTTGAATGGAACCTAAAAGGTTTAAAAAAAAAAGTCAGCTGTCCCCTCCTCCAACCCCCAATTTCTGTAGTGCACCCTTTCATTAAACAATAGTAGAATATTTTTACAGTGAAGTTCTCAATCACTCAAACTATGGTCTTCTAGAGGAATACATTTTTCTTATAAGGATTTTGGCATTTCCTAGTTCCAGCTAGGAAAAGAATTTCTGAGATTTCATGAGAATGGTCTGCAAGGGGAGGTCACAGAATTTAAATCGTGTCTCTATGGCAACTTCATGATGAACCTTCTAACATATCTTGCCTTCCAATCCATAACTGATTCTGATCCAGAATCAGTTATGGATTGGAAGGCAAGCTGAAAGACAGTGTGTTTACACTGGCTCTGGCTTCAAGGGTTGGAAACCACACTGGATGGATGTGGTTGCCCCCTGACTTGGCAGTTGGAGGCCACACTGGAAGGTTGCGCGTTTACTCTGGCTTGGGTGACTCAGACTGGAGGTTGTGTTGATGGTTGCTCAGATTCACTGGTGGGGGAGAAAAAAAGAAAAGAATTCCAGGCTGGGGATTTGTAGTTTATTTCCTTTCTCTTGAGATCACTGCGGGAAATGAGCCTCTGAAGGGTGGCTTTTGGTAAGATCTTTCCTTAAATCTTAAGACTGATAAGGTACTGTAACAGAATTGTTCTTATAAACAAAGAAGACCCCCTTAACATCATTATATATATCATAATAACATTGTACTGTGTGTGTATTCTCTTATATTTTATTCCATACATTGTTTACACACCCTGTTAATAATCCTGTGTGTTACCTGTAATAGTTTGTGTTCAATGTATTAATAAAACTTGTTTTCATCAATTTCCCTCCTCACATTTTGTTGATAATCCAAATAACAATAATTAAACAGGGAAGAAGTCTAAAGTTAGCACCCATGAAATGTGTTCTTGTAATATCTTGTAACATCTTAGAGGGATCAGGGAAACAACTCTTAGTCCTGAGATCACACACAAGCAAAATAAGGGTTAATTTGATGGCATCATATCTAATGATTACCCTCTAATAATAAATGGCTACAGTCTTTTGTTACAGTAAGCATTTGGGTCAACAGATGTCATTGTGACAGTGAGAAAGGCTATTCATGTAGCTTTTCTAGCCTGGAAATAGGAAGTACAGGAAAATCTAAACAAAAAGTCCTTTCCCCCCCCCAATTTCCAGCCTAGTTCTGAAAAAAAAAGAAATCAGCAACTTCTGATTGCACTGGCTGTGGTTACCCTTGCTCTGGGATTAGCCCTTCAACATTAACATTTTGGGGTGATTTCTCCAGCCAAAGCTCTGAAACATTTGCGATTCTCTCATCACTAATTTTAAACCAAATTCTCACACAGCATGAGCAGAGGAAAAATGGAAAGAACCTTATCAATCAGCTTTCTCCAAAATTAGGAATAAACTAGAAGTTACTGGACCTTAGAGAGACTTCCTAGAGCCACACTAACTGACGTCAGCAACTGAAGTCCAGAAAACTGATCCCAACATGACCAACTTTTGCAACTTGAATTCCAAAATTAGGCACCTAACTGGTCTGACTTCCAGAGGTGCCAGGCATGTACATGGAGTTCTCAACTGCACTGTTGAATGTTCTTCGTTCTTGCCCACTGCATTGCACTTGCCCCACTGCTGGAGTTCAGGGTTCTTGCCCCACTGCACTGTGTCCCAAATAGGTGTGGCAGGGGTGGCATGTTCCTGCTGTTGCAGCACTTCCGGGCCCCTTACTTCTTTCCAGCAGCTCCCCTTACTGTTACGGAACAAGAAGGGATGTGGGAAGGAAAGAAGGAGCTGCCAATAGATTTTGGTCAGAGGGGGGAACTGAGCTCATACATTATTTGAGAAGGGGAAGCCCGGGGAGAGGTGCATAAGCCAACTCAGAGTTGCTGTGCTTTTTATGAGGTCGCCTCCCTTGCCACGGATAAGATGTTGGTTCACCTGAGCAACTCCTTCCCTCTACTCCCTTCCCCCATCTGAAATCTGCTTCTCTGCTTGCCTGTCACGCTTCTCGCTGCTCCCTGAAGGTGAGAAACCAGAGGCCTACAACTAAAATAGAACATGCTGTTAAGAATCCTTGAGCCCCAGCAGAGCAGGGGGCCAGCTGCAGCAGCCCTGAGGCAGGGGATGGAAGGAGCAGCCACTATTAATTGTCGGGGCTCATTAATTGCAGGGCTGGTGGCATTAATGGTGTGTGTGGTCGGGGAGAGAACTGGAATGCACTGTGTTTGTGGGAGGCATGAACTGTATTTGGGGCTGTCAAAACAGGGATCCTTCTCCCTTTGCCCCAAAGTGCCCCACAAGCTGACAGGGCAGGGGTCCTGTTCCTACCTCCATAATATCCTCAGCAGGGACCCATGCCAAGCCAGACTCCAAATGACCAAAACACAGAACACGTGTTCCATTACATGTCAAGCTACAGGCAAAAGATTACGATGTTTTTCCAATGATAAAGCCTATTTTTTAAGGATCGTCTCCCACCGTGGGATACAAATAAATCTGTTCTACAATCTGTAAGAGCTGCCCCACACCCCCAAATACACAGTTGAGCTGTCATAAATTGACAACAGGTTTATTTATTTCCCACAATGAAAGAATATTCTTAAAAAGAGGTTCTACAGTTAAAAGCTTTATAATCTGTCAATTATAAAGTGACACGCAAAAAAATATGGATGCTCCACATTTTTATCGCAAGTCACACATTTGCGAGTTTCAGTGCCAAGGGTCATGCCTGTGTCTCTCACTGACTTTCCAAGATTGAAAATGTCGGTCAACATGTACTCCTACTGCAGTCATTGCTTGACTTTGGGTAATACTAAGCTGTATCCAGACTTAAGGCCTGTCAGAAACAAAGGTTCTCCCATTTCTTCCTCTACAAGCCAGTTTAATATTCTTTCCTGTAGCCAGGGATATGATCTCTAATCATTGGAAAGATTAATCGGCATCACCATATGCAGATTGACTTGCTACATTTTCTAGCACAATTCTTATGGACGCAATTACATATGCCAAAGACCAGAAACACCATATGCTCTTTAGCAGACATGGTCTTGGGTCCTCTGCATTCTCTCAATTGTCTCTATTATTCTCTCAAACTACATAGTGCACAGAATAGAGTGCCCTAAAAAATTTACACATATGCAAAACGGACATGAATACATGACAATGTTGTATATTGTTGACTTATTCAGAGCCCATGATGGGCTGTGTTTCTGTGATATTCTGAACTATAAATCAAATACACAGACAGGATAGTGTTTGAATTAACCAAAATAACCTACTCAGATTTCCAGCAGTAGATATTTTTGATACCATAGGCTAGACACACAGAGAAGAAGAAATATTTCCAGCACAAAAAGCATTCCTAAACTCACCACTGAAGTCCATGGAACCAAACATCTTCCCCAATCAATACTTCTTTATAGAAAAGTCCTGTACAATAAGGAAGAAAACAACAGGTTCTATAGAAATTATTCTGAAGAGACCGATAAACTGAACAGAGACTGATATTCTTAATATAGGGGATTTTAACCCACATTTAGAATTCTCTGGCAGGGATTTAATTCTGTGAAATCCCATTGGATAGTTCAAAACTACACAGAAATCTTATTATTTTCTATACAGGCTAGACTGGGGCTTAAAAGCCACAACCCTGAACCAGGGGCAACACAATTCTTCACTGCCTTAGGAGGACACGAGAGACAACCCCTCTAAGAAAAGCAGAATTCAGTTGTTAGTTCCTACATAGGAGGGTTGTGGCAGAAGCACAAGCAGCTCCATCTTTTAGAACAGAGGTGGGCAAACTACAGCCCGTGGGCCACATCCGGCCAGTAGGACTGTCCTGCCCGGCCCTTGAGCTCCTGGCCGGGGAGCCTAGCCCCCTCCCCACAGCCTCAGCTCGCCACGCCTTCAGCACTCTGGGTAGCGGGGCTGCGAGCTCCTGCTGGGCAGCGTGGCTGCGAAAGCTGCCGGCCTGCCCTGGTGTTCTAGACTGTGCGGCGGCATGTCTGGCTCTGGCCAGGCGGCGCAGCTGCCAGTCCTGCTGCTCTGAGCAGCATGGTAAGGGGATGGAGAGCGGGGGGGTTAGATAAGGGGCAGGGGTCCCAGGGGGCAGTCAGAGGACAGGGAGCGGTTGGATAGTCATGGGAATCCCGGCGGGCCTGTCGGTGGGGTGTGTGGATAGAGGACTGGGCAGTCAGGGCACAGGGAGGGTTGGATAGGGGGTGGGGTCCTGGGGGGCGGCCTTAGGGGCAGGGGGTCCCAGGAGGGGGCAGTCAGGGGACAAGGAGCAGGGGGGTTGGATGGGTTGGGGATTCTGAGGGGGGCAGTCATGGGGTGGAAAATGGGAGGGGAAAGATAGGGGGAGGGGGTCAGGCTGTTTGGGGAGGCACAGCCTTCTCTACCTGGCCCTCCATATAGTTTTGGAACTGCGATGTGGCTCTTAAGTTTTGGAACCCCAAAAAGTTTGCCCACCCCCTGAATTAGAAGCCTCTTCCATATGGGCTTCAAAGTCCATCTCTCCCTCCCCCAGAGTCACTGCTCACAGTCTATAGAGGTTTCCCATCAGGGATTCAAATATGCTAATGACCAGAAGCCCAAAGGTCCAAACCACGCAAATCAGCCATGGAGATTTATTTGAAGCATCACAGTATTCACCCTCATCTTTAAATTCGCAACTCTTTCTTTCAAGTGCATTTTCAAAAAGAAAAAAATATATTTCACATCCCCAGTACTATTGACTATAACACAGATATTAGCAGCTAGTTTCACATCAACATTGCACTCCCAACATCTGCCCTGGAAGCAACAGACATATTGGCCTTCTCGACAAACTTGCACACCTCACGTGTCCTGAGGAAGGGGCAGCCTTTGCAGGCCTTGAACTCAGTGAAGCTCAGAGACTGCTCTCTCCCTGCACTACACCAGTGTAATCCACCTCCAGAGAGGCCCCGCTCCCTGGTGCAGGAGGCAGGCCTAGCACAGCAGCAGACATATGCTGCAAGCCCTGAAGGCCAATAGCTGTGGGCACACTCCCTTACTGTAGGCTGAATTGAATTAAGCATAATCTCGTTCTCAGTTATTACTACACAGTATTGAGTGTGCCAAAGCTGTCTGTCACTGAGCTGGAGTGGGGGGAGCCAATGCAAACTTGCAGTGCACTGTTTTACCTGGAGAAGTATTTCCCTAAAGAGGAAATCATCCCCTATAAGCTGGATCCTCTGGAGAGCCAGCAACAGAGGGTGCTTGCCCAAGGAAGCCTTCATTTTGAATCACCTGGGGCTCTGGGCCTGCTTGTGATTTAGAGGCGCACACAGTGCCAACTAGTGACCGAAATGAAGTGTGGCCAAGTCCTGTTGACTCAGTTGGGAAACTTCACTAGCAGCTACAGTTTCATGATCTTGTCTTGTTCATTTTTTCTGCTTTCCCTTCCCTTCATGATTAGACAGCACTGGCATCTCCTTGTCCCCACAGCAGAGGGGGGGGCCTGTTGTTTTTAATGGATTTTAAAGGGGAAAAAAAATAGAAAAATGTCAAGCTAGTGAGTGGGGTGGAGGAAAGGGAGTCAGGGATCCTTAAAATTGATTTCCACGTCAAGCAGTTCAGGACTGCTTAAATCCCAGAGCAAAACTGAGATTGAGTGCCCCTGCGATGTGTATTTCTGGTAGTAATACTTGAGCCTACGAATGATGTAGTAAAGTGATCACTATCCGCTTAATTGGGATTCCAGAACACAGTATTAGGGGATGGAGCCATGCTCTGCCACTTTCTGTTTGTCAGTGTGCGTTCCCCCTGCATAGAGTTTGTTGTGCTGTACTTGAATCCAGCAGCAAGTTCTCAGCCTGCACTTGTGTGAGTAGAATGCTATTTATTGTTGCACTGGGCAGCACCTTTAAAAAAAAAAAAAGAAGGCACCTTTGAAAAGCACTATTTTGTAGGGGGACTTTCCACCCTGACTGGCCTTTGTTACATGCTACAGCCCTTTGAGGGTGAGGTTACAGAAAAAGTTATTCATCTGCGTTGTTAAGACTACCCTTTTCTAATCTTTCTGGGCACATTTTCCTCTTTGCATTTTGTATCTTTAGCCCATATTGTGGTTCATATTTGGGCTCTGATAATTAGTCAGGTATACCATGGATATCTTAATAGCAATGCTATTTTTTACTTTTCAATCCCAATGCTGCCCAGGGAATCAGACTTGTGTTCCCAAGGGAGGACTTTAGCTATATATACAGAATTTGCTCTCATTTGGACCAGTATAAATACTTAACTTCAAAGCAGATCATCTGGATTTACAGTGGTATGACTGTGAGCAGAATTTGGCCCCTAACTTTTATACTTCATGGAATTTTATTAATATTTTTCTGAGAAGTGCTTTGTTAATTTTATATAGTTCGAAATAGAATTGTAAAACATTAACAGACTTCCACCTGATTTTTCTCTTATGTGGGTTATTATGAGTTTATCTTCCTTTCAGCTATACTGAATTTTAAATTGTTGGCATTGGCTTCTGTAGCATTGGCAACCATCATTGATTTCCTCCAGTTACGTTAACAAAGAAGGAGGGCGAAAGAAGGATTTCTGGGCTTTTAAATAAGAACATACTGAGCAACAGTGTCCTGACTTTGCCCACTGAGATGCGTTGGCAATTCATTTGTTATTTGCACCCAAAGCGATTCTGCTTCAGAAGCATTACTTCATGCAGTGTAATCACAAAACCTCTGCTAAACCCACTGTCTTAGTTCTACTGAGCTATGGCATACAAGTGCTAAAAACTAATCACAAAGCCCAAACAGGATTGTCAAGGTGTTCTTGGCTGAAGTACAATCAAATCTTTATTGCAGCAGCACAAATAGTTCTGCTGCCATAGCTAAAGCTGTGTCAGCACTTCTGTCATGAGCTCTTATTTTCAGGGGTTTATATTAACCTGGATACAGAATTTCACTCCGGACTGCAGAGCTTTGCTGAGGAACACATTTATTTAATTAGTCTGAATAAAAACAAAAAAAAACCCTATTCATCTGAGTAGAGAATTATTACTCTATTACATTTAATTCTCAGAAGAAGCAAACTCCATGTCAGTTGTTAATCAAAAGCAGTATGTCACCATAGGATCTTATATTTTTACTCTGCTAAATGAAGTGGTTTTGCAGTACCCCAGATGAAATCAAGGAATCAGAAGGTTCTTAACAAAAGCCTGCAACCTTCTGTCCCAGCAAAGCAAACACTACCCATCTGAAAGTTTTAAGGGCCAAATTCTGCAATCTGCTGTGTGCTTTCAACTCCCATGAACGTCTATAGGAGCTTTGTTATTCATTTCAGTAGTACCAGGACATGGAAGCATTCAGCATCTCCTGCCTAAAATGGGTACCAGGGATATCATAGAACAAGAATTCCAAAGAGAACAAAAGTTCCTCTTTTAAACAGAGATGGGCGTGGGCCTAACTCCAGCTTTTTAGTTCAGGCTTATCTCCTCTCCCAATAAATATATACTGCACAGATGCAGAAAAATATGGCAGGGTTACTCAACCTTTTCCATCTATGACTACAGTAGTGTATAGGAATTGAGTAGAGGCAGTCACTATCTATTGAAAGGGGTACCACCCTATTCCTATATACTTCAAGCCCCGCCCCTTCAGCCACTTAAAATCAGTCTCTTCAGTTTCCTCTCAGAAAGCCTCTAAGTGAAACTTTAAAGGCAGTTCCAAAGGCAGGTCCTTCAGCTTATATAACATGAATAACAGTGAAATGGACCCTTAATGATTAATGGTTTATGGGGTATTTCTGGCATCTGAGATGGATCTGATCATTAAGTAACTGAGTGAATTTGTCTGAATGGATGATCAGACACAGGCAATGAGGAGTACCATACCACCTCTCTCCCAGATGCCCATCCAGAGGATATGGCTGGGAAAAAGGGAATCCTGCTTTCCCCAGCTGCCAGAATATCCTATTGGTGCTCTTGACAGTGAACACAAAATTAAAATGGCCCCAGAATCAAGGGAGAGCAAATAGTAATTAAGGATGTGACTTAAATCCACATTCTTTGGATTTGCACGGATTCACAGAATTAGGTTCATATAGCCTATACAAAACAAAAAGACAATTGTAGTATGAAAAGTTGTTTTCATGATATGTGGGGCCTTTCTGAAATGGTATTTTTGACCTGTACCAAAAATCACTCAAGAAAGCCTGGTTTTGAGAGTTTTTCAGTCAATTTTTCCAGCTTTAATTGGATTGGATAACTTGGATAAGGAACTGTTATGAGCTAGGTTAAACCTTGTTATGGGTTGAGTTAAGATCTCATTGAAACTGATGAGCGTGAATGCAGTGTTCATTTAAGATAGCTGTAAGAGATAGTTAAGGAGCCACACCTAAAACAAGGCCTGATGTCCGAAAAGAAGCACCACGTGGGTTGAGGTTTCTACATATTGTTCTGACAAGGTGGAAATATGTGTCTGTGGGCATGGGAAAGACTAGCTGCGGCATGGGGGGGATAGATGAGAAACTGAGAGGCAAAGCAGGAAAGCTAAGGTGCTGCCAATAAGAATGGTGTGGCCTTGGGAAAAGACTATAGAGAGAGAGGTTAAGTCCTGGGTTGGGGTACTGTCTGAAAGAAATGTGGGGCTGAAAGCTAAGAAACTATTCCTTTTGTTTTTGGTTTCTTCTGCCTTCAGAGAAACATGACTTTGTAACATTCCTTGTAAATGAACAAGATTGCATCCAAGAAAATACCAGACTCTATCATCAATTTCTACTTCCAACTGGAACAACCTACAAGGTCCTGAACTTTCATTAGCCAGTTCAATTGAAAAGGGGTAACAATACAGGTAGGTATTCAAACTGATTTGAGTCTATCTGAACCAACCAACTGAACCTTTGTACATTTGAATCACTAGATAAAATTAAAACAGTGCTGGAGAGTATATTACTCTGAGTTGGAGATGGGCACACTATTACTTCTCTATTGAGTATCATAAAAAAAATTTAAGTTTCAGAAGAGAAATGGGAAAAGTTTGGGTCGGAACTTTTTTTTATTCAAAAGAAAATAGTGCAACTGGCATGAAAGACACCTAGGCAATTTATTCTTTAAAAATATTTCTCCTGACCCTTTGGAAATGCCTCCCTCTATTTTTAGTAAGGATTCTTTTCAGAAGAACTTTGATTTAAAAAAAAAAAAAAAGTAAAAATTGCTTGATAGCTAAATGTCCCTCTAATGACCAGAGCTAATAAGGAAAATGGGTCTAACATTTCTGTCTCTGATAATGGGTCCATTGTTTTAATCTTAGAGGCATAAATGAAACATATATTCAATGATGCATTCCCCTGACTAAATCACCTGTAAGATTGCATTTTGTATTTGAGAACTATTTTGCAACATCTGTTCCCAGAATATGATGCCACTGCTGCTTTGATGTGGTTAAGTAATTTTTGCACAATCATGTAATAGATTAAATTATACTTAGTCTTCTTTGAAATGTTTTTGATGAGGGCTGAATATTAGGGGTTGCTTAGAACTGTTCACTCCAACTGAAGCCAATGGAGTTGAAGGCACTCACCACCTTGCAAGAAATGCTCAGTTTGTTGCAGAATCAGGCCCCCTGTGTGCAGCCCCCTGTCTGCTCTGTACAATTTTAGCATTCGTACATCTTTGTTCTAAGAGCTATGAGCTGGAATATCAAACAATGAAGATTTCTTTTCCTTCCTTGGCTGCCTTTAGAACATGTAATAAAAGTGACTGCTCTGATTGCCCTAATGTATATTCCAAGAAGTAGGTGCAGGCTTACAGGCAAAAAGGTTTACGAGCTCTAAACTGCTCTCATTAAAATCAACAGCAAACTTCCCCTTCTCTTTGGTGATGTGGGAAGGAGGCTTGAGTTGGAAAATGAGCCTGGAATGATTGCTTATCTCTTTACATTTAAATTAGTGTGTAACGATGGGATTAAACAATCAACAAAATACACATTACGCAGATATTTGCATTAAAATGTCTTCATTAGCTGGTCCATTTTGGGGAAAAAGTATTGTCTGTCTGGTATCTCTCACTTTAAAATACAGCAGAACGTGCATAGCTGGTCACACAAAGCTTTTATCAAATTAACAATCTTTGCTGGAATTCCATATGGTCTCAGGATGGTTGGCATTGTTTTAGCTGATATGATTTCCACCATGATTTTGCCCCTAGTGTAGATTGAGATGATCTCTGTTTAATACATATTAGCTGGTTGACATTAAGTCTAGCTGGGGGAGCCTAGGTTGAAGCACAATCAGCATGTGTTAACCTGTGTCTAGACTAGGGTCAAAATCATGGTATGTTAGCTAACAAGATGTCAACCACAACCTCTTTGCCCAATGTAGACAAGGCTAACACATAGGAGGAATCATGTTTTTGGTCTCCTGGGTTAGCATAGTCCTTTTTAATTTGCCCTGGTTTGTGTGAGTTCACCCCAGTTAAGTTTTTTTCTTTAAGTTGTTTTGCTTTGAATTAAACTAAAACCTCAAAGCAAAACTTATTCCAGCTGAAACTGCAACCATATGAAACCCTGAGGTGGCTGAGGTTTTTCTAAAATTTGGCCTAAGCTCAAATCATAACTCTTGCCCTGGCTGGCAAATATGCTCAGAGTTTCTGGTTTGTAACAAAATTAGAAGCTAAGTGAGTTCTGCCTGGTTTCAGGCTTTGTTCTAGAAGCATTAAATAGCCACAGTAGCAAATTCTTTTCCAGTAAGGGCATGAACTTCCTTCCATTGAAGTTAATAGTAGAGTTCCCACTGACTTCAACCGACAAAAGATCAGACCCTAAATATATAAATCCCAACACTTTCTAAAATGAATTCAGAAATCCTCTGTATAAGAGGAATCTTTTAGCCTGTCCCTTATGTAAGATAACATATCCTATGTCAGAGTGGTCTATCTGTGGCCCACTGTTCTAATCTGATGTTTTGTTTGGAAAATTGGAGATTGAGTCACGAATTAATTTACTTTTAGCATAATTCACCCAGAAGACTTCCGAACAATTAGTACTCTGCTCTGAAGGACAAGATTACTTTGACAAAGTTATGCCCCTGGGCTACTCAATGATGTGTGCAGTGTTGGAGATTTTCAGTATATGCCTAGAATTGACAGAGATTCGATAAATAGGGATATCCCTTAGGATTCATTTATGTGATAACTTTACTTTTGTTGGCATGGTAATATGTTGTCTTTTAACCTGATTTAAGGAGGAGCTGGCCCCAGCTTTAGTCCTCATTGTTTTGGATATCAAGTTGGAATCAAGATTATTTTGACAAATAACAAGTCTAGTATGACTTCTACCTGCTCTATAAATATTAATGACTTTAATACATTTTTGTACATATGCTGCTTAAAGGTATACTTCCATATCTTGAACCAGGCTGCTTGACTTGAATGGACTTCATCTTGATTTTGCTCTGGTATAAGTGAGATCAGAATCAGGCCCAGTGCATCTGGAAGGTTAGGGATGTTGAGATGCCATTAGGAGTGTGTGTCAGGGCACTTGCCATTACCGGTGGGTAAGAAGTCAGAAGGCTTTCATCAAGTAGAAAGAGAGGCAAGGATGTTTAGAGTCCCACAGTTAATCTTTCAGGGTGTAGGTGGTCAAATAGGACATTGGAGGAGGAGGCTGTGGGTTTGTGCTATGAAGGGCTCTGACAAAAGAGGGAACTGTGAGGCACAGGGCCTTGCCTGCCACATGGCAACTTGACCTAGGCTTAGGACTGTCCATACAGCCACTATGATTCCTTTGGTGTTATCAGCTACTCTGACTGCCATAGCTAGTGGTCCCAAGAATAAAAGAGATTGCTTCTGGGTGCCTCTATGTGAGTAAAAATATTTTGATGGCTGTATTTATATATAAATTATATAGATATAACTTTGTACAGCCCCCTGCTCCTGAATTGCCACCCAGGATCTCGTCTATAATGTATTCTTTGAAAAGCAGAGAAAGGAACCTCAGCTGTGTAAATAAGTTGCTCCACTGAGCTCTGAATGCCAGCCCTGTCCTCACTATCAGTACAATAATCCCTTGCTAATGTCTGGGAGACCCACTGTAAATTAATGATTTTTTTTAATATGTATTTTAGAAAGTAGGTGAATGAACATGATTACAAAAAAATCAAGGACAGTTGATAGTAAAGGAGGAGTTGTAAAATTTGAAGAAAATGATATGATTCTTCACCAAAGAGCTGTGTTGAGAAGTAGGGTGGAGTTGCTGGGGTTTTGGGTAAAATGTCAAGCTGGTTGGGAAGTCATGTTTTCAGTTTTCAAGTTTTTCAAGGGTTTCCCACCGCTACAACTGGAATGTTTTTGACATATAGGGAATTTTTCTCAAATCTTCATTTTTGTTGCAAAAGTCATTTTCCATTGAAAAACTGTTGCAACTGAAAATTTTTGACCAGCTATAGTAAAAATCATTTGGTTTGTAGCTCAGTGAAGGGAGAATTAGAATAGCTACTAATTTTATTTTTATTTTTCCTAGATTTGAAGTAGGGCCTTTTTGCTCTCTGTGACATATCTAGTATTAAGTATTATCAGTACCCATTCCTATTTATGCAGAAAAGTAAAGACATTACATTCAATATATTCAGCAAAAGAAGGAACATAGAGGTGATCAAATCTGCTCTGCTAAAGTTATTTGCACTGTGCATTGCTTGATAAATAATATCCACTTCAGAGCTGAGTGTGTGCTAGCAAAGGTTAATGGTCTTGCTGATGTATTGTTACTTTAGTAGTGGTGGAAACTCAGTTTGCTGGCATTGAAATCAGACAAGAGCCTGAATACTGTTTGACACTAGCAACAGAATATTGGCAGCAGAGAGCTTTAACTCTGCTGCCCAAAGTACATTGCAAAATTACTCTAAGAACAGACGTGAATACTATTGTGCTACGCACTTGCCAGTTCTACAAGGAAGCATGGTTTATGTAACCACTGTCCAAATAAAACAATTTTATTTCCTACGGTTTCTTTTTCACTGTCAAGTTTTAAGAAGCATGGTGCATGCATATTCTCACACAGCTAGTGGAGCTTTGAACTCTTTTGCAGAAGTATGAATAAAAATACGGAGAATTATTGGGATGCAATAGTGCAACCAACAGAGTCAGAAGATATCAGCACACGATAAATTAGTGTATAGTTAGCAACATTAGTGACACAAGTTGGTACTTATCAAAATGTAGGACTATGGGTGATGGTACTGACTCTTATTAGAAGTGAATACTTTGAGTGTGCTCTAACACTTCTTCTTCCTTTTACAGGGGATGGACAATAAATAGCCAATCTAAATCTTATGCAGAATAGCCTGAGTTGAAAAAAGAGCCATAAATTGAGCATGCAAGAGTGAACGTAATAAGAACCACTCCCACCCACATAAGTAAACAATGTGCTGCTTTGCATTGATGAAACTATACCAGGCCCCACATACGTGCAACACACATCCACTGTGGAAGTTAAGCTTGGAAAAGGCTAATACAGCTGCACAGCAAGGATGATCTAGTATATGGATTTGGATTAGGAGGCAAAACCATAGATCACTCAGGAGTCCAGGGATGGATCAAAATCTCAGCTGTTGTAAATCAGCACAGCTTCACTGGCTTCAAGGAGCCATGTGAATTTATACCAGCTGAGGATCTGACCCTTTAAGTTATTTTTTCTCTGCTTGGATGGGGGACTAAGGAAAACCCAGGCACTGCAGGAAGAGTTCAGTAGGTGGTGGCATTTTGCTTTTTAGTCAGTACAAAGGTGATAAGAGCTGTAGAAATACTTGGAAACGAATGCTGAACCAGTGCCCTAATATAATGACATATAATAGGGACCTATGCCCACTAGCTGGCAGGTGTCTATGCAGAAGACATCTTTCTCTTGCAATTTATTTTCTCCCCCAATCGTCAAGACTGAAGTGGCTCAGAGGTTTAGTTGGGCTAAATACCCAAAACCTGGAGGCTGGTCCAAACTTTACTCATATAAAACTGGGCTGGAAATATGATAACTGGCTTTCCTTGTGGGAACTCTGGGTGGACAGAAGCCCCTAAAAACAGCCTGTTTCATAGCTTCCCCCCCACCCCCTGCATCTAGTTCAGGCCTGGCTGAAACCTGGCAGTACAATGGCCATTAAAGCTAATGAGAAAATAAAGATTAACCAGACATTTGTGGCCCACAGAAGAGTTTGTCTGGTTCTGTTTCCCTGTTGGGTGAAGCTTCAGGTCAATTCTTATTCTAGCCAGACGGCTTTGTTCATCCTTCGCTCTCTTGTGCCTTATCTGGAATTCAGCTGTACCTGTAGCAGCAACTGAATAGCCATGTGAGTTGACACAAATCTAGCCCTGTGTTCTAAGTTTATCTTGCTAATGCACCCAGAGCCCTCTAAACCCCATGTCCCCAAAATGAAAGGTAATAAGCTTAATTAATTGACAGACTTTATGAAAACAAGTTCATGAACAAGATGAACTATACATTCAGGTGGGGATTATAACCCTCCCAAGGCCAGTGGAAAGGGCACAGGCCATGTGGGATAATGTCAGTCTCCTGGAGGTCCATGCTAATAGCAGTCCCATGGTTGGTAATGGACTCTGGAGTGAGAGGAAGGTAACATTTTTGGACATTGTCTGAGTAAAGAGCTGAACTCAAAAAGTGCTTGTGAACAGGGGTAAGGAGAGGATAAATTCAACTAAAAAAACCTGAGCAGTTTATTGATAGAGCTGTGCGAAAATTTAGAGCTTAGATGGAGAGTGAGAGTTAGGATCAAAGTTCCATACCGTTGTGTGGTGAAAACACACAATCTTCTGTGGCTTTTGCAGTCACAGCGACATGAGCTGAAGCACATATGGCTACAGTAAAAGCAGATGAGATGTTTGGGCTAGTTAATAAGGCATTAAAATAGATAATATGGCAGGGACAAATCTTGTAAGAAGAGTGTAAGAGATTTATTTTCATGGTGGAGGAATTTGCAAATAACTGAAGAATCCAGCAGTGCTCTAGCTACCTTTTCTTCAAAGGTTTCAGAGGGGTAGCCATGTTAGTCTGTATCAGCAAAAACAACAAGGAGTCCTTGTGGCACCTTAGAGACTAACAAATTTATCTGGACATAAGCTTTCGTGGGCTAAAGCCCACTTCATCAGATGCATGGAGTGAAAAATACAGTAAGCAGTGTGTGTGTGTATGTATATGAAAAGCACATGAAAAGATGGGAGTTGCTGTACCAAGTGGGGGGGCGTCAGTGCTAATGAGGCCAATTCAATTAAGGAGGAAGTGGCCTATTCTCAACAGTTGACAAGAAAGGGTGAATATCAAGAGAGGGGAAAATTACTTTTTGTAGTGACCCATCCACTCCCAATCTTTATTCAGGGCAAATTTGATGGTGTCCAGTTTGAAAATTAATTCCAGTTCTGAGGTTTCTTGTTCAAGTCTGTTTTTGAAGTTTTTTGTTGTTGAAGAATTGCCACTTTTAAGGGAGATTGAAGTGCTTTCCTACTGGTTTTTGAATGTTACAATTCTTGATGTTTGATTTGTGTCCATTTATTCTTTTGCATAGAGACTGTCCAGTTTGGCCAATGTACATGGCATAAGGGCATTGCTGGCACATGATGGCATATATCACATTGGTAGATGTGCAGGTGAACAAGCCCCTGATGGTGTGGCTGATGTAGTTAGGTCCTATGATGATGTCCCTTGAATAGATATGTGGACAGAGTTGGCAACGGGGTTTGTTGCAGGGATTGGTTCCTGGGTTAGTGTTTTTGTTGTGTGTGTAGTTGCTGGTAAGTATTTGCTTCAGGTTGGGGGGCTGTCTGTAAGCGAGGACTGGCCTGTCTCCCAAAGTCTGTGAGAGTGAGGGATCGTGCTTCAGGATAGGTTGTAGATCCTTGACAGATTGACAGAGCCAGAATGGTACCCAGAAGTCACCTACTACGGGACAGACCCAACAAAGAAAGTAACAAAACGCCACTAGCCGCCACCTTCAGCCCCCAACTAAAACCTCTACAACGCATCATCAAGGATCTACAACCTATCCTGAAGGATGATCCCTTATTAGTGCTGTTAGGAATTATGCTCAAGACCTCAAAAGGCTTTTTTCAGTTACAACCATGCTGTTCTCCAGTTCATTGTTATGGTATATGAGAATTAATGCTCTATTTTTAATTGTTTAATTCCCCACCTCAGTCGTATTTGTTTACGCTTCTTTATATTGACTTGAATAAGTAACTCATGCTCTTAGGCTATTTCAAGCCATTCGGAATTGCACTAACTTCTTTGTATCATAAGCAAATGTTATCACCTTTATATGAGAAGAATCTTATGGCAAAGATCTGTCCTAATAATACTGAGGGACACAACACTCCTCCCTGTCTGAAGCTGTTTTCTTTCATATGCATCCCCTGTTTTTCATATCTAGACCCCTTCTTTTTCCATTCAGGCAGCTCACTGTGGAATATTTTAGTGTTTTGTGGATACATCTTTTGTGAGAATCTATACCAATTGTCCCCCCAAAGTTCCTGTAATCAGTAATTCTATTAGTCCTGTAGGCAAAGTAGCTCCATGACTTAAGCATTCCATCATTTCTCGAGAATAAAGGTGCTAAGAACAGCTTTGTCCTATCTATATCAGCCGATAAACCATTCCAACACCACTTCAAGAGTTGCTCTGGGATCATCTTCAGCAAAGTGTCAATTCCCTTCTGTTGAAATAGCTTTTGGGGCTCTGTAACCTTTCACTTACCTTAGTTACATAGTGAGCCAATTTTGTATAGTGGTTAAAGCACAGGCATCTCTTGGGAGGCAGGGGACCTGGATAATACTCGCTTTACAAAGGTCAATAATTTTGAGATTTTTGGATAAAAAGGTGCTTTATAAACCCTAGATGTTGTTCTGATCCCTCATTTGCTTGAAACATTTCTATGGCAAATTGATTTTAACCTCATTCAATTCATTTCCCATGTTAAGTCTTTATGGGTTGAGCATGGACCAGTGATGTTCACGATGGTATTGGAGGGACTGAGAATAAGTCATGCCACAGCCTGTACTTTTGACTCATGCATTCCTTGATTGATGAAAGCTGGTGGGAAAGAAGTTAGTCCATTGCCAATGAAGATTGTCTACACATTCTATAGGAAGGGCAGAGGACTGGCTTCTGTGAAGGAATGGCATTATTGAACAATATAATTTAATGCTGGCAATCTGTTTATCTACCATACAGTGTCTCATCTACCATTTCTGGTTAAGATGACTTAAAAGGATGTGGCGAGACAGCTGTTGTAGCACCTGGATGCCTCAGATCTCCTGGAGCCTTATCAACCTTGGTACAAATCTGGGTGCAGCCAAGAGATGATGTCTAGTGGCATATGATCTCCCTCTTGGTAATGTACGAAGTTCAGGGTAAAATTCTGGTCCCATTTAAGTCAATGAGAGGTTTGTCATTGACTTCAGTTGGGCCAGGATTTCATCCTGGGTGTCTATGCTGATATTGTTAGGATTATCAATGGCCTTCGGTAGTGTTTATCATGAGAAGTCATTCGTTTGCACACCAACCACATCAGGAGTAGATGGGGCTGCTGTTTTAGTTTGTTTTTTAAAGAGTATTTTTGTGGTTTGCTTTGCTCGTGGAGGCTAATGTATTTAAAAAGAAATAATACCCAAACAATAAGACACGGTGGTTCAAATTCTTTGCTCAGTTATAATTGTTCAGCTGAGTAACTTCATTTGGGTTGCACAGGTGTAAATGATGTAGAATTTGTCCTGGTGTGTGTGTCTATTGTATGCAGATACAAGAACTCTCAGAATGAATTATCCTTGTATGAAAATCACATTATGTAAATGACATTACAAATGACATATAACTTGCTGAAAGTTCTTTAAAGAAAATTGTATCTCTAGCGATAGCAGCTCAGAACTTCAGAGCTTGCACCCTGCACTCCTGTATACTGCGATTCTGCTACAGAAATCCATAATGATAACTGAAACTGGTGTCAGTCAGAGCCAGAGGAAACGGCATGAGATTCTGATTTGTAAATATCACTGGACCACTCCGAAGTGGTCTCATTTCTGGCTCTGCCTCAAGCACCATTTGAAGGGCTAATTCTGTTTCATTTCTCTCTGTTTTCAGCTATTTAGCATAATTAATTTGATCAGCCCAGCGAAAGGAATGCTGCTTTCTTTCATGCCACAATGATGTAATTTCTTTGACCCTTATTTTTATCACACTGAGGTGGTGGTGGTGGGGGGGAAGTTAGTGCTGCTAGTAGAATACTCACTCACTGTTTCTGTTAGCAGGTATGTGGGCTAAACACCTGCCATGCTAGGCTGATAACCCACTAGGACTAGTATTTACTTCTTAAACAAGAGAGAGATCAACATGCCTCGCAGTGTGACGTGTGTTAGATTATCTCACTGCAGCAGGTAACTAACACCATGTGATGTAATGGAAGCTGATATAAACTTGGAAAGCATAAGTGTTAAAAATTGAATGGCATCCATAATATGGAAATGTCACTTTTTCTCAGAACCTCGTGCATACTGATAGGTGGCATCTCCGTGGGTAACTATGGAACAGGGGCAAGTGTGGCTGGATACAATCCAAATCTTTGCTTAAACTTGAAACTAACTTAAACTCAAAATGTTAAGGTTCCAAGAAGTTCTGATCACTAGAGTGCTATAAGAAAAGGAGGACTTGTGGCACCTTAGAGACTAACAAATTTATTTGAGCATAAACTTTCGTGAGCTACAGCTGCATCCAATGAAGTGATCTGTAGCTCACGAAAGCTTATGCTCAAATAAATTTGTTAGTCTCTAAGGTGCCACAAGTCCTCCTTTTCTTTTTGCAGATACAGACTAACACGGCTGCTACTTAGAGTGCTATAGATTCCTTTAGATAGGTCCCAGTTGTGTCCTGTGTTTGGTGTGGGTTTTTTTGTTTTTAACACGGACAGTGATTAGCATTTTCCTCACCACGGCCCTAATTCAGCAAGACACTTAAGCATGTGCTTACCTCAAAGCATGCGAGAAGACAATGGGACTAACGTGCTTAAGCACCTTGCTGATTCAGGGTCTGTGTGCCTGATTTTGTACTCTTGGCATCCGTGGTACAGGATTAGGCCCTCTATACCTTATCGTCTCTATTCTGAGAACTGCACTCACTTCCAGTAGGCATCTGCAGCCTAGGGAGACATTCCGAGGACAATGGGCAGGATTTTCAACAGTGCCTACGGGAGACAGGCATCCAGCTCCCCCTGTAAGTCAATGGGACGTAGGTGCCCAAGAGGTTTTTTTTGGCATTTTTGAAAATCCCACCTGATATTGTTTCATTCTCCCACATTAGAATCCTAGCCCCAGCCGCTCTGAGGAGCGAGATGTCTAATTGCACGCCTACCTGAGCCAAACTTTTTGACATTGCTGCACAGTGAGTCAGGATCAACCACTCTTGTGTCTTTATCGTCCATGTGACACGTAGGGCCGTATACCAGATTCAGCAGAACCACCAAGATGTGCAGGCACATCAACCCACAAGGCCACCTTGCTGTAACCCTTGTCCCCCTTACTCCATCCCCTCCCTCCTTTAAGTCACCCTCATTCTTTCTTTCAAATGTAACAATGAGGCTGTAAGCTCACTGGGGCAGAGACTGTGTTATTTCTTTCTCTGAAGCACCTTGTGCACTTTTGGGTGCTATACAATTATAATAGACTCGACAGACCCATGGTCCCCACAATAGGAGGCCTGGCATTGATTACACGAACACAAAGTTACAGATAAAGCCATTCAGGCTTGCAAATGTGTCCATCTTCCTCAGTTTGACTCATTCAATCTTCCCTCATTCTTTTTTTTTATAGCCATGTTATGATGATAATTGGGTTTATGTTCAAAGTGAAGTCATTTTGTAAGACATAGAGCTCAGGGTAATACTTTCATTTTTATTTTACGGGCTCTTATTTGTTTTGTTTACAATTATCAGCGCCTGCCGAGGCTTCTCTAGAGAGCCTTTTTTTAAGAAGCAGGTGCATATTCGGCTCATGTAATGGATTTGCAGATATTTGGCCATAAATAGATAGTGTTAAATGCTGCTGTAAAAATGAGATAAATGTTTATTACTCAAAAGGTTAATAAAGAATCCACCTGGGACCCTTTAGAAAAGAACTAATCCCTTTTAAGCCTGCATGAAACCAGTGACAGTTGTGCAAGATTCACAAGCAAATTGCTTGCCTAAAAGATCCTAAAAGCACAATAAAATAAATAAATAAAAATTCCCAGGCTGCATACAGAGTAAATGGCGTGCAAAGCATTCGGGAGATAGGTGCCATTTATTATCTAATGTAAGCACTTAGTACTGGCATCTGTTTACAAATTTCCACACTGAGCATTAGGCAAGACCCATGTAGGGTTTTGCTTTCATTTCAAGCCCTGTTATGAAACAGTATGATTTTAACACTGTACACCCCCGGGGAGGAGCGGAGGGGGAAGACTTCTGAAACAGTCAACAAATAATACAAAACGTCAGTCAGAAACGAAGGCAGCACATGCCAAGGCAGCAGGCGATTACTGTATATATCTTTACTGAATGTATGGGTTCTAACCTGTCGCCTTGATGTCTTAAAAGGTTTGACATTTTGCTTCCTTTACCCTTTATGTGGTGTATGGAAATAATGTATAATGGTCTGGATGGAAATATAGAATTTATTTTCATAAGTTCATGGATGATGTCATAGCTTTCAGATCTGACAATTTTCCACAAATAAGTGCAAATAACTTCCATATTTTTACCTAGTCCAATGTATTTATATAACACAAACTCCTTTAAGTTTGTTACGTTTTACCATTTACTTGGCCTCTCACATCTGGCCACCTGTTTTAGTTTCCCTGAGGGAGGTGCAATTTTCAGACCCCCCCCTCCCAAATGCTTCCCTTGTGTCCTCCCAACACTTTCCAACATCCATTCTCCTCTGCACACATCACTCAAGTCTGTTAGTTATAACTCTCCTTTCCCCTAGCAGTTAATATATCTAGCAACAGCTTCTCTCAGACTGTGGCCAAATTTGTCCCTGGTGTTCAGTAGCCTCATGGTGTAAGAAATGAAGCCAAGTGTTCTGTTTCTACGTATCAAGGCTGTTACATATCCTTTCTACACACTATCCATGGAATTACACCCAGAATTAAGTTGGCCCTCTGAGCTTTTACAACCTGGATGTCAGCGCCCCCTTCTGGCTGGTTGCTATAATGTTGTGATGAATCTTCTAAATACGTTACCCGAAAGGAGCTTAGATATGACAGGACAGGACAGGTGATATGGGAATCACCAAGAGAGATGGACTGGCTCTACTTCATGTGGCAGCCCATTTCCCCTATCCTCTACTCAACTTGTGTTTTCTTCCGGGGGCAGTCTTCTTCTTTTCAATCAAGAAGCTTCTTCAGGAAGCACAATCTACTCCTAGGTGAGATCAAGATGTATTAATACATCTAGTACAAAGGAAGCAATCCCCTCTCTGCTGAACCCACTGATCTGACTGCTTTAAAATTTAAAGGCATTCCAAGGGCTTTCTTGAAATTTGGATCCCCCGAGTAAAATGTGTTATGGGTTAGCAGAAGCCAATTTTGTATAGGAAATCAATGATCTTGTCTACACTGGTATTTTACTGCTGTAGCAAAGACTACTGCTCGAGAATTGGACTTTTACTCATGATGCTGCAGCCTAATGCATAGTAACTGAGCTGCTTTAATGCTTACACCATCATCTTTTGAGATGGATGGTTGCCATCTAGGTGTTCAGTGATTAAAAGTTGAAAGTGAATAAGTATCTTTTTTTTTAAAGATATGCAAAACTTCAATCAATAATTTTGATTAAAACTGTACTTTAGAGATGGTTTTGAGCTAAGAATTTCTGACCTCAATCTGAACTTTCCCTAAATTCAGGATTTTCAGATTTGGGTTATTAATAATGGCCTGCTGTAGATGGAGATATATGAGCCACAGAGTTCAGCTCCCAACTTTTCCTATAATTCGGTGGAGGGTGGAGCTAGTCTCCATCTCTGATGTAACTTTTTCAGGAAAGTACTTAAAGTCTAGATATGGAAATCCATTTTCTGAGAGTAGAGTGGGCAATGCAATGTGGCCCCAAATAACTGGGAAGTCATTTTATCTCTATCATGCTGACACAAAACAGAGAGAGATGTTGGCTGGCTCACCGTTAAGCACAAAGCACTTCTTTCTTGATTACTGGGATGGACTCTTGTACTGGATCAAATTCTGCCCTTATATTCATGTGTCCAGGCACTGTTTTAGGATACAGGCAATCTGGCTTCAGTTACTGGCTTGCTTCATTGTGACCTTGGTCAAGTCATTTAATCTCTTTGCCTCAGTTCCTCATCTGTAAAAAGGGAAAAATAATTTCTTACTGTACATGGATGTCATGAGGATAATTCTTTAATGTTTGTGAGACACTCAGATACTCTGGTGAAGGGATTCACAGAAGGATCTAACCAGATAGACTGCTGAGGGCAGAATTTGGCCTACTACTGTCTGTGACTTTACTCAACTCCTTGTGTCTGTGCATTCTTCCCTTTTCATACAAATTCTTCCCAAGAATTATCTCCAATTCATTTACAGAGTGCACATGAAATGTATTTAATATTTTTCACCATTTTATATCTCACTTCTTTATGATGTCCATCCTCTCCTATTTATTATAATTGAGATCTCCCAACAATTCCAGAGTTTGACCCCGTCCCAAAAAAAGGAGAGAGAGAGAATGAACCTTGAGTTGTTTGTTTTGCTAAATTCACAGAGCTTCAAGATATAATTGCTCCTTTAGGCACACATACTTCACCTTTTGTCCCCATGACAGGACTTCGGAATGTCTGGCTTATTCTACGTAGCAATGGCAGACCATTTGCTAAAATGTTCATGTACTAAAGGTCCTGAGGTATCACTGCATATCAGAAGTTTATACCAAATGTTTCAATCCCCTCCCCCCAACTTCATGATATTTTAAATTAGTACACAACTTCAATTAACCCTGCCTTTGTGTATACCCAGGCTTAGAGGCCTGCACTGATAGAATAGCTTGACTCCATGTGAAGATTGACAAGCTATTAATTAGGACAGCAAGCCTGTCACAACCTTTAAGTCTCACTGTCACTACCACTCGTTCCTTGGAAAGACGTATTGTTGCCTAATGTGGGGATTAAGTCTCACTTCCAAAATAGAAGCTTCAGTTATGGCAGTAGATTGAAAATGACTCCATTTGTATTTTTGTAGCCTGTTGGCCTGCATTTCTAACTTTTAATTCTACGGGTGAAGTCCTGGCCCATCGAAGACAATGGGAGTTTTGCCATGGACTTCAGTGGGGCCAGAATTTCACTGTGCATGTTCTAATGGGAATCCTGAGAAAGCTGATTATCAAGTACAACAGAGCAGAAACATCTTAAAAAAATATGATCCTTGGTTGGCTCAAAAACACAGTGGAGAGGGCAGCAGTAGTAGACCGAAAGCCAAGCCTTATTCTAGATCTTGTTCTATAGGCATGTGGGCTAGGATTATCACAGAGGGGACATTCACAGCATCCAAGGTGAGAGTGATCTTAACTTTACCTTCTCTAGTAGCTAATAGACCTGAAGGAGGCTGCCTCCAGTGCAGGATAAATGCAGCAATCAAGGATGCTGCTAAAAGAAAGGGGAGATAGGATGATAGAAGGAGGAAAAAGGTGGCTGAGACTGAAGAGTGGAATTGTGGGGATTCCCAGTGATACTGAATGTTAGTCTAAAACTATTGCCTTGCCACCAAGGTCTTTGTGAGTGCACAAGCTCTGAACGTCATAATAGTGGATATGATGAAGTTGCATTTTCCCTTCTTGATCAGCACAAAGAAGAAAACCAGTTCATTGATGCTAATGTTTATATCATTCCCAGTATAATATTGATATTCACTTTTGACACCAGATTCTCATTTATGCTAAGGCCACTTTACACTACTGTAACATGCAGAGGAGGCATTGTTTATCCCGGGATGTCTCTCTGTGTGTGGAACAGAGATCCTGTTGAGAAGGTGTTCCAATAAAGCACCTGAATCACTTCTGTCCTCCATCTCAGTTCAGATATAGTGTTACTGTGTATTCTAACATTTTGCATTGTATCTGTGTGGAAGGAAGAGTGTGACAAGCAATTGTGCCTGCATGTAGGAATTTCAAACATTATACGCGAATATTGCGTTAAATTAAAAATGTGCACGTCAGGTGTCTGGAGTGGCTCACAGCCGTGAGTGCCAACTTCAGGGCAGACTGTCAAGAAGCAGAGCACAACCCCCAAACTGATTGTGTGTTCTATAATTAGATTTCACCAACCAGTTATCAAGTGTGAACTCCTCAAGCACTATAACAGCCTTAACATGGAGTCCCCTGGTACTCCAGCCTATCTTGCCACCCAGGCAAGCCTGCCTTTGTGATAAATGGTCCCTTAGACCAAAAACCACAACACTATTCAGGTTACTCCCAGTCCCCAAAGGACCAGTCACTTGTCCCAGGTTAACTGTACCTTAGATCTCTCGCCAAAGACAAGGCTTGTAGCCAATCATGTAATGAACTAAAGATTTATTAACAAGAAAAAAGAAATGAGAGTTACTTACAAGGTTAAAGCAGGTACAGACACCCACACAAATGAGTTACAGTGTTAGCTTTCAAAAAGCTAACAGATGCTGCTGTAATATGCAGGCTTTGTATGTCCTTTAGGGCTAAGTAGTTTGGAGATCCCTTGCTTATGCTTAGAAATATTGTCCTCTCCAAATTCCAAGCAGCACAGTGACAATTTTTCTTGACAGGGACTTTCATCCCCTTCCCCCACAGCTCAAACTGATGTGCATGTTTCCAGTTCATGGGTGTGGGAGGGAGCAATCAACAAAGTATTTTGTCCACTGAGATTCCACAATGATTTGCCTGATGTCTATAGGCCTTCTTTTGTTGGGCAGGAGATGACACCTCTTGTGGTAAACTAGTATTTCACACTTGGTAATGCTTCTCTCCTGACGAAGCAAACACCCTTATATTTACAAAGCAAACACTTAAATATTATAGCATTAGGGTACGGATATTATGAGATTAATGCATGCAGCAACTTAGAAGCATTTCATAAAGTCTAAACACATTCTTATAAATATAACATCTATTTTAACAATGCTGAGACAGAGGTTAGTCAACTGGTTCCCAGCTATACATTAATCAGTGTTCAATGAGACCTAGGGGCCTTGGCAGGAGCTGGCACCTGATCTGCCAGCATCACAGTGCACATGTAAGCTTCGTTGCCCCTGTTGGGCATCTCAGAGAGTAGCCATGCTTAAAAGCTGTATACCAGCATGGCCATATTGGAAAAGGGGGTGAGGAAGATGCGGCTGTTCTTGCAACTCTGGCAGTTCACAGAAAGTTGAATTAATTGGACTAGACGCTTTTCTGGATCACACAGACAGGCCTCACCCAATGTCATATGAGTCTCTGTGTGAGGTCCTAGCATTCTCTGTACTGTGAAAACAATACTCCATTTAAGACTCGTGCTTCGACAGAGGAGATAAGGCCCCCTCTGTGATGGCTAGTGGTGTTTACTCACAGAGGAATGTGTGTTTTCAAAAAACAGAAAGCAGAAATCAATTAATAGGGGGATTTTAGACAATGCAGAGTAAACTGTTCTTGCACTGCCCAGTCTCTCATTTCAGATCTCAGTGCCTTTCTCAATAAAGCTATCGATATACAAATTGTTTTCTCACTAGAACTCGTGCTTCAACAGAAAGGATTATATCAGGATTTCCAAGGGTTCTGGTGCCCATAGATATAATACCATTAGCATTGGTATTGTATGTGGAAAATCAGACAAGCAACACCAGGAATTGCCATTGAGAATGTGCATCTAATTGCACACCAGCCTGCTGTGAAAATGAATGTTATACAGTGGGCTCAAAGTGATAGCTTTGGTCCTAATTGTAACTTAGAAAAAAAAATGATATTTAAAATTCTTTTTGAGTATACATTTCTTTGACACATCTAATCACTCTGGAATCAGGAGAGAGCCGCTTGGTCAGACAGGATGAATTGTTTAATGGTTAGGGCACTCCCCTAGGACTTGGGAGCTGCAGGTTCAGTTCCCTGTGCCGTCACAGACTTTCTGTGTGACCTTGGGCAAGTCACTTAGCAGCTCCCTATCTGTAAAATGAGGCGAATGGTACTTCCCTACCTCACAAGGGCGTGGGGAGGATAAATATATTGTGAGGCGCTCCAATACTACTGTGATGGGGGCCTAAGATAGGCTTTATAATGGGATACAGAGCCTTTTCTTTCTTTGAGTCACCCATTTGTTGGAAGAGCCTTGTTCCAAAATGATCTAAATATTTTACTACCTGACTGCTTTTTTTGTGGCTTTTGTGTAGGTTTACACTTATGGTGGTGTGTAAAGTACATTCCTTGTTGCATGCCCTGATAGCACAGATATAAATAGAGGTGTAGGTGAGGAAGCATGGCTTAGGTGAGTAGAGTGGCCTACACACCTGAACCCGAGGATATGTACCCTGCATGGCTCTCTCCACGCCCAAGTCATGCTTCCCATGTCTACGCTGCTATTTTTAGCAGTGTCATGTCCTGCTGCTTCCCCATTGATAGAGCCTTTCCCTGATGCCTCCCTCCTGCCAAAGTCTTTCGCTGCCACCTTAAGTACACACTGTAATGTGTGGACACAGTACTGCCTTTCACTGTGGCATGTAGCTATATGTACCCTACATAACTCTGCAAGTGTAGATAAGGTCTATGTGAAATGAGTTAGTGGTCTCAGATCAAATTCTTAGTGGACAGTAGTCTGCATCACAAATCCACCATTGTGCATAAGGGCCTCCAGCTAACATGCCATTAGCAGCCTCCGCAGAGAGATCAAGGACGAGGGCTAGCCCTAGATCAAATGCACCTCAGGTGAGGAGAGTCTTCGGCGCCTCCCCCCATTTGTTAAACTTCTGAATACCTTTTTTTTTTATTGCATTTGTAGCCCAATTCATGACTTTGCATGATTTGCATGTATGATTCATCCCTGTTATATAAGATGATAAATTTACATGCTAGGATCTGTAAATCTATATTTATGCATGCCATATATAAGCTTATAGAAGCGTTTTAATTTTAAGAATATCTGAAATGTACTAACATTAAGAAATTGAATTGTGCATCAACACTGGGTGGACCAGTATTAAATAGTGTTACAGTAAGTGACAACCTTAGAATGTTAACTTTAAGTCCTTTAGTTCAAATGGTCGCTTTTCTCGCCCTTGCGAACTGAAGCACCGCATCAGAGAGATCCAAAGACTGGCCAGTGCTATTTTCAAGCAATAAAATAGCAAGCGATGTCAGTCTCTCATCGGCCATGGTCGATCAAAGGTATGTTTTAATGAGTCTGAGCTTCGAAAAGCTGCGCTCACCACTCGTGACTGTGACCAGAGTGTGAGCAGAATCTTCAAAGCTATCCACACATTAGGAAAAGTGTCCTTTAGCTCTGCATCATGAATTAATTGGAGAACTTGGAGTGGAGAGTGCTTCCTGTGTTGCAAAATGTGACAGATATTGTTCAGTTCAACATTGGGTCTTTATCATTGACGTCTGAACATTTCCCCTGTGTCAGCCTCTGGTGAAGGTCTGTACAATTGTTCAAGAGAGTTTTCCTCTCTGCTGGCATCTTATTAAGGTCATAAAACTCCCCATGTCTTTTCGTGGTGCTTCATTTGTCCAAACCTTTCTTCGATTGACACTCGAGCAGTGTCAACGAGTGAGCAAAAAAAATTCCTCTTGAATCTTTCTTCCGAGCTTCCCATCACCTCATCTTTGCCTTTGTAACCAAACTGTTTCTTCTTCCGATGGATTCAAGTTTCCTTGAAGACAGGATCAACTCCTAAGTTTTCCGCCGTTTCTTCTGCAGCAGAGATGGCATCTTCAAATCCATTGTCTCTGTAGGACACAATGAAATCAAGGCAGCTTCTCATCAAAGTAGTAGTGGTTGTGACTGAGTTTGTAATGCTATTCTCACAAAGTTTACTCGGAACAGGTTTCAGAGTAACAGCCGTGTTAGTCTGTATTCGCAAAAAGAAAAGGAGGACTTGTGGCACCTTAGAGACTAACCAATTTATTTGAGCATAAGCTTTCGTGAGATACAGCTCACTTCATCAGATGCATCCAATGAAGTGAGCTGTAGCTCATGAAAGCTTATGCTCAAATAAATTGGTTAGTCTCTAAGGTGCCACAAGTACTCCTTTTCTTTTTACTCGGAACAGGATATCATGCCAAACCACAACTGAGACTAGAAATTTTCTTTTGCATAGATAGGGGTTGTGTAGATAGGGGTTTGATAGATATTTCTGGTGTCTCATTAAATATGCCCTTTATTAGTTACCACTTACACTCTTCAAGTCTTTAAAACACAGGTATACTTTCACAATTACACTAAATCAAGGTTCGCAATATCACAGCTGGGCTCTCACTTTGTTCAAATATTTCACTGACTGGTGACGCCCTGCCCTTTTTTTCCCCCCTGCAAGGGCATTGCTGATAACACTTTAGGAGGTTGAAGGAAAATGTAGTTCTCAGAAAGCCTGAAAGGTTTCCACGAGATTCTACAGAGGTCCAGAACATTCTAGGAGGTTAGTGAAAAATGAATCCACATACAGAATACCTGAAACATTTTACTTCAGACATTCAATTTTCCCTTTTATCCCTAACAACAAAAACAGCACCACGAGCCCGGCACCCCCAGCAGTCGCCTGGGTTGCCCGCTCCTAAATCCAGCCCTGTCAAAGACTGCATGGATATGGAGACTGTACAACTGTATATTCTACCCTTAGAAGCATTCTAGGTTGAAACACTGTTGCAAGGCAGTGTAGGGAGACTACTGCTCATGGCCAGGCTGTTCCATTGTTAAATATGGGGCTTCGTTCTTCGGTCATTCCAGATCTTTCAGAAACATGAGATTTTTTTTGCCTGATACTTTAGTCATTGTTTTATCACTCTTCATCCTCTTTGAGCAGTAATATTTACTGGAAATCCTATTAAATGTTAGCCAAAACCATTACAATTTGATATAATAGGAAATAATTAGGACTTGATTGATAGAGAAGTAAACAAACCTTGACGGATTCAGACATAAGCAGTTATGTCACAGCTAGAGCTGTGCCATATCCTCACTCAGTCTAGTAAAGCAATTGACTGACAATTAATGCAGAAGAACTTTATTACATACACAGTAAATTCTGTAGACATTCAAAGTGAGGCTGTTCACTGACGAGTAATTCTGTAAGGGGTTTCAATCATACACTTTGGCTGATCAGATCTCACTTTAAAAGTACAAAGGTGTTTTTTCCTCCCCTAACTGCCAGCCCTGCAATCTCAGTCTGGGGTCTGAAAGTCAAGCTGGGTTTTTTCCTTCTCATGCATCATCCCAAATAATAGAGATTCTGCAGGTCATATTAGGCCCTCAGTTACACCCGTGCAGCGCCATTATTCATCAAGAGGACAGTGCAGGCAGGAGTGTGGGCATAATTTAAGGTCAGTGGAACTGCAAAGCTGTACCAAAGGCCTAATTTGGCGAGTGGATCTTTGTTAGCAGTGATGATATGTGTGAATGAATTAACTCAGTTTGGCTTTTAGATTGCAAGCTGAGTTTGCAGGACTAAGCAAATTTCTTACGGAATCAGTGTAACACAATACACATGGAACTTCAGAATGCCTTCTTTTTTTAAACAGATTTACTTCTCAGAGTAAATCTGCATCTTAAAGTGTTCCCAAGTTCTAAGTTTTCACAACGAATTGAAATAAATGAAGTGTTCCTGATGAAATATCAGCTATTTCTGGATGGAGAATACGGCATTAAATGTATAGAGCAAAGGAAGAAGCGGTTTTCTTGCCTGGAGTGGAATGCAGGACTGACAGTAGCCACTTAACAGCATGTTCCAATTACAGCATTTAAATATAATTGCATATTCTGTTAATCTGGGTCAGGATGGAATCATTTAATATGATCATGGCAGCTTCTTTTTAATATTATGAGTAATGTGAGTATAGCTGAGCATATTGGAAAAAGTTCAGTTCCAGGTCTTAATATCCACTCTAATTCTATCCATCAATTATGCTACAGCAAAGAGTTCAAATAAAGGTCTGGGGATCTAGAGGATGTAGCTACCTTTATTGAAGTACTTTTACTGTAAATACGTATATGGGTCAGGAGACAGCAGATCATTTGGTCCTGTTTTTTATGAGTCTGCTGCTATTAGAATAGACCTTTGTGTATAAAGATTTAGACATGCCATGGAATCTTATTAGAAACACAAACTGTAAAAAGTGAAAAATTTTTTAATTATGTTTTGACCTCTGCAAAAATGGTCATCTGTTCTTGCTGTAATAGTATGAGTGCATTTTTGTGTTACGCATAGCAGTTATAGAAGACAACTACTCAAAGGATCTCAAAGCTCTTAATATACACGGGGGATGATCTTGCTTTCCTTGTGTACCCAAAGGTCCCACAGCCATCAGTGGAGTTTAGGTGTTCATGGAATGCAGGCTTATGTCCATTAATTAAATCTCACAATGCAGTGTAGGTGAGGATTATCTTCATTCTAAAAATGGGTAAACTGAGGCACTAAGAGCTAATTGGTTCTATCAAGATCATGCAGTGAGTAAGTGGCAGAACCAGGAATAGGATTCCTAGAGTCTAACCTCTAGCCCCTTGTTATACTGATGCTAGTGAATGAAGATTTAAAATTCCAAGCAACCTGTAAACCATTTGTGACAAAGTTCTTGCTCTACCTTGGTGGGTCTTGTGCTTATTGGTGGATTTGCTCGCCTTGGAGCTTCACGGCAGCCCTCAGCTTGGCCGTTTTTCTGAACCCACAGTCCAGGTCGACTCCTGTGTCTGACCAGGAGTTGGGAGGATTTGGGGGGAACCCGGGCCCGCCCTCTACTCCAGGTTCCGGCCCAGGGCCCCATGGAATGCAGCTGTCTAGAGTGCCTCCTGGAACAGCTGTGCGACAGCTACATCTCCCTGAGCTCCTTGGGCTCCCATGGCCTCCTCCCAACACTTCTTTATCCTCACCATAGGACCTTCCTCCTGGTGTCTGATAATGCTTGTACACCTCAGTCCTCCAACAGTCTGCGTTCTCACTCTCAGCTCCTAGTGCCTCTTGCTCCCAGCTCCTCACATGCACACCACAAACTGAAGGGAGCTCCTTTTTAAAACCCAGGTGCCCTGATTAGCCTGCCTTAATTGATTCTAGCAGCTTCTTGATTGGCTGCAGGTGTTCTAATCAGCCTGTCTTAATTGTCTCCAGAAGGTTCCTGATTGTTCTGGAACCTTCCCTGTTACCTTACACAGGGAAAAGGGACCTACTTAGCCTGGGGCTAATATATCTGCCTTCTGTTACTCTCCTATAGCCATCTGGCCCGACCCTGTCACACATTATACATTTTGTTTGTTGCCTTTCATCGTGAAGATCCTACAGATGCTTTCCAAACTTTATATATAAACAGGAATTACTTCTCCCACTGCAGAAATGCAGCCACCTCTACTGTGGAATACATTAGTGTTTTTTTTTAATTGGTGATCAAAAATCATTATCCAACACTTTAAATCATGAAGTAAAGAAAGCCACATCCAATTCAAAATACAGAGTAGAATTACAGATAGACTGTAATTACCAAAACAATGAGCTGAACATTTCAACTCTTGTGAAAAGTGCCACGAGATGTTTTACATGTCATATTAAAAACAGCACTACCACCGCTCCTAGTACCAGGCTGGGTCTTGGGTTGATTTAACTCTACAGCAACAGTGTCACTTACTGAATCACCAGATTGTCCTTGGAGGTTTTCTATCCAAACACTGACATGGTCTGGCTTTATTTAACTTGCAAGATCAGACAGGATTGCAGCCAAACTTATATGGTTGCATATTTTCTTAGCCCTGTGATTAGCTATCATGAAAAACAAACAGGTTTCAGATAGCCAACAGTATGCCTTTTAAAATTAAAACTCTCTCTTTTATGGCATTTTATTTCATTTAGCCAGTGACATTCTGTTTCTGGTCAGTAATCGGTGATGCATTAGCCCTGTTCTCTCATGCATTGGAAGTAGCCGTATAAGGGAGGGAAAACGCCGCAATTGTCAATATGTGAAGTTCCCTGTAAATTCACTCCTGGGAAGGAGGCATTTGTTGTGGGGGCTCCACCCCAAATGTCAGTTTTGAGAGGGGTCTTTTCAAGCAAGAGAACTGCCATGCCTACTAGCCATAGACAACATTCCATACAGCACCCACATGCTTCTAGGTGCTCCCCCAACTGCCCCTCAAGCACCCCTTCCAAACTGCAGAGGGGGTAGCAAAACTCCAGCACTGTATCTGTACTTGTTATGCTTTATGGTGTGGGTATGGGCAGACGCGAAGTTGACCAGCTCCTTCCCAATCAGCCAGTCACCGGTGGTCAGGCCAGCAGTGTTTGTTTTGAGTAAGAAATTGGGGCAAGGCCAGTGGCATGTCGTTCCCCCCACTGCCATACAAATGTAAACCAAGAATAACTACATTCGTGTCCATATAGGGACAGGCATGTGAAACTGTTGGCAGATCGCAATCGGGCCCAGATTACAATGGTGGTGCTTTACACTCACTTTGCATCTCCTTTGCTAAATGCTACACAAGGTGCAAGGCAGAAGAGACTGGACCTATTGCCTTTGGAAGTCATGCATCCAAATGCAGATGAAAACCTAAGGGCCACCACTGGCAAATATGTAGCCAGGGATTCTCAAACCTTTCCATGTCATTATCCTTTTTTTCTCATAGAGGACACTTCAGGCTCTACCTCCTGCCTAACTGGGATTTGGCTGGAATCCCACTCCTATTCAGCAAGGACAAGGTATTTGAGACCTCAAACTGAGAATTGCTGCAGGCAATCTTTTTGATGGAAATTAGAAATATCAGGCTCAGCAAATGGGGAAGAACATTAGAGGAATCCCCGCTGGAATTAGGTGTTAAGGAGTTTGTCTTGGGCGGTGGGTGTCTGGAATACTGCCACTCCTTAGATTCTCTTGAAATGATTATTTTAAAAAGATGATGACCATGCATGGGTCCAGGTAGAAGGTATCTCTTCCTGGGAATATAAAGTACTGCTTAGAAGACAGTGAAATCCTCTGCCTTGCCACGCAGCCAAGGAGGTGTACGATAGTTCTAAAGGAGCTGTGTAAAGTTATTTTATGTCATGACCCTATGCTACTGCAGGCACCTATGCCTATGCAGATGTACAGACACCCTGAGGATAGGTGAGACTGTATAGGTGTTCAAGCCTGCCAAGAAAGTCAGCTGACAGCCCTTTCTTACAATAAAGGAGGAATGTACCCATTCTGCTACATTCCAATTATTATTCCCTGATTCCTATATACCTAGGTGGTACCCGCCACTCTTGGCCATCCCATAATTTCTATGGCTATTTGAATGAGTATACAATTCCTACTAGAACTGGATGGGGGCTGAAGTGAAAAAGTCATTTTGTTCTGCTTGTCTCAAACCTGTCACCACTAGACACAAGAAAACACACCAAATATGGAGATGTTTGGTTTTAACCAATCCCCTCAAGCATTGTCTTCTTGTATAAGCAGAAGTCTTTTTCATTACTATTAGTAATTTTCATCTAGCATGTTTGAACTAACCTCATCAGCTTGATATAACTATATCTCTTTCCACAGTACAGTAGGGACAACTACAAAAACGCAATACATCTTAAAGCAATTTTTTCTCTAAACTTTACCAGACATTGTCTGGTTTAATTTATTTTTATGGCCGGTTCCTTAGCTTCTGGCAAGGCAAGTATTTAAAAAATGAACATATGTTGCATAAAATGACAATGCATTTAAATTAGGCGCAAATTACTTTATTTTGACATACATTCCCAGCATAACCCTCTTTCTGTAGAACAAAACCATTGTTAACAATTTCTTATTTCACTGTTAACTCTGAGTGTCCGTGTCTGTTAAAATGCAATTATATTTTATAAGTCATTCATTGCCTGAAAATTGGAGTAGCAGCTATTAACCGCTTACCCACATGGAGCTCTTTCTTCTAACTGAATGGAGTTATCAGATTAGTGCTCAGCGTATCGATATTTCAGTTCCTTGACTTAAGGAGCAACTTGAAATAGCTCCAGAATCAGACTGACATGATGATGAGGAGTGCTGTCTGATGGGTAGAGCAGGTAACAGGGAGTCGGGACTCCCAAGTTCTAATCTTGTGGCTGATGCTGGTCTACTGCATGTCCTTGTAGTTTACCCATGTGTAAAATAGGTACTAATTACTTGCCTTGTGGAAGGGTTATATGAAGATTCATTTGTTGAAGATGTAAAGCCCCGTGCAAGTGCTAGGCATTATTGTTGGTATGGAGCAGTGCAAAAAAAGTACTTTCCCTTTCTTAGTATGTTTTTGTTCTTAAAAACTGAAAGTGAAGGCGAGGAGACAGAATCAGAACTGCCTAAAATGTCAAATCTTGGGAGTGCAGCTTGGAGCTTCCTATGAAAGGGCTGAAATCCATTGGAGCAGCATGTTAGTTAACAACAATCAGATTCAGGATTGTTCTACTGAAATGTTCTTGCTGGCAACCAAACATTGTAACTTTTGTCAATGTATCATGAGGCTGGATTGGAGGGTGACAAGAGCAGAAGATTGGAGAGCAAGCAGCAGATGTGAACGCAGAAACATGAAGCCAACACAAAATGCTGCTTCTGTTTATGGAGGGGAGGTGGTGATTATGACATTAATAAACATTCCCTCATGAATGGCAGAAGCTATGAAGAGCCTCAATATCTATTTGCATGCAGTTATGCATACACCACATCTTCTGTATAACACTGTCATTGTTACAACTAATAAAAAGAGTTTATAATTGTGGTCCATGACCCAAAAGCCAAGATAATGAATAGTAGCATGCCATAGAGAGACCTTATAACAAAGGTGGAATGTACCCAAATACAATATTCCTGTCCAAAGTTAATGCATTTTAAATATAGAATAGAATATTTTAGCCATGCTATTAGAAATATGTTTTTGCCACAGTGTAATTAAGCACACACCCAATCCAATTAGATAAACAGGGTAAAAGCATTCCTGACAGCAATGGCCAGAGAAGCACTTTACCCCAGAATCATGCCAGCCTTGTATACAATGGACAATTATCTGTTAGACTGGGTAAGACAGTCACCTTTGGGCATGTCAGGGTTAACTCTTTATTCCTTTTTTGGGGTCTTCCTTTCCTCTCTCATGCTCCCAGTCTTTGTCATTTCCAAGAGTGAAGGGCTTAGCCTCAATGTGGTTCTAAGATACCATAGTGATTTAGTTGGGAATTGGTCCTGCTTTGAGCAGGGGGTTGGACTAGATGACCTCCTGAGGTCCCTTCCAACCCTGATATTCTATGATTCTATGATTAGAGTTCGGAAATACCTAACAGTGGCCCTGATCCAAAGCTCAATGAAACTAATGGGAGTCTTTTCAATGACTTCTGTAGGTTGGGTTAGGGATGCAGGTAGCTTCACATCAGGGATGGTTTGTCAATTTAACAAAGGATGTATGAAACCCTAAAGCGTTCCCTTTAACTAGTCATAACTTAATTTTCTATTTTCAGAATGAATTGAGAAGAACACTTTGGTTCCCTTGTGCTGAATGGTTACAAATTAGTTTGAGTAGCTGGAGTGTTAAAGGCTTATGGGAAACATGGCTAACAACCATATTCAACACTGTATACCCATGCGGGAAAAGAGGAGGCTCTTTTAAAGCTCTGCTGTACTGCTCCACTTGCATTGCTTAGTGTCTGGATACACTAGACTAAGTTGCTTAATGTAATGTGATGTTATGTCACTGAATGTAACCAATCATAACCATATGGTCCATAAAGTAACTTGTGAAACAGTCTTACTTTACCCTGGGAATAGAGCCTGCTCACTTTGTATCCCTAAAAATCTTATTTCAGAACTGCTCACAAATAGTACAAGAGAGCAGTACTGAAATTGGGTGCCTGTCTAACAGTCTGATGGAAACCTCACTTTATAGCAGTTCAGCTATAAAATGAACTCACAAGGGCAGAGATACAGAACCTCTGTATTATGCTGATTGCTATCTTCAAATATTTCCCAGTGCAGATTTCTTATTTGAAAGAACCATAAAATACCATAACTTGTTATATTAAACTGGACACCATAAAGACAATTAAATTATTCTGATTATTCCTCCGGGGGAAAAATACTAGTCCAGGAAGGCAATTTATCCCACCCATCTATCCTAAGGATAAAATCATCTGCTTGGAGTGTTCCTAATTTATTTCTCTTTAGCGGCAGTTCCTGCCTTTGACGGCAAGCTTGCTTGCATTCCTGTGGAATTTAGTTTAATCAGATTACAAGTACAAAAAGACTTCCAAAATATTTTAAATATTCACAATCATAGAATCCCTGTATGTCCTACAATGGCGATTTGTAGGCCATTGGCACCTTTCATTATGTACACAAAAAGCCCACAGATGTTTCTGTATTTGTAACTTTTGCTAGCAGTTGTATGTTACACAGCAGCTAACAGAGATGGGTCTTAACTGCAACAGCTACTTCAATATCTTGGGTTGATTTAGATCCAGGAGTTTGGTTTAGCAGATGACAGAGAGAGAGGGGCAAGTTGCTGAAGTTTGGATGTGGATCAGCACTTCCCCAAGGCTAAAGTATGCTCCGATCCATGGTTTTCATTTGAACCTGTCTCTAATATCTAACCTGTCTTTAGTTTGGAATATGAACTGGCATGGTAGGATGTTAAGAATGAATTTCTATGGGAGCAGCATCAGGCCATGGTGTACAATAGATTAGCTCTTTTTCCTAGGTCTGTAAGTATGACAAGAATTCACAACATTTCATTGATATAAGCAGATATGAGAATACAATACAATACAAAAATCTTGTTCGGCATTGTGAATTATACCTATTCAATTAATATTTAAAAAGAAATAGAATAGAATGATAAACAAGAAATGACTAGCTTAATCAGCTGATTAATTAGGTAAAATTATGGTATTTGGCCATCAGCATTGCTATTTAAAAATAACTGAACTGTGTTGTTTTGATTAAAGTTGCATGAAAAAAATGCAAACTCTGGTGCTTAAATCTCTTAATAAAAATCAAGTTTACTATCAGATACACCCTTTCCCACTTGCCTTTGAACTAAATTGTGTGGGTCAGGAACCACTGGCTGGGTAAATAAATCAAAGGGAGATATTCCTGACAAATGTACAGAAGCTATACTATATATTCCATCTCAGAATCCTATAATTAAAAAGAGTAGTCTAAATTCAAATGTTATATCAACTATAAGTTGACTTTATTAGATGTATAGTTTTTTATGATCTATTAGATTAAAAGGAGGCATCCATAAAGACCTATACCTCTGCTAAGGGTATATATTTAGAGAGATAGAACTCTATTTTGTCACTAAGATTTATGCCTTTAACAAAAGAATATTTGACATCAATAATAAATATCTATATAACCTTCCTTCAGGGGGGTTGCTAGTCTATACCTTCTTGTGCAAGTTTTCTGTTCTTAGTCCGTTTCAGGTGTTTTCCCCTAGACTGAACATCCATCTTTTCATTGAGGTTATGCTTCTCACACTGTATTTCAGCTAGTAGAGCCTTATGTAACTCTATATACTGCTTTCTTGTAAGTTTATTCATTTAGGGCCTACTCCCAATAACATCAATCCGAATTTTGCTATTGACTTCTGTGGCATGTTTCATGAAAGGAGGAGGTGACTAATCAGGTTATTTACAGCCCAATGTGCTCAATCCTGCCAGGTGCTGAGCATCTTCAGAAAGTGCTGAGTGCCCTCAAGACTTAATTTATTACAGTAGAGGGGACCAATAAAATTTTCACAGCAGGCTTTGGATTCTTACTCAGACCTGATACTACAAGGTGATATTGGGGAAGGTGGGAAGGAAAAGAAGATGGGAGGGACTATTTACTGTAAGAAGTGTTGCTGGGTCCTCAGGATGGCATGTTTTATTACCACTCAATTTCTTTATGAACAGAACCTTGGCTTGGGCACCTGAAAAGTGAGCCATCAAAAATTACCAGTCAGTTTTGAAAATCATGACCTTGATATTTTAAATCTGAAAATTCAATCAATGACCCAAAACAATACACCAAACTGGCAATACATGGTTTGTTGTTTCCTGGACATCTGTTGTGTATATACATGATTCCTATTGAGGCTAGTAGGCTTCATCAAGGAATGAATAGATCCCCTCAGCACTGACTGAAGACAGAGGTGACACAAGTCCTAAAAATATAGATTGCTTTCTAATTTTGTGAGACCTGCACCTTTTAGGATGTCTGGCACACTGAAGATTATTCCCATAAACATCTTCATGAATTGCATATGTTCTTAACATACGTTTAGGCACAGACTAAACATTCATCAACCCGTCCTTATATTTTTTCCTGAGAATTCCCCCTCCCCCAGCTTGTGAAAAACAAAGTCATTTCCCAAATGAAATAATCCATCTTCTTAAACTAAGAAAATAGAAGCTTCTGACAACTGTACATCATTATGGTATTTATACTACATATAATAATCCCAACATCTGTTTCTCTGTCAGTTTTCCAAACCCTAACCTACTAATAACATGATGGGCTGATGGTAAAATCAACTGTTTTGCTAGATGAATCTTGCTGATTGATTAGAAGGCAATGTGGGTTGTGCTGTAGCCTTTGTGACAATGTGAAACGAAGGCAGAAAAATTAGAGAAGCCCCCTTCTCCTCTCATCCTAAAACCCCAACCAAAACAGTTTCATATATCCTCAGTAAGAAGAAACTAAAAGTAAACTCTATAACATGATTGCAGTATGGTAATTTATTAGAATAGACTTGAGGAGTTACACTGTTTTTGACAGTTGCACCATTTACAAGGTGATCCCTTGCTGATTTTGAAGGCATGGCTGGTCCAACATGGTGCTGTTTTCTTTCTCTGAGTGAATCTAATGCTCTGAAAGATGATGGCTTGACGTTTTTAGGACTTGCGTCACATCTGTCTTCAGTCAGTAGAACAAAGCCCTCTATTCACCCACAAAAGAGAAGGATCTGATCCAAAGCCCACAGAAGTCAATGTGAATCTTTCCATTGCCTTCACTGAATATTGGCTCAGGCCCTTATAGCAGAGACTGAGTACAAATTACCCCTATGCTGTCCAGGAGGTGAATTTTGAACTGGCTTGCTGCTTCATTTGTGAAAGAGGAACTTCACATGTGTCTCCCGCTTTCCACTGAAATGGGGAATGCTGGTTTGAGGTCGCCATTTTATTTTATTTACTGTTGCCAAGAGACAGAGGACATTGATCAAACCCTTTTATGTGTTGCCTGTTGGGATGCAGTCCAGACCAGGGAGGGGTCTGTGTCACCACCTGCTCTGCAACATTGGGTGCCTCACAATGCTTTGCTGTCGTAGCTCCCAACCTGGGCTACCGCCAAACAGCATGCAGGTCACACCCTGAGTGTCTGTCTGTGTATCGCTGCAGCCCTGGTTCAGCCACTCTGACCCCAGCAGCCTGTCAGGAACTCACCAGCTACACTGTAACAGCAGCCTGGGTTACTACCTGCAGGATGACCCCCACATGCTCCCAGTCCCAAATTTCCCCCCAAAACAGGTATTCTGCTCCGTCCATCCCTCTCCTAGACAGTTTAGATGTTAGAGGTCCGTTGCTGATGTAATGGGTCAATAGACAACAATCTGCTACTTTAATTGAAGTTAGCAAACAATTCAGTTTAAACACAACAGTGGATTAATTTAGATTACAAATTAAAACTAGTTTATTTAACTACGAAAAGAAAGATTTTAAGTGAGTTCAGGTATAAGGTATTAAAAGGATCCCTGCCTTTGTCAATCCAAGTGTGTCATAAGAATTAATATCCCTAAGACTTGTTAATTCTGTGATTAGAATTACATCACTGAGTAATACACAGTTGGAATGATCCAACCTAACAATTAAAGGGAATAAGCAGATTCTGATACAGAAGCTAAACATATACAGCTGCATCCTGCTGGAGCTGAATGAATCTAATGCTGTTCTCAAATGGATGGTTTGAATGACTTATACAGACGTGTAACTGACAGATTAAATGCATTGAATAATGTGGAGGAGAGGTGGAGAGGGGGGATTTACACAAGTACCAGAACCTCAAAATGGACATCTCCGCAAAGAAATACTGTTGCTGAACATGAAAAATTCAAACATATCTATGGCCTTTTCAACACTTAAATGGGTTTCCCAGTACAGATATACCCACAGAGGGATACCAGCAAACTCCTCTCGGGAGGTGCAGTTTATACTAGCGGAAGAGTTCTTTTGCTGTCATAACTCTGTCTATACTAGGGCTTTTGCTGAGATAGTTATAGTGGCTAGGGGATGGGGGTTTTTTGTTTGTTTCACCCTCATAACAGGCATAGATACACTGGTAAAACTTCCTAGTGTAGACCAGGCCTACATCTTCCCTGTACTCCACGTGCTTTCCCCTCATTTCAGGACCCAGTCAACTTCCTTGTTTCTAGTAAATACCATAGAGCTGCTCCCCACAGACCTCAGGCTGACATATGGCTTCAGATACAACCCTGTTGCTCTAGTGATGGGAATAGTGGTGGCACAGCTCCAGCTCAGTAGAGTTTGGCCCAATATGTCATCTTCCCTGTTATCTCTGCTCACCTAGTGTCTGCCTCCTTCTACCCAGTCCTCCACTATTGGTACAAAAGCCATCTGGAGCAGTCTGACTCCTCCTCACTGACTTGCCATCTCTCTTCAAACCTCATTTTAAATTGTACCTTTCCCCCTAGCCGCTGATGTTTCCTAAGTGTCTGTTACTGGACTTATGAATGCATGCTGTAATTTAGTCACTGCACAGTGTCATTTTGCCACTGGTTTCTCTGCCATGCACTGTTTTGTACTATAGCATATAATCCTGTAAAGCATTTTAGGATACAGGTTGTATGAAACATCATACAAAAAATAAGGTTGTTTTTTTTAATGATAGGATTACAAATATCAAAACATGCCTTTGAATCGGCTAAACATAGAATTATTTAACAAAATTTTACTATAAAACCCTTCTTAGTTACAATAAGGCATGCCAAGGCTCAAATTATCAAATGATAATTTACACCTAGGTGCTTTGACAGCACATGGCCTTTGGCCTTCTGCCTAACAACACAATAGGCATAAATCATTACCAAGTGATTCTCACCCTGTCATATCTTATTGCTTAATTAATTTGTCTAAAATAGCTTTCCATGGGAACTTATGGCAAATGGATTTCATTTCATGTACTTAACACGAGGGTCAGCACCTACCTTTCACTGTCAGGGAAAATGAAATACATTCAGCTCTCTGTTTACTTTTTACAGAACCCCATAAACATTCTCTCCCTCTACAATGGTATTTCAATGGAGGTTCACATTTTATAATGCCTTCTCTTAGCTGAGTTCTTCGACTGCTTATGCTGTGGCTGCATGAAAAAATGTGATGTAATGTAACTATTTATGCAGAGAAAGGGAGATCTCTCAAGGATATTGAAGGTAAATACAAACTACAGTACATGTGGATGCTGTATAAGACACCTGGAAGACCAAACATCTCTCTGTTTTATTAATTTGGCCAGCAGAGTGGAAACATCCTACCAACCTAACAGTTAATTGACTCGTTTGTTTTGATTTAATCGCTCTGTTCAAAGCAACCAGGTCATGTTCCAAAGCCCAATGAGAGCAATGAGGACTGCCGTTGACTCCACTGAGCTTTGAATTGTAGCAAATTCTAAGACACCTGCTACTTTAAATGTAATGTGTTAACATTTGATTTATAATTGTAAGTCATAAATGTTACTCTCTGTATTGATGATTGTCAATGTGTTCACTAATGCATGTTATAAAAAAAAAAAATCTAAAATCTAAACTTTCACTTTTAAAGAAAAAATTTGCACTGTGGGGAGAGGGGAAACCTCAAACACATGAACTGAGAGAAAACTGATGCAATGTGCCTTCCTGAGTGTGTAGGTTGCCTGAAACAATAGGTCTCAGAGGTGAAAACAGTCCCATTCATCTCAATGAATAACTCTAAAACCTGAAGATGAAAATATGTCAACATTGTTTAACTATTCCACTGTTGGTTATTTAAGCAGAAATATCCACCTGATATATAACAACTGGATCTGAGGACAAAGCTGCATTGACACTGCAAGGATTAAATCTCTTGTGTAGGAATGATATAGTGTGTATCTTTCATAACTATCAAGCCCCAAATCTCTTTAACTTTCCAATTTATTTTAAGGCTAGAGACAGTCCATAGAATAGTAAAGCATTCTGCCAAGAGAAGAACTCACCAGTCTTATTGTGTTGACAGTCAATATTTTCCAAGGACTCAAATGTTGTGTGAAGAGACATAAGGGAACTATAAGAACCATTCAACTATTCAGTATAATAACTACCCCTCATCATTTCCCTGCAGCTCTTTACTCAGGGTTAACCTCTATTGTAGTGATGGCAACAGAGCTGAGAAGCAAGTAGGTTACGTCTGTACAGTGCAGGGCAATTGAAAAGCTGGAGGGAGTGGTGCAAGCAGTGCCATTTTTCTGTTAATAAATAATCCATGATGAGATCATGACTTTCCTCAAACTTTGTCAAATGTCTGAATAATTCTTGTTCATGAACCATTGCAAATAGTGGAACCGTTTTGCTTGGGCACATAGATCATGTTTCTGTTCCTTGAGTGGCAGACCATAACTCAGGTTTCTGGTGAAAGTACGTAGGTAGCCAAATAAAATGTGCTTTCCAGAAATCTTCTGGAAAGTTCACTTAAAATTCTGTTTTGGCAAACATTCCAGCTAATAAACTCATCTGCCGGAATAGTGTGGACAAAAAAAAGGGGTGCATCTAAGAGAAAAGTGAAATAGCCTAAATACCTAAAAAGTCATCGAAATTCTTGAAGCTTTCACTCACCTTTGCTGTACGAAGGGTACCACCTTATGCCTGGCGCGGTGATGATGATATGTGTACACCCTAGGAACTAGACTGATACCACCCTCTCTCTCGCTCCATATATATAATATATATATATATATTAGGGCTGTTGATTAATTGCAGTTAACTCACGTGATTAACTAAAAAGAATGAATCACAATTAAAAAAATTAATCGTGATTAATCACAGTTTTAATCACACGGTTAAACAATAGAATACCAATTGAAATTTATTAAATATATTTGGATGCTTTTCTACATTTTCAAATAAATTGATTTCAATTACAACACAGAATACAAAGTGCACAGTGCTCACTTCCTATTTTTATTTTTGATTATCATTTTTACAGTGCTAATATTTGTAATCAAAAGAAATAGTATTTTTCAATTTGCCTCATACAAGTACTGTAGTGCCATCTCTTTATTGTGAAAGTGCAATTTACAAATGCAGATTTTTTTGTTACATAATTGCACTCAAAAACAAAACAATGTATAACTTTAGAGCCTACAATCCTCTCAGTCTTACTTCTTGTTCAGCCAGTTGCTCAGACAAACAAGTTTGTTTACATTTACTGGAGATAATGGTGGCTGCTTCTTATTTACAATGTCACCTGAAAGGCGTTCACATGGCACTTTTGTAGCCAGCATTGGAAGGTATTTATGTGCCAGATATGCTAAACATTCATATGCCCCTTCATGCTTCAGCCACCATTGGAGAGGACATGCTTCCACGCTGATGCAGCTCATTAAAAAAAATAATGCATTAATTAAATTTGTGACTGAACTCCTTGGTGTGTGTGTGTGTGGGGGGGGAATTGTATGTGTCCTGCTCTGTTTTACCTGCATTCTGCCATATATTTCATGTTATAGCAGTCTTGGATGATGACCCAGCACATACTGTTCATTTTAAGAACATTTTCACTGTAGATTTCACAAAACGCAAAGAAAGTACCAATGTGAGATTTTTAAAGATAGCTAGAGCATTCGACCCAAGGTTTAAGAATCTGAAGTGCCTTCCAAAATCTGAGAGGGACGAGGTGTGAAGAATGCTTTTGGAAGTCTTAAAAGAGCTACACTCCAATGTGGAAACTACAGAACCCGAACCACCAAAAATAAAATCAACCTTCTGCTCGTGGCATCTGACTCAGATGATGAAAATGAACATGTGTTGGTCCGCACTGCTTTGGATTGTTATGAAGCAGAACCCATCATCAGCATGGACGCATGTTCTCTGGAATGGTGGTTGAAGCATGAAGGGACATATGAATATTTAGCGCACCTGGCACGTAAATATCTTGTGATGCCAGCTACAAAAGTGCCATGCAAATGCCTGTTCTCACTTTCAGGTGACATTGTAAATAAGAAGCAGCCAGCATTATCTCCCATAAATGTAAACAAACTTGTTTGTCTGAGCAATTGGCTGAACAAGAAGTAGGACTGAGGGGACTTGTAGGTTCTAAGGTTTTACATTGTTTTATTTTTGCCTGGAGATATTTTTTGTACATAATTCTACATTTGTAAGTTCAATTTTTATGATAAAGAGATTGCACTACAGTCCTTGTATGAGGTGAATTGAAAAATACCATTTATTTTGCTTTCTACAGTGCAAATATTTGTAATAACAAATAAATATAAAGTGAGCACTGCACACTTTGTATTCTGTGCTGTAATTGAAATCAATCTATTTGAAAATGTAGAAAACATCCAAATATATGTAAATAAATGGTATTCTATTATATTTAACAGCATGATTACTTTTTTTAATCACTTGACAGCCCCAGTTAATAATTTGTAATTCAAGAAAATATAGTGGTGTTAGGAATACAAAAACCAGAAAAGGCTGCATTCCACTTCCAATAGTCTCCGTTTATTAAATCCTTTTTTTGTTTTGAAATAATATTGGTCAGAGGTATTGAACTTTAATTTTAAAATAAACTTCTGGAAACTGTAGAAGTCTACATAATTTAGTTGACAGCTAGAAATGGCACCTCTGATAATGGTAACCCAGAAAATGTCAGTGGAGAGCTTGAGTATTTTTGCAAGAAAATATAATTTGTTTCCTTTAATACAGTTTCCATGGTGAGAACATTTTATAAGAGAAGCCAATTCATTAGCAGGAATATATAAAATTGTGACTCCTTTACAGTAACATTTGTCAGTCAAAACACATTTTAATTAACATGTTAGAATATTTTCTTCTTGTGTCTGGTCATGTATCTTGTCAATAATATATGGGGTTAACCTCTTTCTGCCACTCTGGGACCAAGAGACTGAAAGTCGCACTATGATTTCATTTATTCCATTGTAACTCTGGAGTAATTCCACTGATGACCTTGTAAGTTGATAGCATAACTATTAAAGAGTTACTGGACGTGATTTTTTATTACTTTGTACCTTGTGTAGTCATTTGCACCTGTGCAAAATGAGGGTGAAGTACTACCAGATCAGGATAGTAGTGTTTTTCTCTTACTTTGCGCAAGGGTAAAAGGGTACATACGGTGCAAAGCAGTGGAGAATCAGGTCTACTATGTGGTAAAGTGGTTTGAAGGTACAGGTGCTGTACTAGTATGAAGTGTTATCACTCCTGATTTCACTCAACACCAATATGAGGGTTTATAAAACCCATTTATAATTTTTCTAACAGTAAAGGGGCACATACTGTTTAGGAAGGGTATGACACACAGGAATGCTAGAGGATGACCTTTATTGCCTGGCCCTAGTTGCATGACATGGATCAAAAACATTAAGTGACCCCAGGATTTGCAGTATAAGATCCTGACTTTCAGTGGACTTTTTCAGTGAAAAATGTGACCATTTCAGCAGCGAGATGCTGATTTTTCCTCCACCACAGTGGCTCCATGTGCTGAAAGACGCGACCGTGACTCACCATGTAGCTACAGAGTCCGGAAGCATTTTGAGCAGTAGTTGGCCGATAGGGGTCATGCATGATTCCCTTGAGCCCTGCACTGCACAGGCTGAGGGAGTAAACACACTGTCCTGTAATACTTCTTACAGCTGCCTCCCGGAGTACTCGCTGGACCAACGTCACCATCTCTCCCATGTGTGACTAGTATAGACAAAGTTCTAAAGAGTTCATAAGTAGTTTTACCAGCTAGATAGAGAATAGACTCTAAAGTCTGAGTTTCAGACTTTATTGTTTACTGTTTCGTCAAATGTTTTGCTGGGGTTGGATTACTTCATGCCTCGCCAAGCTAGTGGATTCATCTACAAAAATTGGGTGTGGGGGTGCCACCTACTGCTCATAATGATTTCCTGGCTGCGTGGCTAAGTACACAACTCCTACAGTGTGGTTCTGTAGAGGTAACACAGGAGGATAGCAAGATTTACTGTTGCCAGATGGTCCCATTTTATAACAATCCAAGCTAACATTTCAAATCTTTTACCAGTGGTAAATGCCTTTGCATTTATCACTATCTTCCCAACCCGATCCACAGTGCTCAAGCAGGGGAATCCCATCTATGCATCTCAACTATTCACCATCATGGATAATTTTTTTTCTTGCAATATGCAGGCAATTCCTATAGTGACCAGTTCTGCTGAACTTCAGAGGTGATTTGAGAGGGGCACAACAGATCCTTGTTTGCTGCTGTAGACTTTTTTAAAAATACGTAGCTAATCTACCCTTGTATTTTGCATCCGGGATGGCCAGAGAATTGCCTGGCTAGCCAATTAAGAGACACTCCTCATGGACCATCCCGAATCTGTCCTCTGTGATCACGGGCAATAGAGTCTTGATGAAAGATTGTCTCTTTTCCTCATGTTTGTTTTAAACTTTAAAAAAGCAGAGAGTCATCTAAGCCCCTATGCAGCTTCCTGGAAACTGGCTTGCTATATCAATCCACTGAACACCGGCTGGCTTGCTCCTCCCATCCTCAAGGTAGTAATGTGAATGATCTCTCTCTACAGGCAAGTTCTGCTACAAGAAAATGCTCTGGGTTGTTGGCTTTATTTATTCTTGGCTTCCAATAAATGCATTGAATCTACATCATTAATGTAAGGTACTTAATGCATTTCTTTGAACTATGTGGTTTTGGCTCTTGCAAGAATATGCCTCACTTCTGCCTACTTTACAGAGTTTACTTAACATGAAGTATAATATGCTTAATTTCTCAGTAAAATAAGTGATTTTGCTATTCACCAATACTGGTCTTGGGTTTTCTTTAACGATGCCTAAGTGGCAGTTAATTATTTTTCTTTCCAAAAAGACATGGCCCCAGATCCTCAAAGATATTTAGTCACCTAACTCCTACTGATTTCAGGGAAAGTAGGCACCTAATACCTTGGAGGATCTGGGCCATGGTACTTGCTTTTCATGAGGATAAAGTCAACCAAAGAAAGGAAGGAAAAAGGAAAGAATCCATCAAAGATGATGTGGCTGCACAAATATTACTGAGGGCAAAATCTTTCACAATGGAAATATGGCACAGCCAGAATGAGCACAATTTGCCTTCAGATTTCAGGATGAGTTTACAGGCCGGGAGTAAGAAAAAAATGTCATTTAACTTGAGCAAAGTAGAACTGGAATATTTGAGAGAGAATAACAGGGAGCCCCACCATGCTATGTTTACAGTCAGAGTAGCATCATCCTTTAAGATGAATGGAATGTAGGTGGTTTATTTCCTAGATCATAGCCAGGGCTATTTCACAACTCAGGGGGAAGGCTTGCAAAAGAAATTACTCGAGAAACATGTCCTAAGTGTGACAAGATTGGCTCAGCCTGACCTCTGTTGTGCACCAAGAATGGCCTGACCTTGTCACTGCAACTTTGAACTAGGAGATTTGTTAAGTGTCCATGGTAGGCATTTCCCCTGCTCTTTGATGTTTTTTCTCATCAGAGTTAAGAAACTGTTCAGATAACAGGAGATGAAGAGAGACCTTTTGGTCCAAGTTTTCAAAGGGCTCTGTGTTGTGATTGCACAATTTGCATGTCAGCTGTCCGCATGTGAAAAACCCATCTGTGCTCTCGCAAAGCTGGAGTGTTGAACCTATGCTCATTGTCTGAATGCACATAAACAAATACTTATTTGCTAGCGCAAATATGGTCAATGAAGTCAAAACAGCAGTTGAATGTGTCCCTCTGAGGGCAGAATTTAGCCTTTAATCTTTAACAATAATGTCTAACATTTATATACAAGCTTTCCATTTTCCAGGTACTGTGCAAACAAACCAATAGACTCTCTCACCATCTCCTTTTGGTGGATATTATCATCACTATTTTACAAAAGGGACTGCTGAGACTTGGAAAAATTATAAGACTTCCCCAGGACCAAAGAGGAGGAGTTGGTAGAGCCAGGATTAGAATTTGGGAGTTCCTGGATTCATAATCTAGACTGTCAGAAAAAATGACAAAGAAATATGTGTGGAGAGGCAAACAGAGGAATGGTGGATGATAATTCTGTCATGGCTCTACGTGAGGTGGCTCAGCCTTGACATGAGCAAAAGAGGATTTTTGTATTCCTGTTGAAGACCATCCCACAGTCTCCTGTTGCTAGTCTGTGAAGTCAGTCAATGTATTGTGATGCAGACTATTGACTTGTTGCAGAAGAGTACAGTATACTGCAGTGAGAGTGAAATGTTCCCTGAGCTTCATTCTAATGCACACTTAAACTTTATCTACACTACCAATTTATGTCAGTATAACTATGTCGTTCAGGGGTGTGAAGAATCCACACCCTTGAGCGATTGTTGTTTATACTGACCTAACCCCAAGTGTAGACAGTGCAGTGTCGACAACAGGTCTTCCCTGTTGACATAGCTACCTCCTCTTGGCGAGGTGGAGTATCGACACTGACAGGAGAAGCTCTCCCGTTGGCGTACGTCACGTCTTCACAAAGGCCTTGTCTACACTACGGGGGGAAACTGATCTAAGTTAAGCAACTTCAGCTACGTGTATAACATAGCTGAAGTTGACGTACTTAGATCTACTTACCACGGGGTCCACACTATGCGATGTCGACTCGAGACGCTCTCCCGTCGGCTCCCCTTGCACTTCTTGTTCAGGTGGCGTACAGGAGTTGATGGGAGAGTGATCTGCCATTGATTTAGTGGATCTTCACTAGACCGTCTAAATCGACCACCGATGCATCGATTGCCGTGCGTCGAAACACCGGTAAGTGTAGACAAGGCCTAAGTGCTAGATGGATGCAGCTGCGTCACTGCAGTGCTGTAAGCATAGTCAAGCCCTCAGTTAGGGCCTAACCTAAGCTCCCCTGAAGACAGTGGGAGGATTCAAGGGGCTGCGAAGCTACAGTCTAGCTCCATGCAAGCATATAAATATACAAATAATCTCTGGGGTTTTTAGCACGCACGAGAGAGAGAGAGAGAGAGAGAGAGAGAGAGAGAGAGAACTCACTTGCACAGGTATCTAATTCCTGTTCAAAGCCTGTGATGGACAAGTGCTCCATCGCTTTATTATTCAAATTCTTAACATGCTGGCTATTATACTGTATCTTTCTCAGTACCTGCCATTATATTTGAAGTAAAATCCGGCAACGCTTTTTACAAAAAGCCTTCTCAAAAGTTCAGAATAAAACATTCTCATTTGAAATGCGAGTGTAACCCTTGAAAAGAAAAAGCACCCGTATCCCTTCAGTTTGCTGTTCATCCACTTGAAGTGTAAATACTGCTATTATCATCACAGTAGACACGAACTTAGTATAATTAACTGAAAGGAGTGCGCCCCTTAGGATCCTAGGCATTTGATCCTGCAACATACTCAGCTGCTTATCCAAGCTGCTGAGTCCCTTCAACTTGCATTGACTTCAGGGGGAGATGTGGGCTCTCAGCACTTAGCAGGTGGTGCTTAGCATTTCCAGGATCGAGCCCTTAAATGGTGACAGCGGGGCTATCATTGCCTTCTGTTTCAAGGAGCTGCTGTTTCATAAATTGTAACGTTCTTAAAAAAATAAAGTAGCAGTAGGGCAGTTATGTTAGACAAAAACATTTCCTTTAAAATAAACCCCTGCAAAAGATGTTTACCAACCTTCTTTTTGTCCTTATTTGTCATCTTAAAACAGTACATCTGGCAACACAAGGCTACAGCAGCTAAAAGCTTGGTAAGCATTGTAGGAAATAAAAATTCTGTTTATTTTCTCCAGTGCTGTAAAGGGTGTAAAGTATATTCTCCAGCAGAACTATGCACATTATCCTTCAGTAAGTGTCACTGTACTTATGTTTTGCTGACAGATTCTATAATGCACTTCCCTAGGTTTATAATGTCATAAGAACAGAGGAGGAGCATATTACTTCAACAATATGTTCGCTCAGAAACAGTTTTTTTTCTAAAGAATTACAACTAATGTTAAGAATCTTACCAGGAAGGGTACTTTTACTTATTTTATCCTGTATTTACAGAATGTAGCTACCGCCCCCCCCCATCACTCACTATGTGTGTCATCTTCCGATAGAAATAGGAACCATATGGGTACAGAAGTGGGTTCCCTGAGCCCTAGGGTGCCTTTAGCCAGTTCACTTGAAATCTAGAGTCTGTCCTGGCCTATCACCCAGGAGCAATAGAACATTTGTTCCCTGAAGGCCCGGCGCGCGGCCAGCAGCAGGTGTTAGGCTGTCCTCCGGGATGAAGGCAGCAGGCATGGGCATTGATGTGTGCCTATGACAAGATGTTGCAAATCTGCTCTCATAGCGACAGTGACAGCATCTGGGACCGTGTTGTGAGTCACCATTCTGCAACCATTAAAAACCAGTTGCCATCCCTTTCATAATAATAAATTAAAATATCACTCTAAATTGTGTTGGTTTCATGAAAGAAAAAAACCCCACCCCAAATGCGCACACTCACAAACAGTGCCAGCCCATATGTTGTCAGATAGATTGTCTATAAAATGAATAGTGTTGTTGGTAGTTACACAGAAGATTTATGGCTATTTTTCAAAATTCACTTTGAAAGTTTCTTATGGAAAAACATAATCGAGACAGAAGTGTTTAAGAAAAAATAAAAATGATAGTGTCTAGGAACACACCTCTCTTTACATTAGTCCATTCTTTGTTCGTAGAAAATTCAAACACTGACCCAATCAAGGCACTGTTCCTGCGAACACTTGTTCTCATGCTTAATTTTACTCCCATGAGCCAATGGGATGACTCAGATGTTTGGAGCTAAGCATTTTGCAAGCATCAGATACTACATTAGTATCTGCTTCTCTTTGATTTGTGTATTGGGAAACAATAAAAGATTGGTGGTAGCTGTCTGATTTCAAAGTGTCTGGCTTTGAAAATATTTGTAGGCAGGTGCATGGATATTGTTTCCACAGAGATCACAAAAAAACAGAAGAATGTTGTCTCTTGATTTCATTGGTACACCGCTACCCCGATATAAGGCGACCCGATATAACACAAATTCGGATCTAACGCGGTCTCTTGGGGACGGGGCTGCATGCTCCGGTGGATCAGCGCGTCAGCATGTCTGGCTCCAACACACTGCTCTGAGTGGTATGTTAAGGGTGCTGGGCTGGGGCCGAGGGGTTGGATAAGGGGCAGAGGGTCTTGTGGGGGGGGGGGAGGTGGTCAGAGGACAGGGAGCAGGGGGGGTTGGATGGTTCGGAGGTTCTGGGGGCAGGGCGGTCAGGGGATGGGGAACGGGGGCGTTGGATAGGGCGTGGGAGTCCCGGGGGGCCTGTCAGGGGGCAGGGGTGTGGAAAGGGGTCAGGGCAGTCAGGGGACAGGGAGCGGGGGGGGATTGGATGGGTCGGGAGTTCTGAGGGGTCAGTCGGGGGCGGGAAGTGACTATTAATAACGGAAATGCTCGAGGCCAAAGCAAGTTTGATATAAAACGGTTTCACCTATAATGCGGGAAGACTTTTTGGTTCCCGAGGACCGCGTTAAATCGGGGTAGAGGTGTATCTCTTTTCAGCTTTGTAGCCATACAAATCCCAGACCTTTCTTCTTATTGACTTTTGTTAAATATAAGGCATACGACTGGAGAAATAAATGATTGGGACTTCCCTTGACTAGTAATTCTTTGTTAGCAGAGCTGTTGCTCTGATATTTTGGGTGAAATCCTGAGCCTACTGAAGTCCGTAGCTAAACTCCCATTGACTTTAGCAGCACCTGGATCTCCTCCGTAGATCCTTGCCCCAGGTCCCCAGCCTGAGCACTTATGGGTAGGCTACAATGCAATATAAGGATCAAATTGAGAATACTGAAGGTAGACTCGATCTGTGGAGGTTGGAGAAAGAGGTGCATTGTGCCTACAGACAGGATATCCCTCCATCCCAATGATGGGGTGAACATATTTACCAGTGGACCCTTGCTGCACTTTGTGAAGAGGTGAAGTACAGATAGGATTAGATGTTTGTCAGTAAAGTGTAGATTTCACAGTACACACATGGACCGACAAAAAGATATAACAATAATAACAAATTTACAGATAGGGAAAGTGAGAAAAATGTTGCTTGAGAACATGAGCATGTATTAGAGTCAAAATCCAGTTATTTAGACATTTGAATTAGGCTTGTTACAAACAGACTGGCAAATTAATAGTAAAAACAGGTACGATTTCTTGATTTAAGGATATTTACTGTTATGGACCAGGATGTAAGCAGCCTGGCCTAGTGGTCAGAGTCATATAGTGGGCGGAGCAGGTGATGGGAATGGAGGCCAGGGTCAGCACCAGAGTCGATTTCTGATTACCAGAGTCGGGGGTCAAGCCAGAGTCAGAGCCAGAAATCAAAGCTGGATGTCAGAGCTGGACTCAGATGCCAAATACCAGAGGCCTGGGTCAGAAGTCGGAGCCAGGAGTCAGAACCAGGACTGGTAACCACTGGTCAGAAGCAAGGCATAAGGGCAAGAATCAGAGGCGAGGCAAGGATCAGGCACAGAGCAGGACCACAGCGGGAACTAGGAATGAAGGCAGGGGCAAGGCAGGAGCCATGAGCAGGTCAGGTGCAGAGCAGATATCAGGAACAGGGTTGGGTGCAGAATGCGGGCACAGGTGGGGTCCAATGCAGCAGCAATAGAGAACCATCTAGTTGCTCAGACGACTTCCTGTGCTTCCTGCTGGCTTAAATAGCATGGTTGGACCAATTGGTGGAGCCGGGCAACTGTCCAATCAGGGCTCCTGTGGGTGGTACCTTGGTTGAGGCTGTAGTCCTGCTAGCTCCTCAGCCTGCCATGTTTCAGCAGGCATCGGGTGGTGGCAGAATGCGATGGCTGTCTAGGAACTCACAAGCCTGGATTCCAGACCTGTGACATCACATTTACTTTGTATATTTTGAGATGTGATGTTGACCATTTTTTTAACCATTATAAAGCTTTAAATTTTGAATCGCAGCATCTACTGACATTAAATAATTGTCTGAATCCCTCAGAGTTTCCTGCAATTGTGAGAATTTAAATGGATAAAAATAATGGCGGGGGGGGGGGGGGGGGGAGAAAGCCACTAAAACCCATAATTTGGGGCAACTGTGAAAATGTAAATAAATAAAAATCTAAACAAATTAGCCTTCTTGGCAACAAAGGCACACTGTTGACTCACTTTCAGCTTCTCGTCCTCTGTAATCCCCAGGTCCTTTTCTGCAGAATTGCCGCTTAGCCAGTCGATCCCCAACCTGGAGCGGTGCATGGGATTCTTCCGTCCTAAGTGCAGGACTCTGCACTTGTCTTTGTTGAACCTCATCAGCTTTCTTTTGGCCAAATCCTCCAGTTTTTCTTGGTCACTCTGGAGCCTATCCCTACCCTCCAGCATATCTACTTCTCCCACCAGCTTAGTGTCATTTGCTAACTTACTGAGGGTGCAATCCAACTCATCATCCAGATCATTAATGAAGATGTTGAACAAAACCGGCCCCAGGACCGACCCCTGGGGCACTCCACCTGATACCGGCTGCCAACTAGACATTGAGCGGTTGATCACTACCCGTTGAGCCTGATGATCTAGCCAGCTTTCTATCCACCTTACAGTCCATTCATCCAATCCATACTTCTTTAACTTGCTGGCAAAAATACTGTGGGAGACCGTATCAAAAGCTTTGCTAAAGTCAAGGTATATCACGTCCACTGCTTTCCCCATATTCACAGAGCCAGTTACCTCATCATAGAAGGCAATCAGGTTAGTCAGGCATGACTTGCCCTGGATGAATCCATGCTGACTGTTCCTGATCACCTTCCTTTCCTCCACGTGCTTCAAAATGGATTCCTCAAGGACCTGCTCCATGATTTTTCCAGGGACTGAGATGAAGCTAACTGGTCTGTAGTTCTCCAGATTCTCCTTCTTCACTTTTTTAAAGATGGGCACTATATTTGACTTTTTCCAGTTGTTCGAGACCTCCCCCCATCACCTTGAGTTTTCAAAGATAATGGCCAATGGCTCTGCAATCACATCAGCCAACTCCCTCAGCACCCTTAGATGCATTGCATCCGGACCCGTGGATTTGTGCATGTCCAGCTTTTCTAAATAGTTCTTAACCTGTTTCACCACTGAGGGCTGCTCACCTCCTCCCCATACTGTGCTGCCCAGTGTAGCAGTCTGGGAGCTGACCTTGTCTGTGAAGACTGAGGCAAAAAAAGCATTGAGTACTTCAGCTTTTTCCACATCTTGTGTCACTAGGTTGCCTCCTCCATTCAGTAAGGGTCCCACACTTTCCCTGACCTTCTCCTTGTTGCCTATAGAAACATACCCATAGAAACGCTTCTTGTTACCCTTCACATCCCTTGCTAGCTGCAACTCCAGCTTCCTGATTATACCCCTGCATGCTCGAGCAATATTTTTATCCTCTTCCCTAGTTATTTGTCCAAGTTGTCACTTCTTGTAAGCTTCCTTTTTGTGTTTAAGCTCACCGAAGATTTCTCTGTTAAGCCAAACTAGTCGCCTTCCATATTTGCTATTCTTTCTGCACATCTGCCTAATTCTGCTCCCTTTGAAGTCAGCAGTAAAACTCCCACAGACCTCAATGGGAGCTGAGATAGGCTAAGGTCTGAGTGCTTTTGAAAATGTCACCCTATGTTATTTTGCTTTCTGTGTATGGGGAACATAGCACCACCAATAAACCTGCAATGAGCCATTTATAATTTGCCATCTAACTCCAAGGAAGAGTAAATAACTAGAAAAATAATTAATGTCTTACATATAACAATTAATTAACAACCACATAGAAAGCAGCCATTTAATGTGTGATGCAAAATAGGAATGGAAGAACCTGCTTCCCCAGGGAGCAATAGGAATCAGAGTTTCAAAGTTGCTGGAAGGTAAATTCTGTAGTTATATATATCATCTATATCTATATATCTGGGGCTGTTTGCCAAAGTTGGGAGGTTTGTTAAGGTTTTGTATCTCACCTATTCCATCCAATCGTATAACTTACACCTTTGAAACTTGATTTGCAGTTCTTTCTACACTGCATCATAAAAAGGCCTTTGGGGTGAGAAGCATCATTAATGATTTGTTTTACTTTAGTGCCTAGACTGGAACCGCCCTGTGCAATTTTTTTAATAAGAGATGGTTTCTGGCCTAAATGGACAAGGCAGACAAAAGGTGGGAGGAGGAACAGAGGCACAAAGAAATGAAGTGACTTCCCCAAGGACACACAGTGGGTCGGTGCCAGAGCTAGAAACAAAACCCATCCTGAGAGGTGCAGCGTACCAGCCACACCCATTGAGCTCGGCTGGAGCTGCTGGGGATCAGCACCTCTCAGATCCAGGCCCTTGCAAATATCATTACAGTTTCCCTTTAATCTCATGCATCGTTTGCACACACCATGCCCTTGTTAGACCAGATTTTCAAAGCTAGACATGTGCAATGGTATCTGAAGGCAACTCAATTTTAAACCCTAGCCTGTTCTGTTCAGTTTAGAAAATAAACGCTCCCTCCCATCCCAAAGTGAAAAATACAAACACCCAGACTAAATTGACAAGGAAAAAGATGAATGGTTTATTGAGAATTTTAATAAACCAACCCCATACTATGCCTGTTTGATGGATCAGCTGTGGGTCTGCTGTTTTTTAAAATGTCTCGACTGTAAATCAGCAGCATGCGGAATTAAAATGGAAAACAAAAACATGTCATTGAAAGAACAATCTGTGCTAGTGTAAATGGTCACGGTGGCCACCACCATACCAGGTGCAAGCTTTACTGGTCTGTTACAGAGTGATGCTTTGCTAGGGTTGCCAGTTTTGGTTGGATATATTCCTGGAGGCTTCATCACAGGACATAATCTTTAATTAAAGATTAATCTTTAATTCCTGGAGACTCCAGGACAATCCTATGCTTTTCATGAACTAGAGTGAGACACGCTCGGATGGTTTTTGCTTAGTTTTGGGTCCTGCCATTGATATCAAAGTAAGGTGAACTTGTAGATCTAAAGCCCAGTGTTTTCCTCTCCCAGTGGATGCTGTTTCTTGCACAGCATGATACAATCTCACAATATCACCATGTCCTTGAAAGACAATAGCCCCAAATTAATGGACCTTATCTCTCAGCCCCCTTGGACCTTAATCTCTCAGCTCCCTCAGTTCCCCATCTGTAAAATGGGAATAATAGCACCTCAGCTCCCCATGGTGTTGTGAAAATAAATTAATTAATGTTTGTGAAGCACTCAGACACAATTGTGATGAGTACCACAGAAAAGCCCATGAAGAAATTAATAATTCTGTCTTCAGAGCAGTTTTAATAGTGTACAGTATGTAACGCCTAGGACCACATACTGAACGAAGAGCATAAATAGCTGTTCATTAAGTGACCACCATCAATCTTGAGTACTGAATGAGATGGGTCCTGTGGAAAAAAATAGCATGTGACCATGGTGCGTATGCATGAGAGGGCTGAATTAAGGTTGCACAGGCAACCGTAAATTGGTCATTTCCTAGTTTTTGAATGTGAGACTTCGAAATATCAATAATGTTCTTTTAATACAGTTTTTGTGCATGTGATAGCTATATAGGACGTATTTTTCCCAACTGGCTGTGACGTTACACTCTGTCACACTGGCGTTTTCACTGTCAGTTCAAAACAGGAAGAGGGAGGACTTGGGGAAAGGGTGTGCAAATTCAGAAGAGTGGCTCTATGAGGGAGCCATGCTCACCCACTTACGGTTGAAAGTTAATTTGGATTTAAGGTAGGGTGTGAATGTAAAGTGCAATAGCTATTCCTGAATAGCTCCATGGGTAGACAACTTATTCAGAAGCGGAGAGCAGTGAATGGCATGATGACGCAGCACACTCAATTCCAAAGGGAGGGCACAAACGAGATCCCCTGCGGAATGAGGGGAGGGAGCATGGGTTATAAGCCAGCATCAGTACAGCAGGTTTATACTGTAGTTGTGTGCAGTTGCAGGGATTGGGTCTTGCCAGCAAAAAAAATGGAAACCACAAAAAGGAAATGGAGATTAAAAGGAGAAGGGATGAAAATAGTAAACAAATGGCAGAAACACATGGACAGTTTATACTCCATGCTGAAAGCAAAACTTGAAGAAAGTTTGAAAAAGTCAGCAAACAAGTTAAAGTTGCTTGGCAGGCATCCACAGACCTGACAAGATAAAACGGTCCCTGGCTAGCTGACAACATTGTGACAACAATCTTTGTGTAAGAACCTGCACGTGAAAAACTTTGTCTGTGTTTTAAGCCAGTGGTTTTAATCTTTTCCCTACCTGTCTCATGCACCCGTGTTACAATAGAAAAATATTTCAGGACCCTGTCTCGTCCAGCTCTAAAGAATGGGAGTGTGGCTGTGAGACCCTATGTATTCAGGCAAAGCCACATCCCTCAGCAGCAGCAACGCAGTCTTAGTTCAGTTCAGATTTGTGTCTTTTTGGTCTGCAAGGTTCCAGTACCACAGAACAATTGAAACTGTGGCTGTCAGGATACCTACGCTGTTTTATTTAAAACTGTCAGAGGAAGCTGTGCAGAACATGGGCTAGGGAAGGTGCTAGGCATAAGGTCTATACTGAAGCAAAGAGAGAGAAAGTAGCTTTATGAATAATACAATTTCCTTTCTTGTAATGAAGTTCTTTTTTTTGGTGTTATTAGATAGTGATACTTTCTATGGTTCTTTGCCACTGTCAAATGAAAGTAGCTTATGCATAGGTAGTTTCGCCTTTAGGATAGATTTTATTTTCCCTGATCTCCTCGGGATTCTAGAAAACTAGAATTATAAGTATTTCAGGCAGAAGTTATTGTATATACTCCTACAAGCTGACTTTAACGAGAGTTTTGCCTGAATTAATGTTTACTGAGTAAGGACACAATGATTGGGCCCATAAATCATTCTTTTTCTAAAAGGACAAATTTAAGTAAAACAACAGTAGAATTGTATAATTTTGCTAAAAAGGAAACACTTGATACTATAATTCTTTTATGTATCCTTCCGCTTGCTTTTTAGCGGGGCTGGATCTGGTCCCCACCCAGCAAAACAGTTAAGCATGTGCTTAACTTTAAAGATGTGAGTAATCCCATGGACTGAACTTGAAAAAATTGACTTCAGTGGGACAATTATTATTCT